>NC_067398.1:446638-802888 GCF_016432865.1 Antechinus flavipes
TGGGAGGAAACACTAACTCTCCCTTGAGAGACCCACCCCAGGGAATCAAGAGAAAGAGGTTTTCATTTAGTTATCTGGGTGGGATTGGTTGACTCCTAACTCTATTGAGTAGGAAATGAGCCCAGTTCCATTCAGTTCCAAGATTTTCTATTCTGATTGCAGCTCAAACTGTTCCCTGCCCCCAGCTTCTAGTCAAGTTTTTAATTATAAAAAGAGGCAATTGGTGTTATGAGCCAGAACTTGAAACAAGGTGTTAACTCACTGGAATTGATAGAAACAATGCTTAAGTACTCAAGTTTACACTTTTGAGACTTCACACATTAGCTCACACATTAGAGTTCATAAGTCCGGGAGATTCACAAGTTATACCTCCCATAATCCCACTCTCAGAAGAGGAGTCAACCTTTGAGTTTATACCTCTAAAAGAGCATAAAAGGAGCAGAATCAGAGGAGGAGTCAGTTGAAGAGATTGAAAGCCAGAAGTCAGTCAGTTTGCGAGACTGATAGAGCCAGAATTCAATTGGGAGATTGAGAAGCCAGGAGGCAGAGGTGGAGGACTGGCAATGAGAGCTCTCAGAACCAAAGAAAGCTAACTGGGATATTTTGGAAGAGACGATAAAAGATTTGAGCTTTTATCAGCTGGCTGCATTTAAGGTGATTATTACTTTGAACCAAAACTAAGGCTGCCTCCAGAAAACCTCCCCAAGAAACCTGCTCCCAGAGAGAACCATCATATATTTTAGAAAAAGAAGAGAATACTACAAATTGGGTCTTCACTCCTTGCAGAGGACCTGACATGCTATGCCATGTCATGCCTAGGATTCTCTCTCTCCCCTTGGCATGAGCTGCAACCCTCTGCCTGCTGAAATGACATTCTCTTTCAGCATTCCTCCCTCTTTATCTCCTATTTCCCTAACAGGACTATGCCCTCTTTACCTTTCTGCTGGGATTTCTCTGCTTCAAACTTTATATCCCTCTGTTGGGACCTGCCATCAAGGAATTCAGTCTTTCTAGCAAAGGCTGACTTCCCAATGCCAATAATAAACTTCTTTTTGCCAGTTTAGCTTTTTGGGTTCATAAATTCCTTTACAAAGAACCTCTGCACCAACCAAAGGAGTTCTCCCTGCTCAACACTGAATCCTAGGGGAATCAAGGGAACCCTACACCGAACTTCATCATTTGGGGGACACAATCCCAAACCTCTTCATTTGATTTCCTGACTAATGGGGATCAAGGGGAGCCAAACCTCTTCATTTGGTTCCCTGACCTCCAGGAACCCCAAACCTTATCAATAGGAGCAAATGGTCAACACAAATTCAATTGCATAATATCTTCTTGTTTTCGGTCTGAAAATATATAGTCATTGTGTCCTAAATAATTTGATGAATGAGTATTTGGCCTAGTCATCTATATGTAATAGACACATATAGATGTTTTGTGTGAAATAAAGTCCTTATAGGTTTTTAAAATAATGTAAGAACAATTAACATGATTGTCCATAAGACCTAACTTATTTTATTATTTATCCACTAAAGCTGAAACATCTTTAACATTTGTCTATACTGTGACACAAATACATTTCATTACATGGGAAGTTACTGGCCAATCTACACTGGTCTCTCTAGATCTTATAGCAGTCCTTGTGGACTAGTCTTTCTATCTCAGGTGATCCTAACCTCTATTTGTTAGATTTGGTTTTTATTCTCAATTTTGGTCAGTTACAGCTGCATTGGCCAGCTTCAAAGAGCTGAATCAACCACTAGATGCTTCAATCAGTTCCAGTTTACCATCCCCTCCATTAAAAGATGGGACCCTGCAGGTGACTCAGCTCTACACCCATTCTCAGTAGAAAATAGTTGCAGTCCAGAAGACTTTGGAGCCCATTGGTTTGGGGAGGAACTGGAACTGATTGTTGAATAGACTCCAGATTATCCACTGTCTGGATGGGGTCTCCCGTTACAATGTATTTGGGACTTGGGACTCCTGTTACAATGTATTAGGACACAAATTTTCACATCTCAGATTTGGGGCGCTACAGTATTTCAGACCTCTCAGATATATATACACTATACAACGTGTTTAGAATATCCACAGATGTTTCTAAATACAGATATTGTTTAAAGGAATGGCACTGGAATCCAAATCATGAATGTGTTAGAAGGATATATTGTAAAATGTTACAATTGTATTCTACCTCAGTGTCTTACTTCTGATTTATTACCTTGGTTCTTATTATTAAACACCCATCCTATGTGATGACACCTACTGAGATTAATCACAATTGGTACAGGTCAGCAGGTGAACAGACTTGTGATAACATAAAAAAAAAAAAAAAAAAAAGTTGGAAAACAATAGAAGTAGGAAAAAGAGATTTGTTGGATTATTCACTTTTAATTCTAGCAGCTAGAGCAATTAATACATCACTTGCTGTTTAAGGTACACCTTTTACAGAATCTGTTCAGACTGCTCAACTCACAGATCAAATAGCAAAAAAAAAAAAAAAATGTATCATAAGCTCTTAAAGAACAAATTAATATAGATAATGAGTTAAAAAAAGAACTAAGTAAAACAATTTGGAAACTCAATTACAGTTAGCTTGTGATTATAGATTCATTCATGCATGTGTAACTCCATATAAATAAGAGAATGATACCATCAATGTGACATGGCTTCAAATAATAGAATAAATGGAGAAATATATTTGAGATATATCTCAGCTAACTGTTTCAGCAGACAATATGGCAAAAAGTAGTGTCCCTGAAATTGATCCTGACTGCATAGCTAAGCAAATATTTGAGGGTTTAAAAAAAAGATAAATCCTGCAAATAATCCGACTTCTATTCCTTTGCATTTTGTTTCTCTCAGATGTTTTATTTTTATACTCATTAGCTTAACCCCTTGTGCTTTCAGGTATGTCTTGCAATCACTGTCAATTATAGGAACTAAAGTTCATAGAATTTTTCTTTCAATCTTAAAATCATTAATTGCCAAACTTCTTAATCATTGCTTTCAAAATTTGAAGAATTTGCTAAGATATTTTGCTCTCAAAATTTAGAAAATCTGTAAAGATGTTATTTTCATTTCAATTAGCTAACTTTTTGGTATAGCCCTCAATCAACTTTGGAAACTGGTTAGCACTGACCAACAGATTATCTATCTCTCAGTCAGCAATGAACTGACGATTGGTCTATTCATTATTGCTTCAGGAGTTTGATCTATGAACTTATCCTGAGGCCAGAAGCCTGATTGAGGAGAGGTCTCTTCAGAATCAGACAGATTGGGCCTGGGAGTTCCCTGAGGCAGACTCTAAAGCCAGAAGATTTAGGATTTACTGACTTATTGTTAGAACAGAAGTTGCTCCCCTCTCCCCCCCCAAAAAATGGGACCACAAAATCATACTACATCACAAGCAGGTATTGAGTCAAAGGCATTCACCAAAAGTGAAATAGAATAAATCTTGTGAAGTACCCTTATAGAAGTCTCACAAGCAGTCACTCTGGGACTAAGATGATGGAGTGAGGAAACTGGCCTTTTCTTATATAGAGGGAGTCTTTTTAACATGAAGAGCCATTTATGGCATTCTTGATTCTTGTACTTGCTGGTATAAGAAAAAATTAGTGAATAATGACAGAAGGGACTGGATTGCACCTCAGGATGAATATATATTCCTAAAGGTCTTTTTAAGCCTTAGATCCTATGAGTGTGGGGGCATTTTAGACACAGCAGAGTAATAGTGGCAAAAAAGAAGGCCCAGGATGTTCCAAAGAGGAAATTCGATTTTTTTTTCCTTTATAAGTATTTCTATCACTGGAATGCTGGCTACTGCCCCCAACAAAAAAGAAATTGATTAAGTCTACTGGCAATACTTAAAAGTCCATACTTATTTGTTTACTAAAAAAAGTTATGCCCTAAAAATGGAGAATGTGTTTGTATTACCATCAAGTATATCTACATTTCACAGTACTTACTTATTTCACATCCTAAAAGCCAGGCTGAGCAAACACTTCTAAAGAAAACGAAAGCTTTTGTCAACCATAATGATAAAAAATTCATTATTTCCTCACTGTTCTTCCCAACTATGGGCAATTCACCTGGTGAGCACGGGCACATATATCTCTTTTTAAATAGCATAATGAGAGAAGGAAAAGGGAGAAAGCACTTTCCACTAAGAGCCTGGGTGATGAGACAAACTGAGACCCAATAGAAAGAATAGTTTCTATATCACCACTCCAATGGGCCTACATAGTGAAAGGTCTCATTGTAGCTCACAGGAGCAGGCTGCTAACTGCGGCTAACTTAACAATTCCCTCCCTTCTTCCTCCAAATTAGCAGGAGGGCAGTCACTCACTACTTAGAACATAGCTATGAAAAACATTCAGACAAAAAGTTTTGTGGGAACTTGGATGCTTCTGTAACTCATGTTCAGTGGTTTCTTGACCACTACACCCTAAGAGAAGGCACTGTTGAGATTCCTTCCTAAATAGGAAGGGAATAAATTAAACTTCTCTGTCCCCAGCTTCAATTACAAGAATATATAGAGGAAAACAAGGGAGGGACTCTCCTCTCCTCTTGGTTTTCAGAGAGGCTTATAATAAAAGCCTCCCATGGTTAGGTGTGACCTCTGTTAGTAAGAGCATTGGCTGTTGCTCCTTTGGGGGTCCAACAATAGTAGGAGTTGCAGGACCTTGAGATACATAGACCAATTTCTTTGAGAAACTGTCAGAAGAAGAGTAAGATAAACAGAGCATAAGTTCAAATTCGAAAACAACCTTACCCATTTCAGTGAAAGGCACTTGAAGGTCTGTTTTCCTAGAAAGGTTGTGTTCTTTCATGATTATTTCATGATGGTCTCTACTGTGCCTGCCTCCTTGATAAGGGGAGCCCTGAAACTCTCTTCCTCTCTCTGAATTTGGGGGTGAGCCATGAGAGTACTTGAGAAGCACCTTGGAGGAGAGATTCCTTGAATCCTGCCTCTGCAAAATATCCCAACCTAGGGCATAAAGATAAAGTGGTTTATCTTGGTGGAACAAATTGAAGTAATCTCATTTAGCTGGCTCAAAACCACTCCCAGTAAGTGGTCTCACATCTAGGCCTGGGGGCAGTGACAGCTTTGAGGGAATCTCATTAGGTTGAACCATCTGTCTCAGATTTCCTTTAAAAAATGGCGATTTTAAACTCTTTTTTTGCAGAGGACCTAATATGCCATGTCAAGGAACCTCTCTCTCCCCTTGGCATAAGCTGCAACCCTCTGCCCGCTGATATGGTATTCTGGACTGGAACTCTGAACTTGAAACAAAGGATTCTTACAAGGTACTAAGTGGAATTGATGAGACAATGGTTATCTAGTTTAATATGGTGCTTAATAGTTCTATAAATTCAGTATGATTGATTTAATCTTACAACAAATAATGGTTTCCTACTGATATAATGATTGGTTTATACTCAGTGTACAGCATATAAGCTAGGACCCTCACCTAGGTTCATACAGAGGCAGAGAAGACAAAGGACTGCCAGTGGGAGCTCAGGCTCTCAGAACCAAGGAGAGAGATTCATTTGGTCAGGCTTCTGGTGGCAGACTCTCCCCCTTCATTTTCTCCAATGAAACCAAGACTCCAGAAGGCTTCTAAGAAAGCTGCCCAGTGCTGAGAAAAGAGACAATAAAGGATTTGAACTTTAAAACCTGGCTGTTCTTGTGGTGATTATTCTGACTAAAAGGAAGGCTGCTCCCAGAGACCCCAAGGAAAACTGTTATTCACCTCTCTGCCAGGACTCCTCCACTAGAAACTTTACTTTTCTGTCAGGACCTTGCCATCATGGAATTCAGTCTCTCTTCCTGCATAGAAAAGGCTGACTTTCCAATGCCAGTCTTTGGGTTCATAAATTCTTTTACAATGGACCTCTGCATAATGTAATAAAAATGAGCATACTACCTAAATCAGTCTACTTATTGTGTCAATCAAACTCTGAAGAAATTACAGAGCTAAAAAAATAATAACAAAGTTCATCTGAAAGAAGTAAAGGTCAGTCTCTCATGCCCCACCCCCGCGCCGGAGCTCAGTGAATACTGCCCCCCTTTCCCCGGGCCGCCCTACCCAGCCCCGCACTAGATGCGAACACACCGCCTTCTCGGGCTGAGGCGAAGGCAGAGGTGCCCGGGGCGATGTTGCGCAGCCAGGCCCGGGGAGAGACGAGGAGCCGTCTAGCAGGTACAAAACCATGGCCAAGAGGATCGTGGAGAAGGAGCTGACAGACCAGAACTGGGACCAGGAGGATGACGCAGAGGAGGTGGGCATGTTCTCGGTGGCGAGCGAGGAAGTCTTGAAGAACAGAGCCATCAAGAAGGCCAAGCGCAGGGCCGCGGTCCCCACATGTGAAAGCGGAGGAGCTTTTAAAGAGTTCAAAGGCTTGGTCTTACCTCCAGGAGGAGGAGGAGGGCTCTCTGGCTTCGGCAACGGCACCAGCATCAAGACTCTGGAAGGCCTGTCCAATGGCAGCAGCATGGCTTCTGTGCCCACACTGGCCCTCGCCAAGGCCACAGTAGAAAAGAAGGTGGCCTTTGGCCGTGGCACAATCAATGGCCCGACGGCTTCCTTGGGGGCAGACAAGAAGGCCACTGACCTCAAGACCAACGGGGACAGCCAGCAGTCTTCCTCATCCTCCAGCCACAGCGCCCAGGGCAAGGCCTGTAGCGCCAGTGCCTACCACCAACAGCTCGCCACCTTAAACTGCTCTGTGCGTGACTGGATCGTCAAGCAGGTGGACACCAACCCCCTCTGCGACCTGACGCCCATCTTCAAAGACTACGAGAGATACCTCACAAGCATCGAGCAGATGCCCGGCAACAGCAGCGACGGCAGCTCAGAGAGAGAAGCCGGCGGGCAGCCGTTCGGGAGTGTGCCTGGGCCCGCTGTCCTGGGGCCGTCTCAGAAAGCCCAAGACTCCCCCTTTCTGTTTCACCCAGACAAAGCTGAGGGGCAGCGGAGAAGTGGACCGAAGCGTCGGTGGAGAAGAAACTGGCCCGGGCCCTGGCGGCGGCATCTTCCGCCTCCTTTCACTTTGGCCGGAATGTCGACAGCTCAGCCCTGGGCCCCCTGGGCTTTGGCCCAATGGCAAACTTCTCCTTCTCTCCGGGAAACGCAGGCATTTTTGGCAAAGACGTAACTCAGGCGAGCCCCGTCTCCTCCTTCTCCCCAAAATGCCAGAGGGTCACACGGATGCAACTGCTGGCGACAGCAAAGGTGCTGAAGAGGAAGAGAGTGAGGAGCCCCACCAAAGTGATCGTGACAGAAGTCAAAGAGGAGGATGCTTTTTACTCTAAGAAGTGCAAACTCTTTTACAAAAAAGATGAGTTCAAAGAGAAGGGTGTGGGCACACTGCACGTGAAACCTGCCGCCAATCAGAAGACCCAACTTCTGGTTCGAGCTGACACCAGTTTAGGTAACATACTCCTGAATGTCCTGGTTCCGCTCAACATGACCTGCTCCCGAACTGGCAAGAACAACGTGCTCTTCGTCTGTGTCCCCAACCCTCCCATCAACGAGAAGAGCGGCACTGTCCCCATCTCATCCGGGTCAGGACCACCGAGGACACCGACGAACTGCACAAAATCCTGCCAGAGAAGAAGGAAGTGTGAAGGTGCTCGCAGGTGCAGAGACTCGTTTGCCAAGTTGATGCTTTTTTCCCTTAAACTTTTTCCTTTTATTCTTAACTTTCTACTTTGACATTCTAAGAACGTACAGGTATTCTGAAAGGTATTGTATGGAGGAAAATTACTATGGCCAATAAAAAGCTTTAACTGAAAAAAAAAAAAAAGTAAAGGTCAAGAATTTCAAGGGATTAAGGGGAAAAAAATGTAAGTAAAGGTGGCCCAGCTGTACCAGACCTAATACTATATTACAAAGCAGTGGTCATCCAAACCATTTGGTACTGGCTAAGAAAATGAGTAGCGGATCACTAGAATAGGCTAGGTACACAGGACAAAATAGTCAATGTATAGAGTTATCCAGTGTTTGACAACTTATCCAACTTTTGGGATAACTAACTATTTAACAAAAACTGCCAGGAAAATGGAAAATTAGTGTAGCAAAAACTATGCATTGACCCACACCTAACACCCAGTACTAAGATAAGATTGAAATGGATTTATAATTTAGACATAGAGTAGTATTATAATGAATTAGAAGAACAAAGGGTAGTTTACCTCTCAGATCTATGAAGAAAGTAGGAATTTATGGCTAAAAAAACTTGAGTACTTTATTGAATATAAAAAGGAAAATTTTTATTATATTAATTTTAAAAGGTTTTGTACAAACAAAACCAATGCAGACAAGATTAGAAGGGAAGCAATAAACTGAGAAAAAGCTTTTTATATTGAAGGATTCTGGTAAAGTCCTCATTTCTAAAATATATAAAGAATTGAATCAAATTTATAAGAATTCAAGCCATTCTCCAAATGATAAATGATCAAAGAATATGAACATAGAATTTTCAGATAAAGAAACTGAGAACTTCTATGAGAGATATAGTCATGTGATAAGTGCTTTAAATCATTCTTGATCAGAGAAATGTAAATTAAGACAACTCTGAGGTACCTGTACATATCTCTCACATTGGCTAAGATGACAGGAAAAGATAATGATGAATGTTGGAGGGGATGAAGGAAAATTGGGATTTGTTGATGGAGCTGTGAACTGATATAACCATTAAGGAGAGCAATTTGGAACTATGCCCAAAAGGCTATCAAAATGAGCATACCTGTTAGAATCCTTACAAAGTGTTAAATCATTAGAGTTGATAGAAACAATGCTTGTGAGTTTATACATTAGAGGTCACACATTAGAGCTCACACCTTTAAGAGAGTTTACACATTAGAGCTCACACATTGGAGTTCACAAGTACAGGAGATACACAAAGTTAACTTTGTAACTTTGTGAATTCACACCTCCCATAATCCCACTCTCAGAGGAGGAATCAACCTTTGAGTTTACACTTCTAAAAGAGCATAAAAAGGAGCCGAGTTAGTGAAGTGAGTTCAGTTCAGAAGATTGCCAGCAGTCGGAGTTGAGCTAGAGGCTGAGTCTGGCAGAGGCAGAAGCAAAGGACTAGCAACAAGAGTTCTAGGAACCAAGGAAGATGATAGGCCTGTAAGAAAACTAATCAGGCTATTTTGGAAGAGACAATAAAAGATTGGATTTTAACTCCTGCTTGTATTTGAGGTGATTATTGATTTGAACCGAAACTAAGGCTGTCTCCAGGAAACCTTCCCAAGAAACTTGCTCCCAGAAAACCATTATATTATACAAAAGAAGAGAACACCACACAGCAGTGTTTCTACTGGGCTTACATCCCAAAGAGATCTTAAAGGAAGGAAAGGGACACAAATGTGCAAAAATGTTTGTGGCAGCCCTTTTTGTAGTGGCCAGAAACAGAAAATCTAGATTCACTCATTCATTGTCAGAACAAAAGCCCATTGAAATCAAGGGATCTCAAAATCATATTATATTACTTGATTCTCTGAAGTAGCACCTGGAGAGGGAGAAGCATCCCAGAGGAGGAGAGGACTTTCCCCCTCTTTCCCTATGGAGGAAACAAGCCTATAGGGATTCAAGGAGTGAAGTCTCCTAGTAGTTAGAAAGGCCTGGCTCTGTCCTCAGAGGAGCGACTCCATGCTACAGAAGAATGCTAGAAGGGCCAGGATTGGAAAGGAAGGTGGTCTGAACAGGAAGACTACTCCCGTCTTTTTTTTTTTTTTTTTTTTACTCCTCTTCTCTCTCCTCTCCCCATCCTTTTACAGGAAGAGGTACAAGGGGCTTTGGGATCCCAGATGGGAGGAGATTACTCAATGCCACAATGGCTCTTGAGTCAGAGCTCTCTCTCCCCACCTAGTGCTCTAACCTCCCTGTATCCTCTCTTTCCAACTAACATCATCATTCAGACAACAGACTACTTGACATAGGAGAGAGGGGAGCCAGGGAAGGTGGAGGTTGGGGAGATCTCTGGAATGAAGCCCCTAGGTGATGACCAGTATCCAAGCTGGTGGCCATGTTAGAAGTTTATCTCTAGTACAGAAATGAGTTTTGTCAGACTGACCACTGATGGTAAAAATTGTAAAACTGAATCTTGAGTTAGATTTAGAAAATTAGAAAACTAATTAATAGGACTAGTGAAAGGACAAGAGAGGAAGGGATATCTACAAGAAAACTAAAAGGAATAAAGGGGGATGAAGAAATGTAGAATGAGATGAAAGCAGACGACATGAGCAAATATCTCAAGAAACTAGAGGTAGAAAGACTTATGGCATCTTTTAAATGGGATAAGAGAGGAATATGCATATTTCTTTGCAACACATGGAACTTCTAAAAAAATTAATTACTAGGATATAGAGACACTATAGACAAATGCAAAAGGCAGACATAATCATTGTTTTGATTTCATTGGATGAAATTAGGAAATTAATGAACAAGAGTACTCAAAGGGCAAGAGAGGAAGGGGAATCTACAAGAGAACTAAAAGGAGTAAAGGGGGATGAAGAAATATAGAATGACTTTGACAAAGAGACTTAACTCAGTTTCAATTGGTAAATGATGGACAGAAGCAGCTACATCCAAAGAAAGAACACTGGGAAATGAATGTGAACTATTTGCATTTTTGTTTTTCTTCCCGGGTTATTTTTACCTTCTGAATCCAATTCTTCCTGTGCAACAAGAAAATTGTTTGGTTCTGCAAACATATATTGTATCTAGGATATACTGCAACATATGTAACATATATAGGACTACTTGCCATCTAGGGGAGGGTGTGGAGGGAGGGAGGGGAAAAATCGGAACAGAAGCAAGTGCAAGGGATAATGTTGTAAAAAAAAAAATTACCCTGGCATGGATTCTGTCAATATGAAGTTATTATAAAATAAAATAAAATATATAATTAAAAAAAAAGAAATATAGAATGAGATGAAAACAGAAGAGATGACCAAATATCTCAAAAGACTCTCTAGTCTTAAGTAAAAAGACTTATGACATCTTAATGGGATAAGAGAGAAATATGCATATTTCTTTGCAACACATGGAACTTCAACACATTGAGAAAATATTCTTTCATAGCTCATAAAATCACTAGGATACAGAGAAAAGGTAGACAAATTTTAAAAGGCAGAAATAATTACTATTTCCTTTCATTCCTTAATGAAATAAGAATGGAAATTGGTTCAGGGGTCACCAAACCTAAATGGAAATTTAACAGTATCATAGTAAACAATGGCTGAGTCAGAGAATACATTTTAGAAATAATAATGTTTCAAAAGAGAATGAGAATGGTTAATTAAACAATATCCCAGAATTTCTGAAATTCAGCCAAAGCAGTGCTCAGACGGGAAACAGACTTACCAACACACTTTAAGAATGTAGAAAAAGAGAAGAATAACTGAAGATGAAGTATTAAAAAAAATTGGAAGAATAAATAAACAAAACCAAAGTAAATACAGAAGATAAAATATAAAAATTAGCACAGAAAAAGATACATGTGAAGTAAAAAATTAAAATTATAAATTTAAAATTGGCTTCTTTGAAATGACTAACAAAATGAAGAAAATACTTAGCTAAACTGATCAAAAGGAAGAGAGCAGAAAAATCCAATCAATAAAATAACAAATGGCAAAGATAATATCACAAGTAAACTAGAAAAAATAAAAGGAATAATGAGAACATACTATTCAGTTTTATACTAAAGAACCCGAGAAAGATAAGCAAAGAGGAATACTGTCAATAGCATGAAATATTCAAATTGCCAGAAGACAGAAAAATTCTATCAAATTTATAAGCAACAGTTAATACCCACATTTCACCACTCATTCCACCAAAGAAGAAAGAATCCTACAAGAATGCTTTTAGGAATCTAACATAGACCCAAAACTGCAAAGACCCAAAACAGTTTTAATAGGTTACAAGTCAAAGAATGAACATTGTTTCCTTCCTCCAATTTTAAATAAAATCTTATCAAAACACCACAGTGAATTATCTAAGAAACCATTTGTTAGAATCATTACAAAGTGTTAACTCATTAGAGTAGATGGAAACAATGCTTATTGTGCTTAGGATTTACACTTTTGGGAGAATTCACACATTAGAGCTCACACCTTTGAGAGTCCACACATTAGCTTACACAGTGGAGTTCACAAGTTCGGGAGATTCACAAGACAGAAACCCACAGAGTTTTTCTCTCAGAGGAGGAGTCAACCTTTGGGTTCACACCTTTAAGAGATCATATATAAGAAGCTTTTAGAGCTTCAGTAAGACAGTCAGTTTGGGAGATTGACAAGCTAGAGACTGCAGTCAGGCCGAAGGAAGGGTTCAGAGGAGTAGAACCAAGATTCAATTGGAGCTAGAGGCAAAAGCTGGAAGATCAAAAAGACAAGCTGCAAGAGCTCTTGGAGCCAAGGAGGAAGAAATGCCTCTAAGAAAACTAACCGGGCTATTTTGGAAGAAACAATAAAAGATTGGATTTTAACTCCTGGCCATATTTGAGGTGATTATTGATCTGAACCGAAACTAAGGTTGCCTCCAGAAAACCTCCTCAAGAAACCTGCTCCCAGAGAACCAACATATATTTTAGAAAAGAGAACACCACAACCATTCATTATGATCAAGTGGGATTGCTACTAGAAATGGAAGGGTAGTTCAACTGTGGGAAAACATGAACATTATCACATTCTAAACCAAAACATCCAAAACCACATAGTCAATACAATAAAGAGAATGCTTTGGTCAAAGTACAACAGTCTTTGTGGTAAAAATTTAATTAGAAGTATAGAACTAGTGGGACCAGAATTCTTAGAAAAGTAAAAGCTAGAGCTAGACATGTTTATCAATGGAATAAAAATACTTGAGAAGAAACTAAATGGAAAAGAAACAAGTTTTGTTACAGAATCAAGGAGTTCATAAAACCTTGCTCACATAACAAACTTTCTACAAACAAGGACTGGGGATATCTGATGCCTGAACCTCAGTCATCTAGGCCAAGAAAGGAAGGACAAATACAACACAGAGCTGAATGGAGAAATGCATTTTACTCACAAGTGAAAAGGGGAGAAGGAGAAAAAGGGAAGGAGAAGTTAGAAGGAGGACAGATTAAGAGAGGGATTAGTCCATGTACAAGAATATAATTCTTTTTGAGGTGGTAAAGGCAATCTGAGGGATTACTTATAAATGGGGGGAGAGGGCATGAATAAAGGCCATAAATATAATGGAATACAATTCCTGAGGAACAATGTTGAAACAGGTGGTCTCTACCACTTAAAGATGCAAGGCTCTGGTGCACAATGAAAAATATGTTTTAGGACATAAGCAAGTGGATTTTGTTTTATTATTTTTCAAACTATTTGAATGTTGTGTGTAATTGGTTTGCTTTTATTTGTATTTCCAGTGGATATGGAACAGGTGAAAAAAATAAGAAGATGGATCTTGTCGATACAAATGTGTGTATGTGTATGTGTGTGTGCTCATTTATGTATACATACATAGGAACAATGATCAATCAATTTCTGAGGACTCAAGATGACTGCTGTCTACCCCTTGAGATATAGCATTATTTATATGACCAATGACAAATTACATTTAGCTTGTATGTGAACATGCAAATACAAATGCACATAAATTCACATGTGGACACATACCTGCGATACACATGTTTTTGTACACATATGTACCAATACAGAGCAACATTGATCAATGTAATGATCAGTGAATTTCTGAGACTTCTTGACACACTGCCTACTTATTGATACAGAAGTGATATTCAGAGCACACACTGAGATAATATTCTTTCAATATGAAGAATAAGAAATTTTGTTTAGCTTGACTACATACATTTTTGTGAAAGGGGGTTAGTTTTTCTTGCTTTCTCAAAGGGAGAGTATGGTATAAGGAACAAGAGAGAGAAGGCTAATTTTTATCTTAAAAAAAAGCCAAAATTTGAATTTAATAAAATAAATCAATAACTGCCCGGCTCTACCCAATCTTTCTGACTACAGGAGTAAACATAAAATGGGATATAAACACTTCCCTACCAGGATTTGTGGTAAGGATCACAGGAAATATTGGTAAGGTCCTTAACTTGTGTCTGGCACTTAATAAGTTCCTCCTAATAATTGCCAGTTCTTTCAGACAGTCTTGAAATTAGGTTGACTACAAACATGATGGCTGTCAAAGGTAGCACCTTCCCCATTGAGCTTATTGGTCTGGGTGGAAGGGCCACTATCTCCTGGAGTTTCATCTTTCCCATGCTATGTTTTGTTATTTACCCTGAAAGATGACAAAACTGCCCCAGAGTAGACTTACTTAGTGGGCAAAAGCTCCATGTGCTGCCCTTCCAGCAGTATTCAAAGAGCCTCTGGACAAATTAGTATGGCTGCCTGGAAACCTAAAGATCTGCCATTGTGAATCCAGGGTCCTTCAGTTATGACAGACTTCCCAAGATGGTCCATTGCCACTCCCTGCTCTGCTGAACACAGGAGCTCCCACATGGAGGCAAGAGGGACTTTGGGTATTGAACCTAAAGAACATGTGTCCATCCTGAATGCCCTTTCTAGGCTATGCTCAAGTAAATCTCCTTTTACCTAGAATGAGTTTTTGCTGAACATTTAAATTAAACATTGCTGGAGTCAATTCCCTCCATTTTACTCTTCCAGGGAAACCCAGGACCTGCTGCATCCTGTGGCAGAGTCACAGTTTTTAAGAAATTGTCTCAAGTGCCATGACACACAAATGTGGCTCTTTCAGTGCTTCCTTTTCTCCCTGTTCTTCTCATTGTCTCTGCCAGTTCCTAGCTCTCTGCACGGGGGAGCCCAAATTAAACCACCAGAAAACCAGTTTGTATAGTACCAGGACAGTCTTGCTGCCCAACAACAGAAGCAAGGAGAATCCTAGCAGCCTCTTTTAGAAGGAGAGATCAGTTCCTGTGCCAGAGTGGATCTTAGAAGCACCAGAGCAGCAGGATGGCCCCAGAGCTCTTTGCACCAGAACTTTTGGGGTTGGACCTAAAGGTTTTCTCAATGCTTTTTTTTTTTTTTTTTGCTAAACCAAGAAATGATCAAGGAGAGGGATTTGCTGACCTGAATAAGCTTGTGGGACCTGAAGCAGAAGTACATGAGCAGCCCCAGGAGGACAGTTCTTGCTCTGATGAGCACACTGCCCAGGATAAGAGTTGGGAAATCTTCCAGGCTCTGCGACAAGAGTCTGTGAAGGGTTTTCCAAGAGCTTCAAGGGCTACAAGGAAAGCTTGGCTATAGGAAATGAAGAGGAGGTGGGAGAGACTTTGGAAGGTAGGCGGGTGATGGCAGACCCAGAGAGAGCAGATCTGATCCCAGTGAGAAGGAGATTCACCATGAAGTGGTGGACCTTGTCAGTCTATTGTAATGAGAAGGGCACTAATTTAGGTGGGGGAGGGGGAGGGATGTGGTGTGTGTCCAAGATACCAAGGGCCAAAGGAATTACTTGGAAACCTAGAAGGAAAAGGCAGTGTTGTTCCTATTGACTTGCCCCTGGATTCCCCTTTTTGTAAGAAATGACCCGCACATAAGGCCCTGGCAGCTTCCCAGCCCATCCTCCATATTGATGGAAATGGTTGTGACCTACTGAGGTTGGTCAGGTCTGGGGATGGACTGCACTCACCTGAGGAGAAGGCTTCCAGGGACCATTCCCTCTGGTTCCAGACTCCTTGTGCAGATAGCAAAGCAACCAAAATGACTCCATTTTGTCAAGTTTCTCCTTCTGGTCCCCAGCTTTTATATCTGGGTCTTGTTGCTCCCACCCTTGAAGGACCCACAAAGTAGAAATAGCCAAAGCTCTTACTAAGAGAGATCGCACCTAACCATGGGCGGCTTTAATTCTATTTCTCTCTGAAAACCATGAGAAAGCCAGGAACCCCAAGGAGAATCCCTCCCTTTGCCTCTGCATGGAAAAGACCAGCTTCCCCACTCCATTTTTTGAGTCCCAGGCTGAGTGCCTTAGTGTTCTTAATCTGGGAGACTGCTATTTGGGGCTCCTACATTAAAACTGTACTAATTTCACTCCTACTTTGGAGTTTGCCTTTGACCCAATCCATGCTTAGGCTAGGCTTGGATCCTCAGAAGATGAAGTTGGAGAGGGAGAAGCATCCCAGAGGAGGAGAGGACTTTTCCCTTTTCCTGTATGGGAGGCCAGGATACAGGGATTCAGGAAGTGAGGTCCTCCAGAAGGCACAAAGACCCTGTCCTTGTCCTCAAAGGAGAGACTCTACCCTACAGAAGAATACAGGGAGAGTCAGGATTAGAAAGAAAGGTGGCTGAAGAGGAAGACAACTTCCCTCCCCCTTTTACTTCTTCTCTTTTCCCTCCTCTCCCCATCCTTCTATAGAGACCTCAGAGGTACAAGGGGCTTTGAGATCCCAGATAGGAAGAAACCAGTTAGTGCCTCAGTGGCTCCCGGGTCAGAACTCTCTCCCCCAACCTGGTCCTCTGCCCTCTCTCTGTCCTCTCTCCCCAACTACCATACACATCCTCATTCAGACAACAGATATAGGAAGGAGGGAGTCAGGGGAGTAGAAGAATGCTGAAATTGAGACAACTAGATTTCTATGGACAAAGTCTGAAGTCTGGAAAAGTGTGACCCAAATCTAGGAAGGGAGTGGGAGTCTGAAAAAGTAATAGTTATTCTATTCCAAAAATTCCAAAATGTTATTCAATTCAAATTATGAAATTATGAATTCTGAGAATGTGTCATTATGATGTTTAAATACTCTTCCACACTTAACTAGGTATTTTTTGATACTGCCATGTTATTCCAGTCAAATAGCATTAGTGTTGTGTGTTATGATGGGGAAATATCATTAGTATGTGTGTTTATTGAGATGATTCAGGCCAGTTCCAATGATATTGTGATGAAGAGGGCCATCTATAGTTAGAGAGAGAACTGTGGGAATTGAATGTGGATCACAATATAGCATTTTCACTCTATTTGTTGTTGCTTGCTTACATTTTGTTTTCTTTCCCAGTATTTTTTTCCTTTTTGATGTAATTTTTCTTGTACAATATTATATATATGAAAAAATGTACAAGAGTTGCACATGTATAACATATATTGGATTACTTGCTCTCTAGGGGAGAGGATGGGGGGAAAGGAAGGGAATAATTTTGTTATACAAGGTTTTACAAGGGTGAATGTTGAAAATTATCCATGCATATATTTTGAAAATAAAAACCTTTAATTTAAAAAGGAGGACTCCAGAGAGAGTGAAAGAGAGAATGAGAAAGAGAAAGAGAAGAGACAGAGACAAAGACAGACATACAGAAAGAACATGCCAGAGGAATAGAGAGGAAGGGAACAAAGAAGATAAATCAAGAAAGAGAATCAGAAAAAGTTAGAGGGACAAAGTTATAGAGACAGAGACAAAGAGAACAAATGAGTGAGAGAGAGAGAGAGGATGAGGAAAAAAGAGTGAGAGACAAAGATACAAACACACACAAAAAGAGAGGAAGTCAAAGAGTGAGAAAGAAAGAAAAAGACCAATTAAAAGAGACAGAGTGAAAAAGAGACAGATCCCGAGAAAGTAGGAGAGAATACATGAGCCAGACAGAGAGTGAGAGCCAGAATAAGACGAGAATTTAAAACTGAAACAAAAACAATGAGTAAGAGAAAGAAAGGGGGGAAAAGGAGAAAAAGAGACACAAAACAGAGTAACAGAGTAAGAAACAGAGAAAGTGAGAGAAATAGAAAGAAAGAAAAACAGACAGGCAGAGAGAATGACAGAGAGAGCCAGATAGAGCAAGCAGAGAGAGAAGGAGACAAAGAAAGTACCAGAAGGAGAGTGGAAAAAAAAAAGGAAAAATGAGTAAGAAAGAGACAGAACAACAGAGACAGTGAGAGACAGAGATAGAGAGATAGGAAAAGAGAGTCACAGAAACAGAGAAAAAGTAAGAGAGAGGATGAGAGTCAGAGAAAAAGAGGTAAACAGACAGAAAAAGACAGTGAGAGAAAGAGCATAGACAGAGACACACAACGGAATCAGAGTGACCGACAGACTGACAGAAGGAGAAAGCCAGAAAGTAAAAAAGAGAGGGAGAGAGAAAGAAAAAGAGTGATTCCAAGGAACAGAGAGAAACAGAGACAGAAAGTGTCAGAGTCAGAGAGAGCAAAACAGAAGGGAGGGGGATAGTGTGGAGGGGAGAAACAGAGAGAGCCAGAGAATGAAAGAGAGTAAGAAAAAAAAGAAAATAAAAGAGTGAGAATGAGAAAGAGAATGAGACAGAGAGAGTGTTAGAGAGTTACAGAGACAGACACAGACAGAACCAGAAAGAGAGCTGGAGCCAGAGGATGAGAGAGGGAAAAAGATAGAGAGAAAGAGAGAAAACGAATGATTAAGAGATAGAGAGAAAATGAGATAGAGACAGAGGCAGAGAAAGAGACTGCAAGCCAGAGTGAGTCAGAGAGCAAAAAAAAAAGGAGAAAAAGGAAGTGCTAGATGGACACACACACACACACACACACACACACAGAAACAGACAGAGACAAAGAGAGACAGAGAGAGAGAGCACAGAGGAAGACACAGAGAGAGAGACAGAGAAAGCACGAATGAAAAAAGCCAGAGAGTGAAAGACTAAGAAAACTGAGTTTTAATCTTAGCTCTGCCACTTGATGTCTATGGGATGTTCAGCAAGACATTTAAATGATATGAGACCTCTCATCTTTAAAATGAGTGGAGTGGACAAGGTGATGTCTAAATCCCCTTCCAGCTGTAATTCTATGATTTGATATTAAGCAAATGGAGTTTGCCTGCAATTTTTATCAACTGACTTTGGAGGTATATCAAAAGGCCATGTTCTTTTTGCAGAGACATGCTTTAAAATGGAAATTATTTTTAAATTTACTTGGCTATTTCTGAGGAGGAGGGATATACTTTTATACATTTTACCCTTTAAAAATATCTCCGTAGGGTTATTCACTGAATACCAACTCAAACAAAAACAGAAAAAACAAAGTTTCCATAATCCTCAATTTCTTCCTCTAAAATAAAAGGTTTTACCTAAGAGGGCTCAAAACAGAAACTCAGATTCAAAGTGGAGACAAGTACTGATAGCAGTATCTGTGGTAGCAAAGGATGAGGAACAAAGGGAGTGTCCACTAACAGCAGAATGTTTGAAAAAAAATCACGATATACGAATGCAATGGGATTTTCTTATTCAGTGACAAATGATATGTACATGGGAGAAATATGGGAAAGATCTAGGGCTATATCTTTAAATATACATATATGGTAATACACGCACAAACACATAAATGTGCATCATATGTACATCATGCATATATGTGAATATACACACACAACAGGAACACACATATGGAAGTGCCTACATATATACATACATATGGGAATGTGTATATATGTACATGTGTGAATATATATAGGAATATATAATTGAATATATACATAGGCACACATACATCCATATGGAAAATTTGTATGAACCAATTTAGAATGAAAACGAGAACCAAATGAACACTATGCACAATGAATATAATAGAAAGGAAATCAAACTTTGTAGTCATCAGCCTCAGACACTAATTAGCCTGTGATCCTGGACAAGTCACTTCACCAAACCAAACAGTGAGTAACCCAAATCCACAACTGTCCTAGAAAACAGATAATGAAGCCCACCTACCTCCTCACTGAGGAGAAATAGGGATCCTATCTATATTTTCAGAACACAGTCAGATGCAGGTATTGTATCCAATGTTTTTGCTTAACTGTGTTTGTGTTTTATGAGAGAATTTAGCCTAGAGGAAAGATCAGGAGAATATGACAAAGACAAAAAACTTCAGTAAATATATATTTAAAATAAATAACTGAAATTAGTGGGGTTAGACTACATTGATCCTGTGGTCTCTTCTAGGAGTTTAAATTTCCAAGTTTTTACTTAAACTAAAAATGGAAATCCTCAGGGAATTTTATGTGCTGTGGTGAATAGTGCAAAGTTCTGTCAGAACATTATATCAGAATTCTGAAAGAGGAATGAAGCAGACCAAATCTAGAATCATAGAGAGTCTGCCTCATGCTGGCTTCCTTCCTGTGGATGCTTTATAATTTATATACATCTTATGGTCACAGAGGTTGATACAGGTTTCAGATCTGGTATTGATGTAATATGATTTTGTAGCCCCCTGATTTGGGGGGAGGGAGAGGCTTTTGTTCTGGCAATAAGTCAGTGATTCCAGATTTTCAGCCTCAGGAAACTCCTAAACCCAACCTGTCTGATTCTGACCCCTCCTTAGTCAGATAGCTTCTGGTCTCAGGAAACTCCCACAGATCAAACTCCTGAGACAATAGTGAAAAAGACCACTCCTCAATTCATAGCCAACTGATAATCTCCTCAGTAATAATCTGATCAATCAAAGAACCACTCCTTCCTACCTATGAGCCATAGAATTAGTATATCTTTGATTGAAAGCTGGATAAATGATTCTCTTTACCTGTTTCTCTGCTGAATTCCCTTAGAATTCCAGCCCACTTTGTAAGGAAGTTACTTACAGTAAAGCTTTGTCTCTTGACTAGAAGGGTTCCAGCCTGCACGTTCTTTTGAGAATCCTTGCACCCCTGGTCTGTGTTAAGGACCACGCCTGAGTTCCAAACCCAGAAAGGCTGTAGAGGGTTAAAGGAGGCTAGGGGTGAGTTGATTCTTCCAAAGTCCCCACAGCTGTGAATCATATACACCTGAAGGAATTGCAAATCAGCCTTTACTGAGGCAGAAGTTGCTGGTGGATTGGGAATGAAATAAATGGGAGGCAAGAGGGAAGAGGAGGAAGGCCAGAGAATGCAACTGCCTCAGTCTCCTAATAGTGTTGTCAACCTGTCATATGAACGGATCTATTCTGCTGGTGAAAATTAGATCCTCAGCACCCAATAGCTCCTAAAACAGGCAGAAGCCACTAGCAGATTGCCCCAGTAACAAGTCTGGAATGCCAAACATTTTGGGTACCCCATTCCAAACTTCAACATATGGGGCCTGATCCTTGTCAATGTAAGACACCTATTTTTTTTTTTTTTGCCCACAATCCTATAGTGGGTCACCCTAAGCCACTGTGAAACTTGTCTGAGTTGTCATGAGCTCCATGCATAGCAAGTTTTCTTTTACTGGGGACACCCAGACTGGGAAACTCTTGCAATTTTCAACCAAGTTCCTAGGGAACCTTTGCCACCCTCTCACCTCTGAGATGCCAGAGAAGACAGAAGTAGTATAGGATAGCTTTAGGCAAAATTGTACGACTTTTGGCAAAGCTGGGACAGTCCTCTTTCATGTCCTTCTGTGTGTGTGTGCGACTCTGTGAAGAATGTCTATGTCAAGTTTGTTCTATGAGCTAGATTAAAGTTGCCAAAAAAATTTCCTGAAACGTCTCATTTGTGGGGATTGTTAGCAAGATGAATAGAGCCCAAGTCCCTCTTTTTGCTAACTCTTCTTATCTCAGAAGTGAAGGCAAATTCAAATTCTACCTCGCCTGCAGAAATAGGGGAAGTCTTTCCATACTGGTTACATTCATAAGATTTCTCTCCAGTGTGGATTCTCTGATGGGCAGTAAGAGGTGCCCTTTGCCTAAAGGCCTTTTTACATTGGTTACCTTCATAAGGTTTCTCTCCAGTATGGATTCTTTGATGTTCAGTAAGACTTTTCTTATATATAAAGTCCTTTCCACATTGGTTACATTCATAAGGTTTCTCTCCTGTGTGAATTTTCTGATATATAATAAAGATTTTTATTATGACTAAGTCTCTCCTCACTGCTTACATTCATAAGGTTTCTTTCCAGTATGGATTCTCTGATGTCTAGTAATATTTTCCCTTTGCCTAAAGGCCTTTCCATATTGGTTACATCCATGAGGTTTCTTTCCATTGTGCAATGCCTGATGTAAAGTAAGTGATCTATTGTTTGTAAAACCCTTTCCACATTTGTAAGATTTATATGGTTCCTGTCCAGTGTGGATTTTCTGATGGACAGTAAGGCTTTCCATTCACCTAAAGGCCTTTCACATTGGTAACATGCATATGTTTTTTCTTCAATGTGGATTCTCTGATGTACAAGAACATTGTCCTTTTAAAAGTTTTTAAGTTTGGTAAACTTTTGATGAACTTTGGTGAAAGTCCTACCCTTAAGTTGCAGTTAGTAGAATTTGATATTGGAGACGAAATCTCTTGGGACAGGAACTGATATATTATTTTTGAGTTTTGAATTTGATTGCTTGATCATTATAACCTACCACTTAAGAGAAATTTCATAAGGTAGAAATGTGACCCTGAACAAATAGGAGTCTAGTAGGACAAGAGTTGGGAGCTTTTGTTCAAAGTGAAATCCTCCTGACTCAGTTTCCTAATTATGTTTCTTTGTTTCATACTTAATCATTCCTGAGTCTGATATGCCTCCAGTTTTCTTTTATAACAAACTCCTATGATAACAGCAAATGGTCAACAAAATTCAAGTATACGATATCTTGTTATTTTCAATATGAAAATATGTAGCCAATATGTCCTAAACAATTTATTGAATGAGTATTTGGCCTAGTCATCCATTTGTTATATATATGTTTGATGAAATAAATTCTTTATAGGTTTCCAAAATAATGTAAGAACAATTAACACGATTGTCCATAAGACCTGTTATTTTATTGTTCATTTGAAATTATAACTAGAAACATCTTTAAGATTGGTATATGCTGTATGTCCCATGATACAAATATATTTCATTACCCGAACATTGCTGCTCAATATACATTGGTCTCTTTACAGCTTATAGAAGTCCTTATGGACTTGTCTTTTTATCTCAGATCATCTTAACCTCTATTTGTTAGAATTGTTTTGTGTTCTAGATTTTCAGTTACAGCTACATTGACCAGCTTCAAGGAACTAAATCAACCTTTGGACATTTCAGCCAGTTCCAACTTGCCATCTCCTCAATAAAAATGGGACCCTCCAAGTGACACAAATCTATTCCCATTCTTAACAGGAAACACTTTCAAAGCATGAGATCATGCCTCCTGCTCCCAGAGGACTTTGAGCCACATTTGTTTAAAGCAGAGGTATTGGAACTGATTGGTGAATGAACCCCAAGTGATCCAGTCTCTGGATAAGTCTCCCAATGTAGTTGGGACTTAAAATGGCACATATTTTCACATCTCAGATATAGAGTTCCATGATGTTTTCAAGCTCCTCAGAGATATACTGTACAGCATATTTAAAAATAACTGCAGATACTGTTTTAAGGATTGGCACTAGAATGCAAATCATGAATGTATTAGGATATATTGTACAATTGTGTTTTATTCCAATATCTTACAAATTCACTACACATGGTTGTTATTCTGGAACAGCCATCCTATGTGATAATTAGTACAGGCAGGTGAACAGATTTGAGAGAACATCAAGGAAAATTAGAAAATAATAGTAGTAGTAGAGATTTGTGGGATTACTCACTGATGGAATTCTAACAGATGTATCAACTATTACAACACTTGCTGTTTCAGGTACAGCTCTTACAAAAAATATTCAGACTGTTCAATTTGCAGATAAATTAGCAAAAAGTATACCATAAGCTTTTTAGAACAAAATAATGTAGATTAAAAGTTAAAACAATAATTAAACTTAGTGGGACAATCATTAATATAATTAGGGAATCATGTGAACAATTTGTAATCTCAATTACAGTTAACTTTTTAGCAAAAATCATGGCAAGAAGCAATGTCCGTGGAATCGATCCCAATAGTGTAACTGATCAAATATTTGAATGGGTAAAAAGATAAATCTTATAAATCACTTGACCTTTATGCTTTTGCATTTTGTTCCTTTCACATATTTTATTTTGGTACTGATGGGCTTAGCTCTTTGGGCTGTCAAGTATGTTCTGCAATCATTCTCAACTATGAGCACTAAAGTACATAGACTTCATTTTTAATTTAAGAAGGGAAGAATTGGAGAGGGGCAAGAGGTAAGAATCCATTCAAGATCTTACAATAACTTGGCTCACTAAAATAAACTTTTCTTATTGAAATAGCAGAAAGTGCTTGTCAATATAATAAATTAATAATCTAGTGATTGAAGCAAAATGCAAACACTACTTTTTGGATTAAAGACAAACCTTTGAAATTATGATAGGAAAAAAGAGTCCATAATAGAGACTAAAGGTATTTAGGAGAAAGATACTTGAGATAATGGTATGATAAATTTTACCCTGATTTGTATTTCAACTATTTACATCTCTGTCTAATGAACCAAGATCTGGGGCTTAATCATTTACATCTCAGTAGATCTTGTTTGTTAGAGAAAACTATAGGATATTCAAAGAGTGTACTTTATATCAAGCCTGAGCATTTAAAGTGGGTATATATATTTGTCTCAATGATCAATAAATTTGAAGAGTCCATAATCTGGACTTCTCTGCCATGCCCTGATATATTTTTACACCCTTCATCTCACTACAGGAGCTGGACTCACATCTTAACTTGTTATCTAGGAATTTGGATGCTATATCACTTAGTGCATATATGTTTAGTATGGATATTACATCATTATCAATGGTACCCTAGCGGAAGATATAGTTTCCTGCTTTAACTCTTTTAATTAGATATGTTTTTGCTTTTGTTTCATCTGAGATCATGATCATTTCCCCTGCTTTTTTTTTTTTTTTTTTACTTCACCTGAAGCATAATAGATTCCACTCCAACCCTTTTCCTTCACTCTGAATGTATCACTCTGCTTTAAATGAGTTTCTTGTAAACAACATATTGTGGTATTCTGGCTTTAACTCAGCATACTATCCACATCCATTTTATGCAAGAATTGACACCATTCACATTCACAGTTAAAATAACTAATTCTGTACTTCCTACCATTTTATTTTCCTCAAGTTTGCTTTATATGTTTCCTTTCCCCCTTTCCATCCTCCCCAGTATTTTGTTTCTGACGATCACTTCCCTCAAACAGCCCTGCTGCTGTATATCTTTTCTCTACTACTTCTGTTTTCCCTTCTCTTAGCCTTCTCCTTTCCTTTTCCTTTTTTCTCTTCCACATCCTTATAAAGTGAGACAAGTTTCTCTGGGAAACCAAATATGCCTAATATTCTCTTTGAGCCTAATCTGATGAGAATAAGAATCACAAAATGTTCACCCCTTCTTTGTTTTTCCCCTCAATTATAATAGTTCTTCTTTGCTTCTTTATAAAATGTAATTTCCTCATTTTACCTCCATTGTCCTCTTTTCCCAGTGCAATCCCCTTTCCACCTCTAGTTTCTTTTTATATGATCAGAATAAAATCAAATTCAGCTCTGTGCAATTCTGGCCTTTTTATCAGAAATAAATGAAATTCACCTGTATCATTCAATGTCCATTTTCTTCCCTGAAGTATGGTGCACAGTTTAGCTGGATAGTTGATTCATGATTGCAATCCAAGAACATCAGATTCCAGGCCCTTCTGATCCTTTAAGGTGGAAGCTGCTAGGTCCTGGGTAATCCTGATTGTGGCTCCTCACCATCTGAATTGGTTCTTTCTGGTTGCTTTCAATATTTTTTCCTTGACCTGATAGGTGGGCATTTGATCACCTTTTAACAATTCCTAATATCAATTTTTTTTTTTTATAACAGCTGGACCAATTCATACTTACACACATTTATTAATGTTCCTCTAATCCTTTAGAACTCTAAACCTATTTCCAACTTTTGGGTCAACGTAGCAAATTTGATTGATATAAGTTGTTATCTCAGAAGTGAAATCTTTAACCCAAATCTAGCCATCTTTATATTCCATCACACTGTTCTTCAAATAGGTGACTCAGGTGGAAAAGAAGAATCCAATATGCATAAGAACCTATTTGCTATCTTTAATCATCTTTTATTCTGATATGACCGATTCATTTTCCTCCTTGATTTAATACCTTTACCTTTCTTCAGATTTGGCACTAGCCAATCAGATTTTTATGAAGTCCTTTCCTTATTGGATAAATTCATAAGGATTCTCTACTGTGTGAACTTTCTGATGGGCAGTAAGACTTGTCTTATACCTAAAAGTCTTTCCACACTGCTTACATTCATAAGGTTTCTCTCCAGTGTGGATTCTCTGATGTACAATAAGACTTCCTTTTTGACTGAAAGCTTTTCCACATTGGTTACATTCATAAGGTTTCTCTCCAGTGTGGATTCTCTGATGTCCAGTAAGAGATGTCCTTTCTGTAAAAGCTTTTCCACATTGGTTACAATGATAAGGCTTTTCTCCAGTATGGATTCTCTGATGTCCAGTAAGAGAATACTTTTTTGTAAAAGCCTTTCCACATTGGTTACATTTATAAGGTTTCTCTCCTGTATGGATTCTCTGATGTCTGTTAAGAGTTCCACTTCCTATAAAAGCCTTTCCACATAGGTTACATTTATAAGGTTTCTCTCCATTGTGGATTCTCTGATGTGCTGTAAGATTTTTCTTGTATTTAAAGGCTTTTCCACATTGGTAACATGCATATAGTTTCTCTTCAGTATGAATTATCTGATGTACAGTAAAAGTAGTCTTATGCGTAAAGGCTTTTCCACACTGGTAACATTCATAAGGTTTCTCTCCAGTGTGGATTCTCTGATGTACAATAACATTGCTCTTTTTTGTAAAAGCCTTTCCACACTGGTTACAATCATAAGGCTTTTCTCCAGTGTGGATTCTCTGATGTCCAGTAAGGGAATCCTTTTTTGTAAAAGCCTTTCCACATTGGTTACATTTATAAGGTTTCTTTCCTGTATGGATTCTCTGATGTCTATTAAAAGTTTCATTTCCTATAAAAGTCTTTCCACATGGGTTACATTTATAAGGTTTCTCTCCATTGTGCATTACCTGATGTGCAGTAAGAGATGCCTTTTGCCTAAAGGCCTTTCCACACTGGTTCCATTCATAAAGTTTCTCTCCAGTGTGAAATGCCTGATGTAGACTAAGTGATCTATTATCTGTAAAACCCTTTCTACATTGGTAAGATTCATAAGGTTCCTGTCCAGTGTGGATACTCTGATGGGGAGTAAGTTTTTCCATTTGCTTAAAGACTTTTCCATCTTGGTAACATGCATGCATTTTCTCCTCAGTGTGGATTCTCTGATGCCTAGTAAGAACTCTCCTTTCTCTAAAAGCTATTCCACCCTGCTTCTCTCCAGAGTCGATGATCTTACATGTCACAGAGTTTTCTCTCCAAGGCAAGTCACAGGGACCATCACTCATGAATTTTTGCTTGTGACTTTCTACCCCAGAAAGGCTCAGATCTGCAGCAGTTTCCTTCATTTCATGTCCCATTGCACGTCCAATGCGCGCTTCTGAAAAACCACAAGAGCAAATATAGACATGATACAGGCCCATATATATTTATATCCCCTTTCCTCTATCAGCAGAAGAGAAACTCAGTTATTCCTATTTTCCCAGGCAAAGAGAAAAACCTAAAATGAGCAGAACCAATCATTTTAAAATCCCCTTAGTTTCATCCTAAGGATAACTGAATTTCTAATGAGTTTCATGCACAATAATTTGGATTCAAACAATAAAGCTGTGACAACACAGAAAGTGTCTTCATTTGTATTACAAGTACAACTCAAATCATCAGCTCAGAATGGCTGCGTGACTTGACCAAATCCCAGCCACTGAGACTAGAATCCACACCTTTGAATGGGCATGCACTGCCTATATTTGACAAATTAACTCCACTCTCCATTTTTCCCTTTCCAATTCATTATCAGTACTTTCAATCCTTTCTTCATAGACATATCATTGGCTGCATATATACTGACTACTCATTATCTTACCAATAAGCATAACCAATTTCCCTTGTTAGCATTTTCCATTTTATTTTTTTTTCTGTTACATGATTTGAGGTCACATTCAGAATGTTAACACTGTGCTACTGCTGAGCTTATACCCCAAAAAGATCTTAAAGAAGAGAAAGGGACCTGTATGTGCAAGAATGTTTGTGGCAGTTCTCTTTGTAGTGGCCAGAAATTGGAAACTGAGTAGATGCCCATCAATTGCAGAATGGCTGAATAAATTGTGGTATATGAATGTTATGGAATATTATTATTCAGTAAGAAATGACCAGCAGGATGATTTCAGAAATTCCTGGAGAGACTTACACAAACTGATGCTGAGTGAAATGAGCAGAACCAGGAGATCATTATATACTTCAACAACAATACTGTATGATGATCAATTCTGATGGACCTGGCCATCTTCATCAATGAGATGAACCAAATCAGTTCCAATGGAGCAGTAATGAACTGAACCAGCTACACCCAGAGAAAGAACTCTGGGAGATGACTAAGAACCATTACATTGATTATCCAATCTCTGTATTTTTGCCTGCCTGTATTTTTGATTTCCTTCATAGGCTAATTGTACAATATTTCAGAGTACGATTCTTTTTGTACAGGAAAATAACTGTTTAGACATGTATACTTATTATGTATTTAATTTATACTTTAATATATTTAACATGTACTGGTCATCCTGCCATCTAGGGGAGGGGTTGGGGGGAAGGAGGAGAAAAATTGGAACAAAAGGTTTGGCAATTGTCAATGCTGTAAAATTACCCATGCATATAACTTGTAAATAAAAAAAAAAAAACTATTAAAATTTAAAAAAAAAAGAATGTTAACACTGCGCTTTCATTTTCTAGAGGTAGAAGTGATTTTGTTCTGAGCCATTAATTTTTCTTTTGAGACAGTTACTGCTCATTTCTTTTAGAAAAAAATTAGCATCAAATGCACCCTGCATATCTCTGGAACAAGCACAACTTTAATAGATGAAATTAACAATATTTGAATATGTGTGTCATAGAAAATGAAGTTCATCGTGCTGTAGTATGGAAGGATAGATCATGCTCCAGTATTGCAACCTTTTCCCTTTTGGAGGTTTACAATCCCTTTGATTGCACAATTCACCTGAGGAGCTCTCTTTCTGAAGTGATTTCAATCTATCATGATGAGGAATGCACTGTTTCGGGGGATTCTGCAGTAATTACATCAAACTCTGACCAGTTCTAAGTGCAACATATTCCTCTGGTTTCTGAACTTGATATGAAATCATTTCTAACATTCCAGGAAGGTTGGACTTCCATGAACAAATGGCCACAGGAGTGCAAAGATCTCAAGGGACTGTCTCTCACTGTGCCAGAATAATTTTCTGACTCCTGGGTTACCTAGCAACCCCAATTCATTAAATCTCTAATCACCTGACTAAAATGACTACGATGAAAGATCTGGACTTTCATTCTTGCCGCAGTGCTGGCAGGCTACTGGAAACCCAAGGTCAGGAGGGTAGGTCAGTAGAGACTGTGAAATCATCATGGGAGACCACATTCTTTCTATATTCTATCCTTTCAAAGGTTGTGAATGGGTGTGATTGGATGAAGTTTTCTCAGGTTGAGTTTAAGTCACATGATCCCTGTTTTCACACCTTGAACCCTGGTATGCAAAAAGTCACATTAAGTTAGTGAAGTTAAAGGAAGTGATATGACCCAGAGGAAGCAGATAGTATCCATTGAAAAATCTTGGCTCTCTTTCTAATTAACCAGATGATCTACTTTCTGGTGCTCCTGTCCAGCACATGTCAGAATCTGGGATGCCTCCTGGGTATACTGGGCCTCTCCCTGCAGGGACTAAATAAATGCTCTCTTTGTACCTGAAGATGTCTCTGATTAGTTAATTTGGGAAAGGTGATCTTGTACCCATCCCACACAGTTGTTACTAAATAAATATTTAAAAATATCATAAAGCAATATCTGTAATTGACCCTTAAGTACAAGTTTGTCATGACCCATTAGAAATGTAAATGTTTTTAACTGCAATCAGCAATTCCTTTTGACTGGTTAGAGTTTAAAGAATGGGAGTTTGTCCAATTCTCCTCTTATTTTTGTCCTCATGTATGCGTGAGCATTTTCCTCATATTTTTTTCAAAATCAGAATGCAGTCAGGAGGACTTGAATTCAAATCTAATCTGTGACATTTCATACTTCACCTGTGTGACTCTGGGCAAGTCCCAATTGACCCAGAAACAAACAAAAACAAATAAATAAATCAGAATACAGTTACTGGGTACAGTGGAGAGAGCTATTAATCATGAAGACCTGAGTTTTAATCACACCTCATAAAGGGGCAAGTCCTATTGCTCAGTTTCTTATTCTGTAAAATGAGCATAACAATTGCACTTAACCCTAGGGTTCTGGGGAGGGTAAAAATGAGTACAGTGCATGACATATAGTAGGTGCTGTAGAAATGGAGAAAAGTTATTTTGACTATTTTCTCCCCAGTTGTTCTCTCCTTCATTATAAGGATAACCATTATTATCCTCACTAATAAATGATTTATGAGGCACTAAATTTACCCACTTTATCTGGCTCATGGTGGGTTTCTACATAGTTGTGGGTACAGTGTCTGCCCTGCCACTCTGTGGCCTCCAGGAAAGCAGGAAAAGTCCCTAGTTTCTCTTTATGTTCCTGATCCTTAGTCCAGGGCCTGGTGTGTAGCAGACTCTTAAATCTTTGTTGCCTTGAAGAAATTCTAGGAAATGGCTCACCTTGGAAAACCTAATGCCTTTTGGCACTTTCAGCAGAATTCCCTTGAGAATTCTTTTTATAGGTCATAAATGGTCATTGGAAGGAATCTATAGAGCCACAGAGAACAACCCACTTATTTTATAGATGGGGAAATTGAAATTCAGTGACCCAGGAAGGCACTGACAAAAAATATCTGAAAAAGAATTCCAAGACTGGTCTTTTCCCCCAAAACCTATCAGTTATTTCTTAATAACTTCTAGATGTCTCTTGTAACCACAACTCATATATACCTGCTTCCACCTCACTCACCTGGAGGGCAGCTCCTCAGGCCTTCTTGGTCCAGCATCCATGGTGCTTCCCTTTGGTTAAAATAAAAAATCACATCTTCTCTAGGAACTGGAAGTCCTGGGTATGGAAATCATTTAGGGATGAAGTTGAAAAGAAGTTTCTAATTTGCTTCTCTATTGTGAGATTCACCCCATCATGTTCACACATCTCAGTCTGTACTTACCCAGTAGTGTTTATAAAGCAAATAACCCTAAATGGGATGCGTCACATTATCCTGTTGTCCTACTTGTTCTGAGAAAGGGCCAAACCTTCTTCCCCCCTTTCTCTAGATACAAGTAACATCTTTCCTCATTTGTTCTTTATTGCTAATTTAGATATTTAGAGTAGTCAAAATAAGTTATCTGTTGGAAGTTGTTCTTAAACAATATTGTTGTAGCTGTATTTTAAATAAACGACATGGCACAGAACCTGGAAAATAGTACTTGAAATGCTTATTCCCTTCCATTTCTTTCCCACCAGTTGTGCTGGAATTACAGGGAAGATTGAGAAGAAACATCATATACTAGAGACAACTAGGAGCTTTGGGTTATAAATTGATGCCTGTTAAAAAGATGAATATTCCCAATCCTAGAGCCATCCCATAGAGGAATGGATTGTGAAGAAAAGCTGTCTAAGCAATTTTCAGAGCTTTGGAAGGCAAAATTTGCATCCAGATGGAGGGTAAATGAAATCACTTCTGAGATTACTTCCATGTTTGAAATGATTCCATTCTGATTTGATCTTTCACCCGAAGCTTTCTAGATCTGGTAAGAGAGAGCTTCAGGAGCAACAAAAGACATGCTCAGTGTCCTACAAAACAATGCAAAGACCACTATTTTCCCTTTCCTAATTGATAACCTTCTTCCCCTCAAAATAAACCCAAACAAAAACCCCGCACACTGGGGAAGATATTCTCTTTGATTGTAGATTTGGAATTATCAGGGAAATGTCCTTACCCAGGGAGAGCAGGTTCCTGGCATTCTCCAGCATGACCTCCTTGTACAACTCCTTCTGAGAATGGTCCAGGAGGCCCCATTCCTCCTGGGTGAAGTCCACAGCCACATCCTTGAATGTCACCACCTCCTACACCATCAAAAGTCATAAGATGTAGAACTGAAAAACACTTCAGAATTAAAAAGTCCAACCCTCCTCAATTTATAGGAGGAAACTGAAACACAGGGAAGTGATTTGCCCAAAGGTCATCCCCTTTATGAATGGCAGAGTGAACTGTTAAATCCTTGGTCACCAAGAACCTGACTAAGTGTTGAAAAAAGCATTTTATAGGATCAATTAGAAGAAAACTGAGAAATTTTAGAATTATTATGGAGAATGTCTTATGATGAGAAACGTCATAATGGAATGGCCTACTCAGGCCTCATGGCATGTTACTTAAATGGAGTCTTTCAAACTCTCTCTTGGTAACCATATTGCTTTTCCAACTCCATTTCATAATGGAGTTATGCCCATGGCTACTTCATCTCTGCATTTCAGCAATAATTTCTTCTCCTAAATAAACCATCTTTTGTCAAAGAGAATGGTCATTGTGAATTTTTCACCTGTTTTTGTTGAACTAGGAATTGGTCCTGACTTCTTAAGGTCTATGTATAAGCCATATCTCACAATTTATTTCCTTTATTCTATTATTTCACTTCTGAAAAACTGAGGAATTTATTGCCTTTTTACACTTTTGAGATTTCCAAGGAGAAGAGAGCATAGATATTCAGGGAGAAGGATGCAAAGTTAGAAAAGGTAGAGCAAGGAAGGAAGCCTGACTTTGGATTCCACTAATGAATAGTCTTGTAAAAGATAAAGGACCACACCCTGAGGCATGGGGATTTAGGAATTACCACTCCTGGGAGGGAACTAGCACTTGAAGAAGTAGGATAGCATGGACATAGAGTTGAGATTTCTAGGAAAAGCCCTGAAGTCAGAAGGATCTGAGTTCAAATGTGATCTCAAATACTTCTTGCCAAAATGTAATGTTCTCTTGTTGGGTTTTCTTGGGGTCTTTGGGAGCAGCCTTCATTTCAGTTCAGTGTTGCCACCCCAGTGGCCAGGGGTTCAAGTCCAAATCCTCTTTCAAAGTCTTGTTTCCTTTCCTGGGGCCTGGTTAGCTTTCTAGAGGCCTATTTCTCTCCTTATTTCCCAAAGCTTGAGCTCCTGTTGCCAGTCCTTTGTGTTCTCTGCCTCTGCCAGCTTTTTGAGATCCTCCTGAATGTGTCTTGGTTTCTGTGGGGGAGGCAGAAGAACCACCACAGTCTCTGTCTTCCAGTTCTGATTCTGGCTGAATTTGTCTGGTACTATAGTAAGTACTAAGTATATGTATTGAACTAGAGACCTGTTAAGCACCATGCTAAATAACTATTGTCTCTGTCAATTCCACTTGGTACCTTGTTTCAAATTCTGGGGAGGGAGGGAGGGAATGAGGAAGGAAGGAAGGAAGGAAAGAAGGAAGGAAGGAAGAGATTTTTAAGAAAATGTAGAGGAAAAACAAAAAGAATCCAGGCAAAATAGAAAAAGAAAATAGACAATGAGGTTATATTTTTTTAAGCAGAGAAAAATGGATGGAATTAGAAAACTAATTAACAGGATTATTCAAAGAGCAAGAGAGGAAGGGGAATCTACAAGAGAACTAAAAGAAATAAGGGGGATGAAGAAATGTGGAATGGGATGAAAGCAGAAAAGATAACCAAATATCTTGAGAAAGTAAAGGTAAAAAGACTTATGACATCTTCTTAATGGGTTAAGAGAGGAATATGCATATTTCTTTACAACACATGGAACTTCTACAAAAATTAACTACTAGGATACAGAAATAGTGCAGACAAAGGTAAAAAGGCAGAAATAATCATTGTTTCCTTTCATTCTTTAGTGAAACAACAATGGAAACTGTTTTAGGGCTCACCAACAAAAGATACAAACCTAAATGGAAATTTAACAGTATCATGTTAAATAATGGCTATCAGAGAACAGATTTTAGAAAAGATAATTTTGCAAAAGAGAATAAGAATGATTAATTAAATAATAAACCAGAATTTCTGGAATTCAGGCAAAGCAGTCCTCAGAGGAGAAACAAAGATTTACCATCTCACATTAAGAATATAGAAAAAGAGAAAATTAATTGAATATGCATTATAAAAATATTAGAAAAATAAACAAAAATAAATGCAGAAGAACAAATATTGAAATTAGCAGGGGAAAAGATATATTGGAAATAAAAAATTAAAATGACAAAACTAAAATTGGTTTCTTTGGAATGACTAATAAAATGGAGGAAGCACTTAGCTAATCTGCTCAAAAGGAAAGCAGAAAAATTCAGTAAATAAAATAGCAAATAGCAAAAGTAATATCACAATAAAATTAGAAGAAATAAAAGGAATAATTAGAACATGTAACATTTTATATTAAAGAAACTGGGAAAGACAACGGAAGAGAAATACTGCCAATAGCATGAAATATTCAAATGTCAGAAGACAGGAAAATTCTATCCAATTTATAAAGAACTATTAGTCTGCTCATTTTACCACTAATTCCCCCAAATAAGGAAAGATCCTTTTAAGAGAATCCTTTGAAGAGTCTAACAGACCCAGTACTGAAACCAAGGAAAGTCCAAAAACATAGAATAAATTGCAAATCAACAAATAAACTTTTTCTAGTCCCTCCAATTTTAAGCAATATCCTATCAAAACAGATAGAAAATTATCCAAGAAACCATTCTTTATGATCAGGTGGGAATGCTACTAGGGATGGAAGGATAGTTGGACATTGGAAAAACAGTGAATATAATCTCATTCTAAACCAATCCAAAACCACACAGTCAATACAATAAAGAGAATGTTTTGGTCAAAGTACAACAGTCTTTTGTGGTTAAAAATTTAATTAGGAGTATAGACCTAGTGGGACCAGAATTCTTGGAAAAAGAGCTAGAGTTAGACACGTTTATGAATGGAATAAGAATACTTGAGAAGAACTAAATGAAAAAGAAACAAGTTTTGTTAAGGAAAGATCAAGTATGCTGAGTGAAATGAGCAGGACCAGGAGATCATTATATACTTTAACAACAATACTATATGATGATTAATTCTGATGGACGTGGCCATCTCCAGCAATGAGATTAACCAAATCAGTTCCAATAGAGCCGTAATGAATTGAACCAGCTACACCCGGCGAAAGAACTCTGGGAGATGACTATGAACCATTACATAAAATTCCCATCCCTATATTTTTGTCCTCCTGCATTTTTTATTTCCTTCACAGACTAATAATACACCATTTCAGAGTCCGATTCTTTTTGTACAGCAAAATAACTGTTTGGACATATATACTTATTTTGTATTTAATTTATACTTTAACATATTTAACATGTATTGGTCAACCTGCCATCTAGGGGAAGGGGTAGGGGGAAGGAGGGGAAAAATTGGAACAAAAGGTTTGGCAATTGTCAATGCTGTAAAATTACACATGCATATAACTTGTAAATAAAAAGCTATAATGTTGAAAAAAAAATAAAAATAGAAAGATCAAGGAGCTCATAAGACCTTGCCCATACAGCAAACTGTATACAAACAAGGAGTGAGTGGGGACATCTGATGCCTGAACCTCACTCATCTAGACCAAGGAAGGAAGGATAAGCACAACACAAAGCTGAACAAACAATTACTATTTATTCACAAGTGAAAAGGGGAGAAGGAGGAAAAGGGAGGGAGAGTTAGAGGGAAGACAGATGAAGGGAGGGATTAGTCCTAAGCAAAACAAATCCAAAAGCTGTACAAAATTATGTACTGTTCTTTTTGAGATGGTAAAGGCAATCTGAGGGATTACCCATGAATGGGAAATGCATGAATAAGGGCCATAAATATGATGGAATATAAATCCTGAAGAACAATGTTGATGGTCTCTACCACTTAAAGATGAGAGGCTCTGGGGCACAATGAGAAATATGTTTTAGGACATAGATAAGTGGATTATTATTATTTTTTTTATTTTTCAGACTGATTGAACATTGTGTGTAATGGGTTTGCTTTTATTTGTGTTTCCAATGGATATGGAACAGGTAAAAAAAATGAGAAGATGGAACGGGGTCGATACAAATCTGTATGTGTATATATACATGAGAACACTGATCAATTAATTCTGAGAATTCAAGATGACATATTGTCTACCCCTTGAGATATATTATTTAGATGACCAACAAGAAATTATAGTTACCTTGTATGTGGGCACATGAACATATAATCCCATGTGTATGCACATGTGGCCACATACCCACACAACACACGTTTTTGTAAAGACACGTATCATCACATAGCAACTCTGATCAATGCAATGATCTCTGAATTCCTGAGTCCTCTTGATGACATGCTGCCTACTTCTTGATAGAGAAGTGACATTCAGAGCACACATTGAGACAATGCTCTTTCAACATGAACAAGGAGAAATTTTAATGAGGTCAACTACATACATCTCTGTGAAAGGGGATTAATTTTTCTTGCTTTCTCACTGGGAGAGCAAAGCATAAAGGAAAGAGAGAGAAGGCCAATTTTTGTTTTAAAAAAAAAGCCATGAAGCACCAGCCCTGAAGTCAGAAGTAACTGAGTTCAAATCTGGTCTCAGACACTTAACATTCCCTAGCTGTGTAACCCTGGGCAAGTCACTTAACCTCAATTACCTCAGGACAAAAAAAAAAAAAAAAAAAAAAAAGCCAAAATTTGAATTTAATAAAGTAAATAAATACCAGCCTGCCCCCACCCAATTTTCTGATTACTGGAGTAAAACTAACATATGGATAAAAACTCCTCCCTTCCAGGGTTTTTGTGAGGATCACAGGAGATATTGATAAGGTGCTTAACTTGTGTCTAGCACTCAATAGGTCCCTCAGAATAATTGCTACTTTTCTTCTTCTAGGCAGTCTTGAAATTAGGCTGACTATTCAGGAGATGGCTATCAAAGGTAGCACCCTCCCCAGTGAGCCTATCAGCCCTGGTGGAAGGGCCACCATCTCCTGGAGTTCTGTCTTTCCCCTGCCACATGGTTGGGTCAATTTTGTTATTTACCCTGAAAGGTGACAAAGCTGCCCAGGAGTAGACTTACATAGTGGGCAAAGGCTCCATGTGCCTCCCTCCCAGCAGTATTCTGAGGGCCTCTGGGCAAATTAGTATGGCTGCCTGGAAACTTAAAGACCTGAAAATCTGCGATTGTGAAACCAGGGTCCTTCAGAGATGAGACTTCCCAATATGGGACATTGCCACCCCCTGCTCTGCTGAACACAGGAGCTCCCACATGGAGGCAAGAGGAGCCTTGTGTATTGAACCTAAAGAACGTGTGTCCATACTGAATGACCTTTCTAGGCCATACTCATTAATCTCCTTTTACCTGTAGAATGAGTGTTTGCTGAACATTTAAACTAAACATTGGCTGCAGTCAATTCCCTTCTCTTCCAGGGAAACCCAGGACCTGCTGCAGCCGGTGGCAGAGTCACAGTTTTTAAGAAATTGTCTCAAGTGTCATGACACACGAATGTGGCTCTTTCAGTGCTTCCTTTTCTCCCTGTTCTTCTCATTGCCTCTGCTAATTCCTGGCCCTCTGCACAGGGGAGCCCAAATTAAACCACCAGAAAACCAGTTTGTATAGTACCAGGACACACAGTCTCGGTGCCCAGGAACAACAGAAGCAAGGAGAATCCAAGCAGCCTCTTTGAAATGGTAGAGATCAGTCCCTGTGTCAGGGTAGGTCTTAGAATCACCAGAGCAGCAGGATGGCCCCAGAGCTCTTTGCACCAGAACTTTGGGGTTGGACCTAAAGGTTTTCTCAATGCTTTTTGGCTAGAACAAGAAATGATCAAAGGGATTTGGAGACACCTGAATAGGTTTGTGGGACCTGAGGCAGAAGTACATGAACAGCCCCAGGAGGACAGTTCCTGCTCTAATGAACACACTACTCAGGAAAACAATTGGGGAATGTTCCAGGGTCTGCTCGCAGGCGGCTGCAAAAAGAGTCTGTGAAGGGTTTTCCAGGAGCTTCAAGGGCTACAAGGAGAGCTTGCCATAGGAAATCAAGAGGAGGGGGAGAGACTTTGGGAGGTAGGGGGGTGATGGCCCCCAAAGAGAGCAGACCTGATCCCAGTGGGATGGAGATTCACCATGAAGTGGTGGACCTGGTCAGTCTGTTGTAATGGTGGGAGAGGAAGGGGGAAATGAATGTACTGTGTCTCAATGCCCAAGATACTAAGGGCCCAAGAAATCACATGGAAACACAGAAGGGCAGGGCAGTGTTGTTCCTACTATGTTCCCCCTGATGCCTCTTTTTGTACAGAGTGACCCAGACATAAGGCCCTGACAGCTTCCCAGCCCATCCTCCATATTGACAGAAATGGCTGTGGCCTGCTGAGGCTGGGCAGATCTGGAGATGGACTGTACTCACCTGAGGAGGAGGTCCGAGGCTCCCAGGGGCCATTCCCTCTGGCTCCAGGCTCCCTGTGCAGGTAGCAAAGCAACCAAAATGACTCCATTTTGTCAAGTTCCTCTTTCTGGTCCCCGGCTTTTATATCTGGGTCCTGTTGCTTTTATATCAAGGCTCCATCCTTGAAGGACCCACAAAGTAGAAATAGCCAAAGCTCTTACTGAGAGACTCCCATAGTGGGCTTTCAATTCCAAGTCTCTTTGAAACCATGAGAAAGCGACCTGTATGTGCCAAAATGTTTGTGGCATCCCTGTTTGTAGTGGCTAGAAGCTGGAAAATGAATGGATGCCCATCAGTTGACGAATGGCTGGGTAAATTGTGGTATATGAATGTTATGGAATAATATTGTTCTCTAAGAAATAACCAGCAGGATGAATACAGAGAGGCTTGGAGAGACTTACATGAACTGATGCTAAGTGAAATGAGCAGAACCAGGAGATCATTATATACCTCAACAACGATACTGTTTGAGGATGTATTCTGATGGAAGTGGATCTCTTCGATAAAGAGAGCTAATTCATTTTCAATTGATCAAGGATGGACAGAAGCAGCTACAACCAAAGAAAGAACACTGGGAAATGAATATAAATTGCTTGCATTTTTGTTTTTCTTCCCGGGTTATTTATACCTTCTGAATCCAATTCTGAATCCAAGTTTGAAGTCTGGAAAAGTGTGACCCAGTGCAACAAGAGAACTGTTCGGTTCTGCACACATATATTGTATCTAGGATATACTGCAACATATCCAACATATAAAGGACTGCTTGCCATCTAAGGGAGGGGGTGGAGGGAGGGAGGGGAAAAAAATCGGAACAGAAATGAGTGCAAGGGATAATGTTGTAAAAAAAAAAATTACCCTGGCAATAAAAAGTGAAGAAGAAGAAGAAGAAGAAGAAGAAAGAAGAAGAAGAAGAAGAAGAAGAAGAAGAAGAGAAGAAGAAGAAAGAAGAAAGAAGAAGAGAAGAAGAAGAAGAAGAAGAAAGAAGAAGAAGAAGAAAGAAGAAGGAAGAAGGAAGAAGGAAGAAGGAAGAAGAAAGAAGAAAGAAGAAGAAAGAAGAAAGAAGAAAGAAGAAGAAGAAGAAGAAGAAGAAGAAGAAGAAGAAGAAGAAGAAGAAGAAGAAGAAGAAGAAGAAGAAGAAGAAGAAGATGATGATGATGATGATTGTTGGGAATAAAATTCATGTCAAATAACAGAAAAAAAAAAAAAAAAAAAAAAAGAAACCATGAGAAAGCTCCAGGAGAGTCCATCCCTTTACCTCTGCATGGAAAAGCCCAGCTTCCCCACTCTATCTTCTTAATCCCAGCCTGAGTGCCTTAGTGTTCATAGTCTGGGAGACTGCTATTTGGGGCTCCCACATTAAAAGTGTTCTAATTTCACTCCACTTTGGGTGTCTGCCTTTGACCCAGTCCCTGCTTGGGCAGGGGTCCTCAGAAAATGAAGCAGAGAGGGAGAAGCATCTCAGAGGAGAAGACTTTCCCTTCTTTCCCTATGTGGGAGACAAGCCCACAGGGATTCAGGGAGTGAGGTCCCAAGAGATACAAAGGCCCTGGCCCTGTCCTCAGGGGAAAAGACTCTACCCTATAGAAGAATGCAGGAAGGGTCAGGATTAGAAAGGAAGGTGGGGTTAAGAGGAAGACAACTCCCCTTCCTCTTTTACTCTTCTTCTCCTCTCTCCATCCTTCTACAGAGACCTCAGAGGTACAAGGGCCTTTGAGACCCCAGATGGGAGCTCAATCAGTGCCTCAGTGGCTCCTGAGTCAGAGCTCGCTCCCCAATCTGGTCCTCTGCCCTCTCTCTGTCCCCTCTTCCTAACTACTACACACATGCTCATTCAGACAACAAATATAGGAAGGAGGAAAGTCAAGGGGACTGTGGGTTGGGGTGAATTCTGGAATGAAGCCAGGGAATATCATCCTAAATGATGACCCCTAGAAGCCTGAGCCAGAGGGACAAAATCCTGCCTGAAAATCAACTCTGAGAAGAAAGGGCTAGGGAAGTAGGAGCTTTGGGAGCAGGGATAGAGTCTGGGAGGGAAGACAAACCTATGTAGGTCATGGCAGGGAGGTCAGGGCCATTTAGGTGAGAAATGCTCCAGGGAAACAGCTGAGCCTGGGAAAACAGGAGGAATACCTAGGAGCTGGGGAGGACTGCTGGGACCCACTCATAGAATTTAGGATTGGAGTCTCTAAAAGGAAAGTGGAGACAGGGCGCCCCATGACTGGGACCTGAAGGGGAACCAGCCCAAGAAGTGTAGGTTTAGATAAGGAGGAACAGGAAAAAGGTTTGGTAACTGTGTTCAAGATGACGTCTTGGGGGTAGGAAGGCAGGACTCTTGGATCCTTAAAGGGAGCTGGGTCTGAAGGCAAGACAGCTGAACTTCACACTTGATTTTTGCCAAAAAGCTGAAAACCAAGACATTTAAAACCCATAAACATGAGATGGGGACAGGGAGATGAGACCCCTGGGTCCTGGTCTGAATGCTGAAATTGGGACTCCGGATTTCTATGGACAAAGTCTGAAGTCTGGAAAAGTGTGACCCAAATCTGGGAAGGGAATGGGAGTCTGGAAAAGGTTTAGGGGTGGGAGTTCATCCAGCAGGCAGGCTTGGTAGAGAGGTAGATCTTGGTAAACTTGGAGGACATTCACCACGAGGTCAGAAGAAGGTGACCCAATGGCCAGGAAATATCGGAGGAAGAAAGGGAGACACTATGTCAGACCTACCTGGGACCTGCAAGCAAGGGTTTGGCTTCCAGAAGACAAAGAAGTCTCAACTGCAGGGGAAGGCAGAGAGATCTCAGTTCAAAGGTTTCCTGCTTCCCAGCACCTCACTCTGACAGGGTCTTCCTAGTCCCAAAAGCCCCACCCTGTCCTTCCCCCCAGGATAGATGGGCTCTTTCCTCCAATCACACCCAGGACCAGGACTTTAGGATTCTCACAGTCTCTCCTACATAAGCCCTGCCCCCCATCACTGAAAGATCCCTTCTTCTGTCCTAAACTCCTTTCAAACTCCACCCCAGGACTCAAATTCCACCTGGCCCACCACTCCCAGGCTGGTCATCTCTGAGAGCTCCTCCTCCCCACTGCCTCCACCAGTTCCCTCCCTCTCAGACTCAGCTCCTCATCCTTCAGAGCAGAGAGACTACCCTGCTAAAACTGCCTCACCAGACTAAGCCAAAGTAAGGGACCCTATTTGTGCAGGTAGCAGCAATTGGCTCTTGGGAAGATTGGGATGCTCCACGCAGTTTGTAACTGTTAATCCAGATTGGATTGGACTGAGTTGTTAAATGGCTGATCTTTAAGCTTCTACAAGGGGCCAGACCTTAAGGCAATGTACCCTGAAACTCCATCATTAAAACAAAATGATGGACTACAAGAATAAAAATGAAAGGAATTGGATAAGAACGACTCTATTCTATTTTGAATGCACTTTGGAATAATACTGAGAGATGAATGAAGTGATTTTTCTATGTAAGATAATTTAGAAATGCACAGAACAGAATGGATATTGTTTAGAGAGTGTTTCAAGCTTTAAACCTGCTGTGTTGTTTCTGATATACTGACTTTGATTTGTGCTGCTGTTGGAATGTTTGGGAAACCATTGTATGAGAAATACAAGAATTTTCAAAATGATTTCTAGATGGTGATATAATTGTATTCTTTCTTAGAAGTTTCCTTTTGTGATCTGGATACTATGAAACTAGAATTAAACTGTAAGAGTGTTATTAAAATGTTTAAAACTTCTTATATACTTTTACTTGGATACATTTGGGAAATCCACTCCAGTAATAGTTATTCCATTCAAAACATTCCAAACTGCTATTCCATTCCAATTATGAAATTATGAACTGTGAGAAAGTGTCATTCCAATGTGTAAACTCTCCCACACTTAACTGGGTATTTTTAAAGGAAAATCCCTCAATAACACAGCCATGTTATTCCAGTCAAGTGTCATTAGTAATGTATGTTATGATGGGGAAATATCACTGGTATGTGTTTAAGAACATTAAACCTTAAATAATCAATAATCCAGCCTGTGGCAGAATCACAATTTTTACATATCACTAACAAAATCCAATGGCTAGAGATACAAAGAGAAATTCCATTTAAAATAACTGCCACTAGTATAAAATATTTGGGAATCTTTCTGCCAAGGGAAAGTCAGAAACTATATGAGCAAAACTATAAAACACTTTCCACACAAATAAAGGCAAATCTAAGCAATTGGAAAATGATTAAGTGCTCTTGGATAGGGCAAGCAAATATAATAAAGATGACCTAATCTATTTATTTCATCTATGCCAATCAGACTCCCCCAAAAAATTATTTTAATGACCTAGAAAAAATAACAACAAAATTCATCTGGAAGAACAAAAGGTCAAGACTTTCAAGGGAACTAATAAAAAAAAAAATCAAATGAAGGTGGTCTAGCTGTACCAGATCTAAAACTATATGATAAAGCAGCAGTCACCAAAACCATTTGGTACTGGCTAAGAAACAGACTAGTTGATCAGTGGAATAGGTTAGGTTCACAGGACAAAATAGTCAATAACTTTAATAATCTAGTGTTGGACAACCCCAAAGACTGCAGCTTTTGGGACAAGAATTCACTATTTGACAAAAACTCCTGGGAAAATTGGAAATTAGTATGCAAAAACTAGGCTTTCATCCACACTTAACACTGTACACCAAGATAAGGTCAAAATGGGTTCATGATCTAGGTATAAAGAGTGAGCTTATAAACAAATTAGAAGAATATAGGATACTTTACCTCTCAGACGTGTTGAAGAGGAAGAAATCTGTGACCAAAGAAGAACTAGAGATCATTATTGATCACAAAATAGGAAATTTTGATTATATCAAATTAAAAAGCTTTTGTACTAACAAAAGTAATTCAGAAAAGCTTACAAGGAAAGCAATAAGGTGGGAAAACATTTTGACAGTCAAAGGTTCTGAAAAAAGCCTCATTTCCAAAATACATAGAGAATTGAGTCTAATTTATAAGAAATCAAGACATTCTCCAATTGATAAGTGGTCAAATGATATGAAAAGACAATTTTCAAATGAAGAAATTGAAACTATTTCAAGCCATATGAAAAGATACTCCAAGTCATTATTAATCAGAGAAATGCAAATTGAGACAACTTTGAAAAAGACAGAGAGAGAGAATAAGGCAGAGACTGAAAAATAGTAAAAAAGAGAGAAGAAAAAAGAACAATTAAGAGAAATTGAGTGGAAGAGACAGAGAGGCAGACATCAAGAAATAGCAAAACAGACCTAGCCAAAGAGAGGGAGAGGGATGAAAAGAAAAAGAGTGTCAGAAAGATGTAAAGAGACAGAGTGAGGAAAAAAATGAGAAAGAAGGAAGTGTAGAGAGAAAAAGAAGAGAGAGAGTCTCAATGGTACTTATAGAGAGAGGCAAAGAGAACAAGAAAGCATAAGCCACCGGGAGGAGAGAGTGAATGTGCAGAAGGAGAGACAGCCAGTAAGTGAAATAGAGAGCAAGAAAGAGAAAAGGAAACTGCAAGAGAGACAGAGATACAAAGAGAGTCAGAATGACAGACAGAAAGAAACACAGGGTGAGGGAAAGCCAGAGAGTGAGCAAGATGGAGAAAGAGTCAAAGAAATAGGCAGGGGAAGAGAGAAACAAAGAGAGACTAACAAAAAGGAAGACAAAGAGTGAAAGATAGTGAAAAAGAGAGAAGGAAAAAGAACAATTAAAAGATGAGTGGAAAAAAGACAGAGAGAGCCAGAGCCAGAGAGGGTAAGTGAAGCAGAAAGGAGAAAACGGAAATACCAGATTGAGAGATTGAACCACACAGTGAGAGAGAGAGAATATTTTTTAAAAAGAGAAAGAAACAGAATCAGAGAAATAGAGTCAGTCAGAGAGATTAAGTGAAAGAGAATGAAAAAGAGAAAAATAAAGAGAAACGAGACACAGAGAGAACAAGTCACAGAAAGAGTGAGAAACACAAAAAGAAAACTGAGAGGAAGAAATATCCAAGAGAAAGAAAATTTAATCCACTTCTCCATGTGTGACTTAATTAGATGTATCTTTTAGAAATTTAATTTAGCTGCTCTTACAGATTGCTACCACTAGAGGGAGATGGTCACTTTTGGACATTTAGCACAATCCACAGACCTCTATCTTAAACCAGAAAACAGAAGAAACCTGTACTTTTAGTTTTTTGGTTTTTTTTTTTTTTTAATTTGGGTTGTGGCATCAGAGGGTTGTGTCAGAGACAACTTACTGTTTATGTTGAAGGATTCTTTGAAAAAGAGCAAGAAACAAATTACAGAGCTAGAAAGATAGAAAAAAAAAAACAGATGAAGAGAAAAAGAAGAAAAGAGGGAGAAAGAGAAAGACAAAGAAACAAAAACCAAGAGAGAGAAGCCAGAGAGTAAGCGAGAGAGAAAAAAGAAAGTAAAAGAGTCTGAGAAACAGATATAAACAGAGAGGAGCAGATAAAAGGGAAAGTAAGAAAGAGAAAGATAGAGACCAAGAGACAGTGAGAAAGAAAATGAGAGAGATGAAGACAGAGACAGACAGAACCAGAAAGAAATCAGGAGCCAGAAGCTGAGAGAGTGAAAAAGAGAGAGACATTTTAAAAGAGATAGAGAGACAGTGAGAGACAGTGGCAGGGCAAGACATTGTGTGTGCGTGTGTGCGTGTGTGTGTGTGTGTGAGAGAGAGTGAGAGAGAGAGAGAGAGAGAGAGAGAGAGAGAACGAACAAAGAAAAATAAGCAGAGAAATAGAGAGAACCGATATGAGAGAGAGCCTGAGAGGGAAAGCAACAGAAAGAACCAAAGAGACAAAAACAGATAAAGAGAGAGGGAAATAGAGGAAAAGAGGAAGGAAGGACGGAAGGGAGGGAGGGAAGAAGGGACAATAAGAGAGGCAGACACAGAGGGAGAGAGAGAGAAGAGAGAAAAGGTATGTGCGTGTGTGTGTCTGAGAGAGAAAGAGAGAAAGAGAGAGAGAGAGAGAGAGAGAGAGAGAGAGAGAGAGAGAGAGAGAGAGAGAGAGAGAGAGAGAGAGGAGCCAGATAATAAGAGAGTGAAAAAGAGAAATATAAAGAGCAATTTTAAAAAAAAACAGAAAGAAACAGATAAATAGAGACAAACATTTGGCCAGAGTAAACAGGTCAGAAAGAGCAGCACAGAGATCAGGAGACAAAGAAATTGCAAGAGAGGGGGAAGAAAGCCTGAGTGTGAAAAAGAGAAAGTAAAAGAGAGAATCAGAAAAACAGATATAAACAGAAAAGGGGGGGGGGACAGAGTAAGAAAGAGACAGGGAGAGAGAGACAGAGAGACAGGAAAAGAGTCACAGAAATAGAGAAAAAGTGAGAGAGAGGATCAGTCAGAGAGAGAGATATAGAGACAGACACAAAAAGAGAGAGTATAGACAGAGAGAAAGAGACAGACAGACAGACATATGGGCCAAAAAGTGAAACAGAGAATGAGAGAGAAAGAAAAAGAGTGATTCCAAGGGACAGAGAGAAACAGAGAGAGTAAAACAAAATGGGGGGGGGGCAGGAGGGAGTGAGAGGGAAAGAAACACAGAGAGGCAGAGAATGAGATTAAGAAAGAAAGAGAACAAAAGAATGAGAGAGTGTTAGAGAGATGGAGAGACAGGGACAGACAGAAAGACAGACAGACAGAATCAGAGAGCTTGAGCCAGAGGGTGAGAGTGAAAAAGAGAGAAAACAAATGATTAAAAGAGATGAAAAAAATGAGAGAAAGCCAGAGAATGAAAGAGAGAGTAAGAAAAAGAAAGAGAATGAGATAGTGTTAGAGAGTTACAGAGACAGACAGAAATTCAAACAGAATCAGAGAGAGAGCTGGAGCCAGAGGGTGAGAGAGTGAAAAAGAGAGAAAAGAATGATTAAAAGAGATAGAGAGAAAATGAGATAGAGACAGAGGCAAAGAAAGAGATTGCAAGCCAGAGTGAGTCAGAGAGAAAAAAAAAAAAAAAAAAGGAGAGAAAGGAAATGCCAGATGCAGAGACAGAAAGACACAGAGAGAGACAAAGAGGGAGACAGCAAGAGTGGACAAGGTGATGTCTAAATCTCCTTCCAGCTGTAATTCTATGATTTGATATTAAACAAATTGCAGTTTGCCTGCAATTTTTATTGTCTGACTTTGGAGGTATATCAAAAGGCCATGTTCTTTTTGCAGAGACATGCTTTAAAATGGAAATTATTTTTAAATTCACTTGGCTTTTTCTGAGGAGGAGGGATATACTTTTACACATTTTACCCTTTAAAAATCAGTTGGATTATTCGCTGAACACCAACTCAAACAAAAACAGAAAAAACAAAGTTTCCATAATCCTCAATTTCTTCCTCTAAAATAAAAGGTTTTACCTAATAGGACCCAAAACAGAAGCTCAGATCCAATGTGGAGACAACTATTGATGGCAGTATCTGTAATAGTGAAGGACTAGGACAAAAGGAGTGTCCACGAACAGCAGAATGAAAAAATCATGATATACAAGGCAAAGGAATTTTCTTATTCAGTGACAAATAATATGTACATGGGAGAAATATAGGAAAGACCTAGGGATATATCTCTAAATATACATATATGGTAATACATGCAAACACACATATAATTGTATATATGTACATTATATATATATGAATATACACACACAACAGGAACACATATATAGAAGTACCTACATATAGATATGGGAAGATTAGATATATGTTCATGTGTAACTATACATAGGAATATATAATTGAATATGTGTATGCACACATACATACATGTGGAAAACTTGTATGAACCAATTTAGAATGAAAATGGGGACGAAATGAACATTATGCAGAATTAATATAACAGAAAGACAACCAAATATTGAGTCATTTGAGGTATATGTATATTTGTCTCTCTGAGCAATAAACTTTGAAGAGTCCATAATCTGGACTTCTCTGCCTGGCCCCGGTATGTTTCCATACCCTTCATCTCACTACAAGAGCTGGACTCCAACATCTTAACTTGTTCTCTAAGAATGTGGATGCTATATTACTTAGTGCATATATGTTTAGTACGGATATTACATCATCAATGGTACCTGTTATGAGCCAGAACTTGAAACAAGGTGATAACTCAATGGAATTGATGGAAGCAATGCTTGTGTGCTTGGGTTTGCACCTTTAAGAGTTTATACATTAGAGATCACACATTATAGCTCACACCTTTAGGAGAGTTTACACATTAGAGGTCACACATTGGAGTTCACAAGTACAGGAGATACAGAAAGTTAACTTTGTAGCTTTGTGAATTCACACCTCCCATAATCCCATTCTCGGAGGAGGAGTCAACCTTTGAGTTAACAGCTCTAAAAGAGCATAAACAAAGCTTCAGTCAGTCAGTCAGTCAGTTCAGAAGATTGCCAGGAGTCGGAGTTGAGCTAGAGGCAGAAGCTGGCAGAGAAGCTGCAAGAGCTCTTGGAACCAAGGAGGGAGATAGACCACCAAAAAAACTAACTAACCGGGCTATTTTGGAGGAAGCAATAAAAGATCTGAACTTTTAACACCTGGCTGTATTTGAAGTGACTATTACTTGGAATGGAAACTAAGGCTGCTTCTAGAAAATCTCCCCAAGAAACTTGCTCCCAGAGAGAACCATCATATATTATGTAAAAGAAGAGAACACCACAGGTACCCTTTAGCAAGATATAGTTTCCTTCTTTAATTCTTTTAATTAGATACGTTCTTGCTTTTGTTTGATCTGAGATCAGGATCATTACCCCTGTTTTTTTTTTATTTCACCTGAAGTATAATAGATTCCACTCCAGCCCTTTTCTGCTTTAAATGCGTATCTTGTAAACAACATATTGTGGCATTCTGGCTTTAATTCAGTCTGTTATCCACTTCTATTTTATGTGATAGTTGACACCATTCACATTCACAGTTAAAATAACTAATTCTGTATTTCCTACCATCTTATTTACCTCAAGTTTGCTTTTCTATTTCCTTTTCCCCTTTCCATCCACCCTGGTATTTTCCTTCTGACCATCATTTCCCTCAAACAGCCCTCCAGCTTTTTATCTTTCCCTTACTACTTCTATTTTCCCTTCTCTTAGCCTCCCTTTCCTTTCCCCTTTTCTCTCCCACTTCCTTATAAAGTGAGACAAGTTTCTCCATGAAAACAAATATGCCTAATATTCTCTTTGAGCCAAATCTGATGAGAATAAGAATCACAAAATATTCACCCCTCTTCCTTTTTTCCCTCAATTATAATCTTCCTTGCTTCTTTATTAAATATAATTTCCTCATTTTACCTCCATTTTCCTCTTTTTCCAGTGCAATCCCTTTTCCTCCTCTACTTTCTTTGTATATGATCAAAATAAAATCAAATTCAGCTCTGTGCAACTCTGGCATTTTTATCAGAAATAAATGAAATTCATCTGTATCATTCAATGTCCATTTTCTTCCCTGAAAGATGGTGCTCAATTTAGCTGCAGAGTTGACTCATGGCTGCAATTCAAGTTCCTTTGCTTTTTAGAATATCACATTCCAGGCCCTTCAATCCTTTAAGGTGGAAGCCGCTATGTTGGAATCCTTACTAACTGCTAATTAGAGTTGATCTAATCTTACAAGAAGATGTTTTGGGCAGAACCTGAAACAAGGTACTAAGTAGAACTAATTAATACAAGGCTTGTGTTCACACCTTTACTCATTGGAGTTCAATGAGTTCACACATCCCTTGAAGCTCTTTGGGCCAGAGAGCATTATGGGAGAAAACCCACAATCCCTCTCTTGAGCATAAATAGAGCTTCAATGGGCCAGTCGAGGAAGTTCTTCAGAGTGAAAAAGCTACAAGTCGAGATTTCACCGGAATGACATGAAGAGTGGAGCTGGCTGGAGGCTGAAGAAAGCAGAGGCAGAGGCTGAAGGACCAGACCTTTGGATATGGTGACATTCAGAGAGAGCTCTTGGAACCAAGCAGAGAGATAGGCCTCTAAGCTAACCGGGCTATATTGGAGATAATAAAAGATCTGAACTTTTATCACCTGGCTGCGTTTTGAGAAGAAAAAGCTCACCACATTTTGGCGCCCGAACAGGGACCGATTCAGATCCATCTGAACTAGATCACAACACTGCTAGGTCCTGGGTAATCTTGATTGTGGCTCCTCAATATCTGAATTTCTGATTGCTTGCAATATTTTTTTTCCTTGACCTGATAATTCTGAAATTTAACTATGCTATTCCTTAGAGTTTTCATTTTGGGGTCTCTTTCAGCAGATGAAAAAAATCAAAGTAAATTTGACCAAATTAAAACTCTTCAATGTTAGTGTGGTTTGAACTAGAGTTTATGCCTTGCAGTGGGGTCTCTTGTGTCACAAAAGATGGGCATAGGGGTCACCTTCTAATAAATCCTAATATCAAATGATTTTTTAACAACAGCAGGACCAATTTATACTTGCACATATTTATTATTCCCCTAGTCCTGTAGAACTTTAAACCTGTTTGCAACTTTTGGGGTCAACATTATGAATTTGATGGATGTAAGTTATTATCTCAGAAGTGAAATCTTTAATTCTTAAAAGCACTTTAATTAAACATAATTCTTTGCCTGAATAAAAATGGCAAGAAATCTATTAAAGGAATTGCAGAATTGTTCACTTAAAAGAGACTCAATGATCTAGGTTTAGAATTCTTCATATCTTTCTGCCTCTCCAAACTCCAGTCATATGCAGACGGCTTAGTGAAGTAATCTGACTTATTATTATAAAGGACCCCACCCTGAGGAGGGGGTTGTCACAGGGACCGTATATACTGTATGTCCTGTGATACAAATATATTTCCTTACCTGAACATTGCTACTCAATATACATTGGTCTCTTTACATCTTATAGAAGTCCTTATGGACTTGTCTTTTTATCTCAGATCATCTTAACCTCTATTTGTTAGAATTGTTTTGTGTTCTAGATTTTCAATTACAGCTACATTGGCCAGCTTCAAGCTTCAAGGAATTAAATCAACCTTTGGATACTTCAGCCAGCTCCAACTAGCCATCTCCTCCATAAAAATGGGACCCTGAAAGTGACATAAAACTACTCCTATTCTCAGCAGGAAGCACTTTCAAAGCATGAGATCATGCCTCTTGCTCCCAGAGGACTTTGAGCCACATTTGTTTAAAGGGGGTGGGGAGGGATATTGGAACTGATTGGTGAATGAGCCACAAGTTATCCAGTTTCTGGATGGGTCTCCTGTTACAATGTATTTGGGACTTAAAATGGGACAAATTTTCCCATCTCAGATAGAGATTCCATGATGTTTTCAAGCTCCTTAGAGATATACTATATAGCATATTTAAAAATAGCTGCAGATACTGTTTTAAGGAATGGCACTATAATCCAAATCATGCATGTATTAGGATATATTATAAAATGTTACAATTGTGTTTTATTCTAATATCTTACAAATTCATTACATATGGTTGTTATTATGGAACATCCCTCCTATGTGATAATGTCTAATAAGATTAATCACAATTAGTACAGAGGTGAACACATTTGAAAGATCAAGAAAAATTAGAAAATAATAGTAGTAGTTGAGATTTGTGGGATTACTCACTGATGGAATTCTAACAGATGTATCAACTATTACAACACTTGCTGTTTCAGCTACAGCTCTTACAAAAACTGTTCAGACTACTCAATTCAAAGCTAAATGAGCAAAAAGTATACCATAAGCTTTTTAGAACAAATTAATGTAGATTAAAAGTTAAAACAATAATTAAACTTAGTAGAAGAATCATTAATATGATTAGGGAATCATGTGAACAATTTGTAATCTCAATTACAGCTAACTTTTTAGCAAATATCATGGCAAGAAGCAACGTCCATGGAATTGATCCCAAGTGTAACTAACCAAATATTTGAATGGATAAAAAAATAAATCCTGTAAATCATTTGACCTTTATGCTTTTGCCTTTTGTTCCTTTCACATATTTTATTTTGCTACTGATTGGCTTAGCTCCTTGGGCTGTCAAGTATGTTCTGCAATCATTCTCAACTATGAGCACTAAAGTACATAGACTTCATTTTTAATTTAAGAAGGGAAGAATTGGAGAGGGGCAAGAGGTAAGAATCCATTCAAGGTCTTACAATAACTTGGCTCACTAAAATAAACTTTTCTTATTGAAATAGCAGAAACTGCTTGTCAATATAATAAATTAATAATCTAGCGACTGAAGCAAAATGCAAACACTACTTTTTGAATTAAAGACAAACCTGCGAAATTATGACAGGAAAAAAGAGACCACAGCTTTATGTATAAAGGTATTTAGGAGAAAGATACTTGAGACAATGGTATGATAAAATTTACCCTGATGTGTATCTCAACTATTTATATCTGTCTAATTAACCAAGATCTAGGGCTTAATCATTTACATCTCAGTAGAACTTGTTGGTTAGAGAAAACTATAGGATCTTAAAAGAGTATACTTTGTATCAAGTCTATGAGCATTTAAGGTATAATATATATATATATGTCTCTGATGAATAAACTTTGAAGAGTCCATAATCTGGACTTGTCTGCCTGGCCTTAACATATTTCCACACCCTTCATCTTACTACAGGAGCTGGACTCCCAACATCTTAAAATGTTCTCTAGGAATTTGGATGCTTTATCACTTAGTGCATATATGTTTAATATGGATATTACATCATTATCAATGGTAGCCTTTAGCAAGATATGATTTCCTTTTTTAACTCTTTTAATTAGATTTTTTTTTTTTTGCTTTTGTTTGATCTCAGATTAGGATCATTATCCCTGCTTTTTTTTTTTTTTTACTTCACCTGAAGCATAATAGATTCCACTCCAGCCCTTTTCCTTCATTCTGTATGTACCACTCTGCTTTAAATTAGTTTCTTGTAAACAACACATTGTAGGATTTTGGCTTTAATTCAGTCTACTATCCACTTCCATTTTATGTGAGAGTTGACACCATTCACATTCACAGTTAAAATAACTAATTCTTTATTTCCTACCATTTTATTTACCTCAAGTTTGCTTTCCATCCTCCTCTTCTGACCTCCCCTCTCTCAAACAGCCCTCCAGCTTTATATTTTTCACCAACTACTTATTTTCCCTTCTCTTAGCCTACCCCTTTCCTTTTTCCCCTTCTCTCCTACTTCCTTATAAAGTGGGACAAATTTTCTGTGAAACCAAATATGTCTAATACTCTCTTTGAGCCAAATCTGATGAGAATAAGAATCATACAATTGTAATGACTGTGTATTTTAAAATCAGCCAGAGTCAGGAATTCAGTTTAAGGTAAAATCTTTGATCTTTATTCTTAGTGGAGGTGAAGGGGGATGGCGATAGGAATGTGAGCAGCTGGGACATGAACCTGGCCAGCAGTCTCTCTGCCTCTCTCTCCACCCACCAAAATCGTCCCTACATCATTTCCTATACATCAAAACTTGCACAAAGAATGGATGGGGACCATTCTTTCTCCAAGCATATATTAATAAAGTATGGTCCAATTACTATTTAGCCTCACATGCTTGGGACCTCAGTGCATCAACTCGAGCTTGGACCTCAGTGCATCAACTCAAGCTTCAGCCCATTACACACAATGTTCACCCCTCTTCCTTTTTTCCCTCAATTATAATAGGTCTTCTTTGCCTCTTTATGAAATGTAATTTCCCTCATCTTATCTCTATTGTCCTCTTTTCCCAGTGCAATCCCCTTTCCACATCTAGTCTCTTTTTATATGATCACGATAAAATCTAATTCAACTCTGGCCTCTTTATCAGAAATAAATGAAATTCACCTGTATAATTGAATGTCCATTTTCTTCCCTGAAAGAGGATGCTCAATTTAGCTGGATAATTGATTCATGGTTTCAAACCTTTGCTTTTTAGAATATCACATTCCAGGTCCTTCCATCCTTTAAGGTGGAAACTGCTAGGTCCTGGGTAATTCTGACTGTGGCTCCTCAAAATCTGAATTGATTCTTTCTGGCTGCTTGCAATATTTTTTTCCTTGCCCTAATAATTCTGAAATTTTGCTATGCTATTCCTTGGAGTTTTCATTTTGGGATATCTTTAAGGAAAGGAAAAAAAATTAAAGCAAATTGAAGCAAACTAAAACACTTTAATCTTAGTGTAGCTTGAACCTGAATTTATGCCTTGCAGAGGGGTCTCTTGTGTCAGAAAAGACGGGCATTTGATCACCTTTTAACAAATCGTAATATCAAATGATTTTTTAACAACAGCTGGACCAATTCATACTTACCCACAATTATTATTGTTCCTCTAATGACCAACTTTTGGGTAAACATAGCAAATTTGATTGATATAAACTATCATCTCAGAAGGGAAATCTTTAATTCTTAAAAGCACCATAATTAAACATAATGCCTGAAGGAAAATGGCAAGAAATCTATTACAAGAATTGCAGAGTTGTTCACTTAGGAATGACTCAATGATCTAGGTTTAGAATTCCTCAAATCTTTCTGCTTCTCCAAACTCAAGTCAGATTACTTCACTAAGCCCTCTGCATATGACTGATTAGTTTTAATCTGAAGCTGGTGACCCAGAAAGAATTGGCAGAAGGGATAGACTTCATCTTCAAGCTGTTCTTTGAATGCTTAGATTCCTCCACAGAATTTAAAATCAGAAGAGACCCTAATTCTTACTTAAATACCCTAAGTCCCATTAAGTTGAGATTACTTTGCTAAAAACACAGAAGTACAGAATCCAAATTTCAACCCATGTCTTCAGAATCCAAATCTAGCCATCTTTACATTCCATCACAATGCTCTTCAAATAGGTGAACAGACAAAAAAGAAGGATCTAATATGCATAAGAATCTATCTCCTATCTCTAGTCATCTTTTATGTTTCCTTTCTCCCAATATCATTAGGGTTATGTCTAGAGAAGGCTAAATATAGAAGGCATCAATATCACCTCATCTTCTCCCAATATACCTGATTCATTTTCCTTCTTAGTTTAATACCTTTACCTTTCTTCAGATTTGGTTCTAGCCAATCAGATTTTTATAAAGTCTTTTCCTTATTGAATAAATTCATAAGGATTCTCTACTGTGTGAACTTTCTGATGGGCAGAAGGACTTGTCTTACACCTAAAAGTCTCTCCACACTGCTTACATTCCTAAGATTTCAGTCCAGTATGGATTCTCTGATGTGCAGTAAGACTTTTTTTATATCTAAAGGCTTTTCCACACTGATTACATTCATAAGGTTTCTCTCCAGTATGGTTTCTCTGATGTACGATAAGATTTCCTTTACGACTAAAAGCTTTTCCACACTGCTTACATTCATAAGGTTTCTCTCCAGTGTGAATTACCTGATGTACAATAAGACAAGTCTTATATATAAAGACTTTCCCACATTCATTACATTCATAGGGCTTCTCTTCAGTGTGAATTCTTTGATGTTCAGTAAGATTGTTCTTATATCTAAAGGCCTTTCCACACTGGTTACATTCATAAGGTTTCTCTCCAGTGTGGATTCTCTGATGTATGATAAGACTTCCTTTTTGACTGAAAGCCTTTCCACACTGCTTACATTCATAAGGTTTCTCTCCAGTGTGGATTGTCTGATGTGTAGTAAAACTCCTCCTTAGCCTAAAAGCCTTTCCACATTGGTTACACTCATAAGGTTTCTCTCCACTGTGGATTGCCTGATGTACAGTAAGAGATCCTACTTGCCTAAAGGCCTTTCCACATTGATTACATTCATAAGGTTTTTCACCAGTATGGATTGCCTGATGCACAGTAAGAGCTCCTACTTGCCTAAAGGCCTTTCCACACTGGTTACATTCATAAGGTTTCTCACCAGTGTGAATTCTCTGATGTCCAGTAAGATTTTTCTTATAACTGAAGGTCTTTCCACATTGGTTACATTCATAAGGTTTCTGTCCACTGTGGATTGCCTGATGTATAGTAAGAGCTCCTATTTGCCTAAAGGCCTTTCCACATTGGTTACATTCATAAGGTTTCTCACCAGTGTGGATTCTCTGATGTGCATTAAGATTTTTCTTATGTCTAAACGTCTTTCCACATTGGTTACATTCATAAGGTTTCTCTCCAGTATGGTTTCTCTGATGTACAATAAGATTTCCTTTACGAGTAAAAGCCTTTCCACACTGTTTACATTCATAAGGTTTCTCTCCAGTGTGGATTTTCTGATGTATGATAAGATTTCCTTTATGACTAAAAGCCTTTCCACACAGCTTACATTCATAAGGTTTCTCTCCAGTGTGGTTTCTTTGATGTACAGTAAGAGCTCCTACTTGCTTAAAGACCTTTCCACATTGGTTGCATTCATAAGGTTTCCCTCCAGTATGGTTTCTTTGATGTACAGTAAGATTTGTCTTACATCTATAGGCCTTTCCACATTGGTTATATTCATCAGGTTTCTCTCCTGTGTGGATTCTCTGATGTGCAATAAGAGATGCCCTTTGCTTAAAGGCCTTTCCACATTGGTTACATTCATATGGTTTCTCTCCAGTGTGGATTTTCTGATGAGCAGTAAGACTCCTCCTTTGCCTAAAGGCCTTTTCACATTGGTTACATTTATAAGGTTTCTCTCCAATATGGTTTCTCTGATGTACGGTAAGATTTCCTTTACGACTAAAAGCCTTTCCACACTGCTTACATTCATAAGGTTTCTCTCGAGTGTGGATTTTCTGATGGCTGAGAAGATTTCTTTTACAACTAAAAGTCTCTCCACACTGCTTACATTCATAAGGTTTCTCTTGAGTGTGGATTTTCTGATGGCTGAGAAGATTTCCTTTACGACTAAAAGTCTTTCCACATTGCTTACATTCATAAGGTTTCTCTCCAGTGTGAATTGCCTGATGTACAGTAATATTTGTCTTACATCTACAGGCCTTTCCGCATTGGTTACATTCATTAAGTTTCTTTCCTGTGTGGATTGCCTGATGTGCAGTAAGAGATGCCCTTTGCCTAAAGGCCTTTCCACACTGGTTACATTCATATGGTTTCTCTCCAGTGTGGAATGCCTGATGTGGAGTAAGTGATCTATTGTCTGTAACACCCTTTCCACATTGGTAAGATTCATAAGGTTCCTGTCCAGTATGGATTGTCTGATGGGCAGTAAGGCTTTCCATTTGCCTAAAGACCTTTCCATTTTGGTAACATGCATATGTTTTCTCCTCAGTGTGGATTTCCTGATGTCTAGTAAGAGCTCTCCTTTCTTTAAAAGATATTCCACCTTGCTTCTCTCCAAAGTCGATGATCTCACGTGTCACACAGATTTCTCTCCAAGGCAAGTCACAGGGACCATCACTCATGAATCTTTGCTTGTGACTTTCTACCACAGAAAGACTTAGGTGTGCAGCAGTTTCCTTCATTTCAAGTCCCATTACATCTTCTGAAAAACAACCACAACAAAGAATAAAACAAATACAGACATGAGAGAGGCACATATATATTTATATCCTCTTCTCTTCATCAGCAGAACAGAAACTCAGTTATTTCTATTTTTCCTGGCAAAAAGAAAAATCTATAATGGACAGAACCCATCATTTTAAAATCCCATTGGTTTCATTTCAAGGATGACTGAATTTCTAATGAATTGTACGCATAATAACATTGAATTCACACAATAAATCTGTGACAACATAGAAACAGCCTTCATTTGTATTGCAAGTAAAACTCAGATCATCAACTCAGATTGGCTGAGTGACTTAACCAAATCCCAACAGCTGAGACTAGAATTCACACCTTTGAATGGGCATATTCTGCCTACAATATTTGACAAAGTAACTTCCCTCTCCAATTCATTATCAGCACTTTCAATCCTTTCTTCACAGACATGTCATTTGCTGCAAATATACTCAAATTATTTCATAATATCCTACCAATATGAATAACCAGTTTCACTTATGAGCTTTTTTCCCATTTCATTTTTTTTTTTTTTGTTACATGATTTGAGGTCCCATTCAGAATGTTAACACTGTGCTTTTGTTTACCTCAGGGAGAAGTGATTTTGTTCTGAGCCATTACTTTTTTTTTTTTTTTTGAGACAGCTATTGCTCATTTCTTCTAAAAAAAAAAAAAAAAAAAAAAGAGCATCAAATGCCCCCTGTATATTCCTGGAAAAAGCACAATTTTAAGAAATAGATGGAATTATGGAGATTTGAAGATGTGTCATACAGAAAATTTCATCATCCTGTAGTATGGAAGGATAGGGCATGCTCCACTATTGCAACCCTTTTCCTTTTAGAAGTTTACAATCCTTTAGTGGCACTTTAAGTGGTAAATCATTGTCTGATTGGATTATAAAGATAGTTGTCCTCTCAGCAACATGTATGTACACATTTCCACTTCAAGAGTTCTCTTTCTGAAGTGATTTCAGTCTATCATGATCAGGAATGCACAGATTTGGGGGATTTTGCAGTGATTACATCAAACTTTGATCGCTTCTAAGTGCAACATATGTCTCTGGTTTCTCAACTTCACATGAAATTGTTTCCAACTTTCCATGGACAAATGGCCCCAGGAGTGCAAAGACCCTCGGGGACTGTCTTTCACTGTGCCAGAATAATTCTCTGACTCCTGGGTTACCTAGCAACTCCACCTCATCAAATCTCTAATCACCTGACGAAGAGGTTTCCTAGCTTCTCATTCTTGAGCAATGCTGGCAGACTACTTGAAACCCAGGGTCAGGAGGCAGGTTCAGTAGAGACTATGAAATCATCATGGCAGACCACAATCTTTCTATATTCTACCCTTTTAAATGTTGTGAAGGGGTGTGATTGGATGAAGTTTTCTCAGTTTGAGCCTAAGTCACATGATCTCTGTTCTCAGGCCTTGAATCTGGGATACAGAAAGTCACATTAAGTTAGTGAAGTGACAGGAAGTGACATGACCCAAAGAAAGCAGATACTATCCAATGAAAAAGCTTGGCTCTTTAGTTAATTAACTGGGTATTCTACTTCCTGCTGCTCAAGTCTAGTACATGTCAAGATCTGGGATGCCTGGAGAGCAATCTGGAATTATGCCCAAAAAGTTATCAAACTGTGCATCCCCTTTGATCCAGCAGTGTTTCTACTGGGCTTATATCCCAAAGAAATACTAAAGAAGGGAAAGGGACTTGTATGTGCCAAAATGTTTGTGGCCGCCCTGTTTGTAGTGGCTAGAAGCTGGAAAATGAATGGATGCCCATCAACTGGAGAATGGTTGAGTAAATTGTGGTATATGAACGTTATGGAATATTATTGTTCTGTAAGGAATGACCAGCAGGATGAATACAGAGAGGACTGGTGAGACCTACATGAACTGATGCTGAGTGAAATGAGCAGAACCAGGAGATCATTATACACTTTGACAACGATATTGTATGAGGATGTATTCTGATGGAAGTGGATTTCTTTGACAAAGAGACCTAACTGAGTTTCAATTGATAAATGATGGACAGAAGCAGCTACACCCAAAGAAAGAACACTGGGAAACGAATGTGAACTATCTGCATTTTTGTTTTTCTTCCCGGGTTATTTATACCTTCTGAATCCAATTCTCCCTATGCAACAAGAGAACTGTTCAGTTCTGCAAATATATATTGTATTCAGGATATACTGCAACATATCTAACATATATAGGACTGCTTGCCATCTAGGGGAGGGGGTGGAGGGAGGGAGGGGAAAAATCGGAACAGAAGTGAGTGCAAGGGATAATGTTGTAAAAAAATTACCCTGGCATGGATTCTGTCAATATAAAGTTATTATTAAATAAAATAAATAAATAAATAATAATTTAAAAAAAAAAAAAAAAAGATCTGGGATACCTCCTGGCTATGCTGGGCCTCTCCCTGCAGGGACTAAATGCTCTCTTTGTACCTGAAGATGTCTCTGATTAGTTAATTTGAGAAAGGGGGTGTTGTACCCATCCCACACAGTTGTGACTAAATAAGTATTTTTAAAAATCATAAAGCCATATTTGCAATTCACACTCAAATACATGCTTGTCACGAGCCATTAGAAATATAAATCTTTAAAACAAATCAGACAATTCTTTTTGACTGGCTAGAATTTAATGAATGGGAGATTGTCCAATTTTCCTCCTATTTTTGACCTCATATATGTGTGAGTATTATCCTCATAATGGTTTCAAAATCAGAATGCAGTCAGGAGGATTTGAGTTCAAACTTGGTCTCTGACACTTCATACTTCCTAGCTGTGTGACCCTAGGCAAATTCACTTAACACCAATTGGCCTAGCAAATAAATAAATAAATAAATGGATAAATAAATAAATCAGAATGAAATTAACAGTACAGTGGATAGAGCTTTTGAGCATGAAGACCTGATTTCTAATCACACTTCATAAAGGGGCTAGTCCATTTACAGGACCACTGTTTGTCTCAGTTTCTTATTCTGTAAAATGAGCATAACAATCACTCCTAATCCTAGGGTTCTCATGAGGATAAAATAAGAAAGCACAGTGCACGACACACAGTAGATATTGTAGAAATGCTAGTCATTTGATTCCATTTTGACTATTCCCTCCTCAGTTGTGCTCTCCTTCACTAACCATTATTATCCCCACTAATAAGTGATTAAGTGAGGCACTAAATTTATCCATTTTATCTAGCTCATGGTAGATTTCTACATAGTTGTTGGTATAGTGTCTGCCCTGCCAGTCTGTGGCCTCCAGGATAGCAGGAGAAGACCCTAGTTCTCTTTGATGTTCCTTTTCTTATCCCAAAGCCTGGCATGTAGCAGACACTTAAATCTTTGCTGACTTGAAGAAATTCTAGGAAATGGTTCACCTTGGAAAACCTAATCCCTTTTGGTACTTTCAGCAGAATTCCCTTGATCCAATTCCAAACTTTTTATAGGGTCATAAATGATCTCTGGAAGGAATCTGCAGAGTCACAGAGGACAATCCACTTATTTTATAGATGGGAAACTGAGATTTAGTGACCCAGGAAGTACTGTCAAAATTATTTGAAAAAAGAATTCCAAGACTGGTCTTTCTTCCCCAAACCTAGCAGTTATTTCTTATTAACTTCTAGAAGTCTCTTGTAACCACAATTCACATACACCTGTTTCCACCTCACTCACCTGGAGAGCAGCTCCTCAGGTCTTCTTGGTCCAGCTTCCATGGTGCTTCCCTTTGGTCAAAATAAAAGATGATATCTTCTCTGGTAACTTGAAGTCCTGGGTATGGAAATCAGTTAGGGATGAAGATAGAGAAAAGTTTGTAATTTGATTCTCCATTTTCAGATTCATGTCATCTTTTTCACACATCTCAATGTGTACTTACCCATTGGCACTTATAAAACAAGGAACTCCAAATGGGATGTATCACATTATCCTGTTGGCATACTAGTTCTAAAAAGAAAGAGCCAAACCCATCTCTCCCCTTTCTCTGGATACTGTTATGGACCAGAACTCTGAACTTGAAACAAGGAGTTAAGTCAGTGGAATTGATGAGACAATGGTTATCTAGTTTATTATGGTTCAGTATGGTTGATTTAATCTTACAACAAATAATGATTTCCTAGTGATACAATGATTGGTTCATACTCAGGATGGAGCATATAAGCAGAGACTGAGAGCCACAGAGGAGATGCTTTCAGAGGGCAGAGAAGACAGGCGGGAGCTGAAATTCTGGGAACCAAGGACAGACATTCATTCAATCTTCAGTCAGGCCACTGGTGAAGGCCACTGGTGGCAGGCTCTCCTCCTGCATTCTCCCACTGAGACCAAGGCTGGTCTGAAAGGCTCTCCAGAAAGCTGCCCAGCTCCAGGAAGGAGATAATAAAGAATCTGGACTATAAAAAAGTTAACTGGGCCCCAAAGAGACAAGACTTGGAAAAAGATAATAAAGGATTTGGACTTTGATACCAACTACACTTGTGGTGATTACTGAATTGAAAAGAAGGCTGTTCCAGTAACCCCAAGAAACTTTCTGCTGAAAGTTGTACTTAAACAATATTGTTGCTGTATTTTAAAGAAATGGCATGGCACAGAACTTGGAAAATAGTACTTGAAAAGAATTCCCTTCCATTTTTTTCCCACTACTTCTGCTGGAACTTAAGGGAAGATTAAGAAGAAACTTCTTATACTAGAGACAATTATGTGCTTTGGGCTATAAATTGATGCCTGTTAAAAAGATGAATATTCCAAATACTCCTATAGAGGAATGGATTGTAAGGAAAAGCTGTCTGCGCAATTTTTAGAGCTTTGGAACGCAAAATTTGCATCCAGATAGAGGTTAAATGAAATCATCTCTGAAATTACTTCCATGGTTGAGATGTTTCCAGTCTGATTTTATCTTTCACCTGAAGCTGCCTAGATCTGGTAAGAGAGAGCTTCAGCAGCAACAAAAGATACCCTTTAGGGTCCTATCCAACAATGCAAAGACCAGCATTTTCCCTTTCCTAATTGATAACCTTCTCTTCCCCCCCAAAAAAACCCAAACAAAACCCTGCACTCTGGGGATAAAAGATATTCCCTTTGATTGTAGACTAGGATTATCAGGGGAAGTGCCCTTACCCAGATAGAGCAGGTTCCTGGCATTCTCCCACATGACCTCCTGGTACAACTCCTTCTGAGAATGGTCCAAGAGGCCCCACTCCTCCTGGGTGAAGTCCACAGCCACATCCTTGAATGTCACCACCTCCTAAACCATCAAAAGTCATAAAATTGAGAACTGAAAAACACTTAAGAATTAAAAAGTCCAATCTTCCTCAATGTACAGGTTTTACAGGAGGAAACTAAAACACAGAGAAGGGATTTGCCCAAAAGTCATCCCCTTTATGAGTGTCAGAGTCAACTCTTAAATCCTGGTCACTAAGAGTGAGTGTTGAGAAAAGCATTTTATAGGACCAATTAGAAGAAAGCTGAGAAATTATGGAATTATTATTATGGAGAATGGCTTCTGATGAGAAGTGTCATAATGGAATGGCCTACTAAGGCCTCCTGGTATGTTCCTTCAATGGAGTCTTCCAAACTATTTTCCTTAGTAACTATATTGTTCTACCAAGTCCATTTCATATTTCCCACTCCCTATGGTTACTTCATCTCTGCATTTTAGCAATAATTTCTTCTCCTAAATAAGCTATCTTTTGTCAAATGGCCATTGTGAATTTTCACCTGTTTATGTTGAATTAGGAATTGGTTTCTGACCTTGTTAAGGTCTATGTATACACCATATCTCACAGTTTATTTCCTTCATTATATTATTTCAGTTCTGAACCATTGAGGAATTTATTGGTTTTTTATACTTTTGAGATTTCCAAGGAGAAGACCACATGGATACTCAGGAAGGAGGGTGCAAAGTTGGAAAAGGTAGAGCAAGGAAGGAGGCTTGACTTTGAAGATGGATTCCACTGATGAAAATTCTTATAGGAGAAAAAGGATCCCATCCTGAGGCATGGAGATTTAGTAATTGTTACTTTGGGGAGGGAACTAGCACTTGGAGGAGTAGGACAGCTTGGACACAGGATTGAGATTTCTAGGAAAATGTAGAAGAAAAATGAAAGTTCAATGAAAGGATGAATATCTGGACGGGCTGGTCTCTGCTAAGAGGCAGTTTTCTCTCTCACACCTACCCTGATACACAGTATTCTGAAAGGAAGTCAAGTGTGGGGTTTCCTACAGCCAGTGGCAGAAAGCACCCACAGCACAGGACTCAGAATGGAAATCTTGGAGGCTTTGATTGTACGAAGTGTACAGGAACAAAAGAAAGCAGGTGAGTAGAGGAGCTATGAAAGAGAAAACAAGAATCCAGGCAAAACAGAAAGGGAAGATGGAATATGAGGAGAGGGAGAGAAATCTTTGTTAAAAAGGAAAAGAAAAATGGATGAAATTAATAATTAATTAGCAATACTAGTCAAAGGGCAAGAGAGGAAGGGAAATCTACAAGAGGATTAAAAGGAACAAAGGGGGAATGAAGAAATGTAGAATGAGATGAAAGCAGAAGAGATGACCAAATATCTTGAGAAATGAGGTAAAAAGACTTATGATATCTTCTAAATGCACTAAGACAAGAATATGCATATTTCTTTGTAACACAAGTTGCTTCTACAAAAATTAACTACTAGGATAAAGAGATAGTGCAGACAAATGTAAAAAGGCAGAAATTATCATTTTTTCCCTTCATTCCTTAGTGAAACAAGAATGGAAAATGTTTCAGCGATCACCAGCAAAAGATACAAACCTAAATGGAAATTTAACAATATCATAAACTTTGTTTCCTCCCTTCAATTTTAAATAATATCCCATCAAAACACCAGAGAATTATCCAAAAAAAAATTCTTTATGATCAAGTGGGAATGCTACTAGAGTTGGAAGGATAGTTTGGCATTGTGAAAACAATGAACATAATCTCATTCTAAACCACAAAGTCAATACAATAAAGATGTGTTGGTTAAAGTACAACAGTTTTTTGTGGTAAAAATTAAATTAGAAGTACAGAACTAGTGGGACCAGAATTCTTGGAAAAGTAAGACTAGAATTAGATATGTTTATGAATGGAATAAGAATACTTGAGAAGAAACTAAATGGAAAAGAAACAAGTTTTGTTAAAGAAAGTTCAAGGAGGTCATAAAATCTTACCCACACAACAACCTCTATACAAACAGAGAGCAAGTGGGGATATCTGATATCTGAACCCCACTCATGTAGACCAAGGAAAGCAGGATAAACACAACACAGAGCTGAATACATAATTACAATTTGCTCATAAGTAAAAAGGGGAGATGGGAAAAACGGGGAGTGGGAGGTAGAGGGAGGACAGATTAAGGGAGGGATTAGACCTAAGCAAACCAAATCCAAAAGCTGTACAAAATTATGTACTGTTCTTTTTGAGGTGCTATTGGGAATCTATGGGACTATCCATGAATAAGAAATGCATAAATAGGGCCATAAATGCAATAGAATACAATTTCTGAAGAACAATGTTGAAACATGCTAGTCTCTACCACTTAAAGATGGGAGGCTCTGGGGCACAATGAGAAATATGTTTTAGGACATAGGCATGTGAATTATTATTATTATTTTATTTTTCACACTGATTGAATGAAGTGTATAATGGGTTTGCTTTTATTTGTGTTTCCAATGGATATGGAACAGGTGAAAAAAATTAGAAGATGTTACATGGTCGATACAAATGTGTGTATGTGTATATATACATGAGAACACTGATCAATTAATTCTTGAGGACTCAAGATGACATGTTGTGTACCCCTTAAGATATGATATTATTTAGATGACCAACAAGAAATTATAGTTATCTTGAATTTTCACACATGAACATATAATCCCACACGTATACACATGTGGCCACATACCCACAATACACGTTTTTGTAAAGACACGGTTCATCACATAGCAACTCTGATCGATGCAATGATCTCTGAATTCCTGAGGCCTCTTGATGACACGCTGTCTACTTCTTGATAGAGAAGTGACATTCAGAGCACACATTGAGATAATGTTCTTTCAACATGAACAAGGAGAAATTTTACTGAGCTTGACTATACACATTTCTGTGAAAGGGGTTAGTTTTTCTTGCTTTCTTAATGGGAGAGCACAGTATAAAGGAAAGAGAGAAAAGGTTAATTTTTGTTTTAAAAAAAAGCCATAGAGCACCAGCCCTGAAGTCAGGAGTAACTGAGACCAAATCTGGTGAACTTAGGCAAGTCACTTAATCTTAATTGCCTCACCAAAATAAATAAATAAATAAGGCAAAATTTGAATTTAATAAAGTAAATCAATACCAGCCTGCCCCCACCCAATTTTCTGACTGGAGTAAAAATAAAATATGGATAAAAATTAGCTTCCAAAATTTATTGTGACAATCACAGGAGATATTGGTAAGGTGTTTACCTTGTGTCTGGCACATAATAGGTCCATCAAAATAGTTATCAGTTTTCTTCTTTCAGGCAGTCTGGAAATTAGGCTGACTACTCCCCATTGAGCAATCTCCCCATTGAGCCTATCAGCCTTGGTGGAAGGGCCACCACCTCCTGGAGTTCTGTCTTTCCCCTGCCACATGGTTGGGTCAGTTTTGTTATTTACCCTGAAAGGTGACAAAGCTGCCCAGGAGCAGACTTACATAGTGGGCAAAGGCTCCCTGTGCCTCCCTTCCAACAGTATTCTGAGGACCTCTGGACAAATTAGTATGGCTGCCTGGAAACCTAAAGACCTAAAGATATACCATTGTGAAACCAGGGTCCTTCAGCTATGATAGACTTCCCAAGATGGCACATTGCCAACCCCTGCTGTGCTGAACATAGGAGCTCCCTCATGGATGCAAGAGGAGCCTTGTGTATAGAACCTAAAGAATATGTGTCCATACTGAATGACCTTTCTAGACCATACTCATTAATCTCCTTTTACCTGTAGAATAAATGAGTGTCTGATATTTGCCGGACATTTAAACTAAACATTGACTGGAATCAGTTCCCTCCATTTTACTCTTCCAGGAAAACCCAGGACCTGCTGCAGCCGGTGGCAGAGTCACAGTTTTTAGGAATCTGTCAAGTTCTGTGACACACAAATGTGGCTCTTTCAATGCTTCCTTTTCTTCTCATTCTCTGCCAATTCCTGGCTCTCTCCACTGGGGGAGCCCAAATTAAACCACCAGAAAACCAGTTTGTATAGTACCAGGACACAGTCTTGCTGCCCAGGAATAACAGAGGCAAGGAGAATCCCAGCAGCCTTTTTGGAATGGTAGAGATCAGTCCCTGTGCCAGGTGGGTCTTAGAAGCACCGAGCAGCAGGATGGCCCCAGAGCTCTTTGTACTGGAACTCCACGGTTTAGCTCTAGGGCCTTTCTCAATGCTTATTGGCTGGACCCAAGAAGTGGTCGAGGGGAGGAATTGGGGAGACCTGAATAGGCTTGTGGGTAATGAGGCAGAAGTACATGAGCAGCCCCAGGAGCACATTTCCCGCTCGGATAAGGATAAGAGTCTGTGAAGGGTTTTCTAGGAGCTTCAAGGGCTACAAGGAGAACTTGGCCATAGGAAATCAAGGGGAGGGGGAGAGATTTTGGGAAGTAGTGGGGAGATGGCGGGCCCACAGGGAGTAGATCTCATCCCAGTGGAATGGAGATTCACCATGAAGAGGTAGACCTGGTCAGTCTGTTGTAATGGGAAGGGCACCAATTTAGGGGGGGTATGTGTGGTGTGTGTCCAAGATACCAAGGGCCCAAGGAATCACTTGGAAACACAGAAGGGCAGGGCAGTGTTGTTCCTATTGTGTTCTTCTTAATGCCTGTTTTTGTAAAGAAATGACCCACACATAAGGCCCTGCTAGCTTCACAGCCCATCCTCTATGTCTATAGAAATGGCTGTGACCTGCTGAGGCTGGGCAGGTCTAGGGATGGACTGCACTCACCTGAGGAGGAGGTCCGAGGCTCCCAGGGCCCATTCCCTCTGGCTTCAGGTTCCCTGTGTAGGTAAGAAAAAGCAACCTAAATGACTCCATTTTGTCACGTTCCTCCCATTAGTCCCTGGTTTATATCTCCAGGCCCTGCTGCTCCTACTCCTGAAAGACCCCCAGATTAGCAACAACCAAAGCTCTTACTAAGAGAGGTCATACCTAACAATGGGAGAGTCCTTTCTTTTACCTGTGCATGGAAAAGCCCAGCTTCCCCACTCCATCTTCTTAGTTCCAGCCTGAGTATCTTGGTGTTCTTAGTCTGGAAGACTGCTATTTGGGGCTTTCAAATTAAAACTGTTCTAATTTCAATCTACTTTGGGTGTCTGCCTTTGACCCAATCCCTGCTTGGGCCAGGTTGGATCCTCAGAAGATGAAGCAGAGAGGGAGAAGCATCCCAGAGGAGGAGAGGACTTTCCCCTCTTACCCTATGTGGGAAGCCAGGCTACAGGGATTGAGGGAGTGAAGTCCTCCAGGAGGTACAAAGGGCCTGGCCCTGTCCTCAGAGGAGAGACTCCACCCTATAGAAGAATGCAGAGAGGGTCAGGATTGGAAATGAAGGTAGGCAGAAGAGGAAAACAACTTCCCTCCCTCTTTTACTTTTTCTCTTCTTCTCCCTCCTCTCCCCATCCTCCTACAGAGACCCCAGAGATATAAGAGGAACTTTGGGATCCCAGATGAGATGAGACCAGTCAGTGCCTCAGTTACTCTGAGTCAGAGCTCTCTTCCCCAACCTAGTTCTCTGCCCTCCCCAGGTCCCCTCTCTCCCCAACTACCACACACATCATCATTCAGACAGCAGACTGCTTCATATAGGAAGGGGAGCCAAGGAAGTGGGGGAAGGGGAACTTGGAATGAAGCTTTAGGTGGTGACCAGGGGAAACCTTAGCATGGGGGACAAAATCCTGTCTGGGATTCAACTCTGAGGGCTCTGGGAGGGAAGAGAGACCAATATAAGTCAAGCCAGAAGGTCAGAGGCAATCAAGTGACAAAAGAGCTCTAGGTGAACAGCTGAGCTTGGGAAAAAAAAGGTCTACTTAGGAGCTAGGGAGGACTGCTCAGACCATCTTGTAGAGTTTATTCTTGGAGTCTCTAAAGGGAAAGGGGAGACAGGGAACCACATGCCTGGCAGTTGATGGGCAACAAGCCCAAGAACTATAGGATCAGATAAGGAGGAGCAGGAAAGAACTTTAGTAATGTTGTCCAAGGTGAGATCCTGGAGGTAGGAAGGCAGGACTCTTGAATCCTTAAAGAGGGCTGGGTCTAGGGGGAGGATACTTGAATTTAACACTTGATTTTAGATAAAAAGCTGGTAAACCAGGACATGTGAATATCTAAACATGAGGTGGAAACAGGGAGATGGGACACCTGGTCCTGATCTGAAGTCTGAAATCAGGATTCCTGGATTTCTGTGGACAAAGTCTGAAATCTGGAAAAGTGTAACCCAAATCTGGGAAGGAAGTGGGAATCTGGAAAAGTTTTGGGTTGGGAGCTCATCCAGCAGGCAGGCTTGGTAGAAAGGTAGGCCTTGGTAGACTTGAAGGACACCACAAGGTCAGGAGGTGACCCAATGGCCAGGGCAGTCAGCTAAACCAGGAAATATGGGGAATTGGGGGAAGCGCTGCCTCAGACCTACCTGGGACCTGCAAGCATGAGTCTGGCTCCCAGAAGAGGAAAAAGGTCACAGCTGCAGGGGAAGGCAGAGATTGAGATCCAGGATTTCTTGCTTCCCACCAGCACTCTGATGAGGTTTTCCTATTTCCAAAAGCCCCGCCTAGTCCATTACCCCAGTTGATGAGCTCATTCCCACCCACCGCCCCAGGCATCCTCTCCTACGTAAGCCCTGCCATCCACCACTCAAAGATCCCCTCTTTTGTCCTAAATTCCTTCCAAACTCCACTCAATTTCCTGTTGGGGCACTCTCCCCCTTATCCCCTAGCTGCTCATCTCTGAGAGCTCCTCCTCCCCACTGCCTCCACCAGCTCCTTCCCTCTCAAGACTCAGCCCCTCATCCTTCAGAGCAGAAAGACTGCCCTGCTAAAACTGTGTCACCAGACTAAGCCAAAGTAAGGTACCCTGTTCTTTGTGCAGGTAGCAGCAAGTGGCTCTTGGGAAGAATGGGATGCTCCATGCAATTTGTAAATGTTAATCCAGATTGGATTGGATTGTTTTTAAGCCTTTACTAGGGGACCAGACCTTAAGGCAAAATATCCTGAAACTTCATTAAAGAAATATGATGAGAAACTGCAAAAATAAAAATTAAAGGCAATCAGATAAGAATTACTCTCTTCTATTTTGAATGCCATCATTCTAGTGTAACAAATTGAGAGATGAAGAGATTTTTGTATATAATTCAGAAAGTAATGCATAGAACAGAGTTGATATTGTTTACCGCGTATGTTCCACTTTTTAAATCTGCAATGTTATTTATGATATATCAACTTCGGTTTCTTTTGCTGTTGCAATGTTTGGGAAACCATTGCATCAGAAATACAAGAATTTTTTTTTAAATGGTGATACAATTGTATTCTTAGAAGTTTCCTTTGTGATCTGGATACTATGAAACTAGGAATTAAACTGTAAGAGGGTTATTAAAATGTTTAAAACTTCTTACATACTTTTACTTGGATACATTTGGGAACTGCACTCCAGTAATAGTTATTCTATTCCAAAAATTCCAAAATGTTATTCAATTCACATTATGAAATGATGAACTGTGAAAAAGTGTCATTCTAATGTTTAAACACTCTTCCACACTTAACTGAGTATATTTTGAGGAAAATCCCTCAATAATACTGCTATGTTATTCCAGTCAAGTGGCATTAGTGACGTGTCATGATGGGGAAATATCACTAGTATGTATGTTTAAGAACATTAAAGCTTGAATAACCAATAATCCTTTCTATTATCAATCTATTTCCTATTCAATCTATTCAAATCTATTGCTTTGAGGACATTTGTCAAATAACTTAATTCAACTTTTTAAAGACTTCATCTTACTTCACTCATCTCTTGAAATGCCTCATTGTTTACTTATTTTCAAGTGCAAGTTGTAACCCTTAGATCCACTACAATGTCTTGAACAGATAATTTTATTCAGGCAACAAGCAAAATCATTGCCTCTAGAGATCCCAGAAGAACAAGTGTCTAGAATTTTCACTATTCTTAAGCAATGGCTATGGCAGAAATAAAATTAGTCAATAATCATGAAACCAGAAACTAGAAGAAATTCAATAAGAACTCTGAGGAGTCAAGTACAAGCGGAGAATTGGAGGCACTGATTCTCAGAGTTAGAAGGGAATTCAAAAATTGTCTCATCCAAGGTGAAACCCCAAAGAGAGATCCCTCTTCCTCCTGGAGTAGACAATTTCACATCTAGGAAGCTAAAATTCTTAGATTTTTAAAAAATTTATTATTGTTTGTAAATGATTTAGTGAGGCACTAAGTTAATCCATTTTATCTGGCTTGTAATTTTTTTTACATAGTTGTTGGTGTAGCATCTGCCCTGCCAGTCTGTGGCCTCCAAAAGAGCAGATGATCTTTGAATATCTTTAGTCTCTCCACACTGCTTATATTCCTAAGGTTTCTCTCCAGTGTGGATTCTCTGATGAGCAGGAAGACATTTCCTTTACCTAAAAGCCTTTCCACATTGGTTACATTCATAAGGAATCTCTCCAGAGTGGACTCTCTGATGGAAAGTAAGATTTTTCTTATATATAAAGGCCTTTCCACATTGGTTACCTTCATAAGTTTTATCTCCTGTGTGAATATTCTGATGTACAATAAGACTTCTATACTGAAATGTCTTTCCATACGGCTTAGTTCATAAGGTTTCTTGTTCAGTGGGGATTGCCTGATGTGCAGTAAGAGCTTCTATTTGCCTAAAGGCCTTTCCACATTGGTTACATTCATAAGTTTTATCTCCTGTGTGAATATTTTGATGTACAATAAGACTTCTCCTATACCGAAATGTCTTTCCATACGGCTTACATTCATAAGGTTTCTTGTTCAGTGGGGATTGCCTCATGTGCAGTAAGAGCTTCTATTTGCCTACAGGCCTTTCCACATTGGTTACATTCATAAGGTTTCTTCTCCAGTGTGGATTACCTGATGTAGAGTAAGTGCTTTACTATCTGTAAAATGCTTTCCACACTGGTAAGATTCATATTGTTCCTGTCCAGTGTGGATTTTCTGATGGTCAGTAAGGGTTTCCATTTGTCTAAAGGCCATTCCTTTGGTAATTGTGCATATGTTTCTCTCCAGTGTAAATTCTGAGTACAATAACATTGCCCTTTTTTGTAAAAGCCTTTCCACATTGCTTATATATTCATAGACTTTCTCTCCAAAGTGGATTCTCTGATGTCTAGGAAGAGCTCTCCTTTTTCTAAAAGCTATTCCACCTTCCTTCTTTCCAGAGTCCATGATCTCACTTGTCACACAGATTTCTCTCCAAGGCAAGTTACAGGGACCATCACTCATGAATCTTTGCTTCTGACTTTCTACCACAGAAAGCTTAGGTGTGCAGCAGTTTCCTTCATTTCAAGTCCCATTGCATCTTCTGAAAAACAACCACAACAAAGAATAAAACAAATACAAACATGATAGAGGCACGAATATATTTATATCCCCTCTCTCCATCAGCAACAGAAACTCAGTTATTTCTGTTTTTCCTGGCAAAAAGAAAAATCTAAAATGGAGAGAACCAATCATTTTAAAATCCTATCTCAAAGATGACTGAATTTCTAATGAGTTTCATGCACAATACCAAAGGATTCACACAATAAACCTGTGACAACACAGAAAGTACATTCATTCATATGACAACTACAACTCAGATCATCAGCTCAGAATGGCTGAGTGACTTCACCAAATCCCAGGAGCTGAGACTAGAATTCAAACCTTTGAATGGACATGTGCTGCCTACAATATCTGACAGATTAATTCCACTCTCCATTTTTCCCTTTCCAATTTATCATGAGCCCTGTCAACCCTTTCTTCATAGACATGTCATTGGCTGATATATACTAAAAACTCAAATTATTTCATGACAAACCTACCAATAAGCATAACCAATTTCCCTTGTGAGCATTTTCTTTTTCTTTTTTTTTTTTCTGTTACATGATTTGAGGTCACATTCAGACTATTAACACTGTGCTGAGGGAGAAGTGACTTTGTCCTGACCCATTATTTTTTTTTGAGACAGCTAACAGCTACTGCTCATTTCTTTTAGAAAAAATTATCGTTAAATACCCTCTGATATCCTTGTAAGAAGCACAATTAAGAATATGTGTGTCATACAGAAAATGAAGTTCCTCATCCTATAGTATGGAAGGGCAGGACATGCTCCACTACTGCAACTCTTTTGTTAGAGGTCAGGGCAGCACAATTAGAATGTAACACAGGCTTATGTGGCCTGGAGATGCCCGGAAGTGATTGGCTATGAGTACATAGGGACTACCTTCCTGGGTGGTATCTCCAGCCACAGTGGGAAACCCCGAACACTCTGAAGTCAAGACAAAAATGAGAAGTCTTTCTGTCTCTGATTGGCTGTGCCCAGGACCTCATGGACCCTATATATTATATATAGTGGTTCTCAAAGTATAGTCTAGAGAATCCTGGGGATTTCTGAAACTCTTTTAGAGGGTCTACAAATTCAAAAATAGTTTTTATTTCCAATATGGTAAATGTCTATAAATATAATCCAGATAAACAAAAATTCTTTGGAGAGATCCTCAATAATTTTTAATAGGATAAAGATACTGAAAACAAAAGTTTGAGAGCCACTGCTTTATAAGTTCAGTGGGGGAGGAGCCTGCCCCTTTTCACCTGGAGCTCTGCTAAGAGAAGGAACTAAGAGAGTATAGGAGGTCTTAGAGTAGGATGTAACTACGTGAATAAAGTTCTTGACCTTGCCTGCAAAAACTCTGGGATACCCTGTTGGGCTTAAACTGCATCCCCATGAGACAGCAGCCAGAGGATTTCTGAAGGGCTCAGCAAGAGGTAAGCTGATATTAATATTTACCAGAGATTTTATTGAAGCCCTGGGAATTAGGAGAGACTGGCAATAGCAAATGCAATGATAGCATGTTGCATTGTTTCCCATTTAGATGTTCACAATCCCCTTGAAAGATTGAGACAGTGATCCAAGGGATTTGGTTAGTGGCCCTTTAAGTGGTAAGTCATTGTCGGATTTGATTATAAAGATAGCTGTCTTCTCAGACAACATGTATGTGCACATTTCTCCTAAAGAGCTCTCTTTCTGCAGTGATTTCAATCGATCATGATCAGGAATAAACTGTTTAGGGGGATTGTGCAGTGATTACATCAAACTCTGACTAGTTCTAAGTGCAACATATTCCTCTGGTTTCTCAATTTGATCTGACATTGTTTGCAAGATTCCAGGAAGGTTGGACTGTTAGAGACAAATGGCCACAAGATTACAAAGATCCTCAGGGACTATCTCCCACTGGGCCAGAATAATTCTCTGACTCCTGGGTTACCTCTCATCAAATCTCTAATCACCTGCCCAAGATGTTACCTGAGCTTTCATTCTTACAGCAGTGCTGGCAGGCTTCCTGAAACCCATGGTCAGGAGGCAGGGACAGTAGAGATTATGAAAACATTATGGGAGACCACAACCTTTCTACATTCTACCCTTTCAAAGACTGTGAATGGGACTGATTGGATGAAGTTTTCTCAGTTTGAGATTAAGTCATATGATTCCTATTTCTAGACCTTGAACCCTTGTTAAGGGACAGGTCAATTCCCTGAGAGTCTCCACAGCTGTGGATCATAACATCTGAAGGAGCTGCAGAGCAGCCTTTGCTGACAGAGCTGTTGCAGACTGGGAATGAGATAAGTTGGAGGCAGAGGGAAGAGAAGAGAAGTCAGGCAACACAACAGTCTCTCAGTCAGAGAGGTTAGAGAACAGCCACTGCCTCTCAGTCTCCTTGTATCATCCTCTCACAAGAGGAGATCCATTTTGCAGGTCTGCATTGGATCTCCAGCAGCAGGTGGCTGCCGTGTATTCCAACAGCTCCTGTGTATTACAGCAAATCCTGGGATGCAGAAAGTCGAATTAAGTTAGTCAAGGGACAGGAAGTGACATGACCCACAGGAAGCAGATACTATCCAATGCAAATCTTGGGTCTTTTCCTAATTAACAGGATGTTCTATTTCCTGCTGCTCAGGTCTAGCACATGGCAGTGTCTGGGATGTCTCCTGGGAATGCTGGACTTGTCCTGATAGGGATTAAATAAATACCTTCTCTTTGTATCTGAAGATTTCTCTGACTAGTTAATTTGTGAAAGGGGCTCTTGCACCTACCCCATGGAGTTGTAACTAAATAAATATTAAAAAAAATCATGAAGCAATATTTGCAATTGATCCTTGAGTACATTTGTCAAATAATTACATGTTAGTTATGAGCCATTAGAAAAATAATTCTTTTTAAATATAGTCAGCAATTCCTTTTGACTGGTTAGAGTTTAAAGAATGGGAGCTTGTCCAGTTCTCCTCCTATTTTTGACCACATATATGTATGAGCATTTTCTTCATATTTGTTTCAAAATCATAATGCTGTGAGGAGGACTTGAGTTCAAATTTGACCTCAGACACATGATACTTCCTAGCTGTGTGACCCTGGGCAAGTCATTTCACCCCAATTACCCCAGGAAAAACAAACAAATAACTAAATAAATAAATCAGTGTGCAGTTAGTGATATAGTGGATAGAGCTTTTGATCATGAAGACCTAAGTTTTAATCATATCTCATAAACTGGCTAGTCAATTTACAACAGCCCTGTTTGCCTCAGTTTCTTATTCTGTAAAATTAGCATAAAATCACTCCTAATCCTAGAGTTCTCATGGGGACAAAATAAGAGAGCATAGTGCATGACACAAAGTAGATGCTGTAGAAATGCTAGTCATTTGATTCCACTTTGACTATTCCCTCCCCAGTTGTTCTCTCCTTCACTAACCATTATTATCCACTAATAAATGATTAAGTGAGGTACTAAATTTATCTACTTTATCTGGCTCATGGTGGGTTTCTACATAATTGTTGGTACAGTGTCTGCCTTGCAAGTATGTGGCTTCAGGAGAGCAGGAGAAGACTCTAGTTTCTCTTTCTGTTCCTGGTCCTTACCCCAATTCCTGGCACTTAGCAGGCACTTAAATCTTTGCAGACTTGAAGAAATTCTAGAAAATGGCTCACTGTGAAAAACCTAATCCCTTTTGCTACTTTCAGCAGAATTCCCTTGATCCAATTCCAAACTTTTTATAGGGTCATAAATGATCACTGGAAGCAATTTAGGGTTAGAGCCATAGAGCACAACCCACTTAATAGATGGGAAACTGAGATTCAGTGACCCAGGAAGGCACTGTCAAAAATTATCTGAAAAAGAATTCCAAGACTGGTCCTTCTGCCCCAAACCTAGCAGTTATTTCTTAGTAACTTTTAGAAGTCTCTTGTAACCACAACTCACATATACCTGCTTTGACCTCACTAACCTGGAGGGCAGCTCCTCAGGCCTTCTTGGTCCAGCATCCATGGTGCTTCCCTTTAGTCAAAATAAAAGATGACATCCTTTCTGGGAACTGGAAGTCCTGGGCATGGAAATCAATTAGGGATTTTTGTTTGTCATTTGATTCTCGATTTTCAGATTCATGTCATCTTTTTCACACATCTCAGTGTGTACTTACCCACTAGCACTTATAAAACAAGTAATCCCAAATGGGATGTGTCAGATTATCCTGTTGAACTACTTGTTCTGAGAAAGAGCCAAACCTGTTGGAATCCTTACTAACTGCTAACTAATTAGAGTTGATCTAATCTTACAAGAAGATGTTTTGGGCAGAACCTGAAACAAGGTACTAAGTAGAACTAATTAATACAAGGCTTGTGTTCACACCTTTACTCATTGGAGTTCAATGAGTTCACACCTCCCTTGAAGCTCTTTGGGAGCATAAATAGAGCTTCAATGGGCCAGTCAAGGAAGTTCTTCAGAGTGAAGAAGCTACAAGTCGGGATTTCAGCAGAATTACGCCGAAGCCCTCTCTTCAAGGCAAGACAGATTCAACTTGGTACTGGCTCTGGAGGCTGAAGAAAGCAGAGGCAGAAGCAAAGGACAAAGCGGCAAGAGCTCTTGGAACCAAGCAGAGAGATAGGCCTCTAAGCTAACCGGGCTATATTGGAGATAATAAAAGATCTGAACTTTCATCTCCTGGCGGCGTTTTGAGAAGAAAAAGCTCACCACATTTTTGGCGCCCAAGGTGGGGCAAACAGACCCCCCCCCCCCCCCCCCCCTCAGTGGATTTCAGTGGAAAAGCTCCGATCCTGATCCAGTGGAAAAGCCTCTGATCCTGATCCAGTGGAAAAGACTCTTCAACCCAGAAATTAGGGTGAGTGCAACAAAGAAATTTTGTTAGAAGAGTTAAAGTAGAATTTCAGCTAAGATGGGACAGATATTTAGAAAACAGCCTGTTTCTGTTCAAGGAAAATGTTTAGAGAGCATTGTCAAAGTTATGGAAAGCCAAGGTTTAATTATAAGTTTACAGCAAATCACTGAACTTTTACAAACTGTAAAGGACATATGTCCTTGTTTCTCTCTTGATAAGGAATTAGATCTAAATGAATGGAAATTGGTTGGAGAGGATCTTTGTCAATTCTATGATAAAAATGGGCCTAACTCAATAATTAATACATATAATGTAATACAATTGGCTATAAGAAGTTATTTAAGTGATAGAATGATGAAAAGGAAAGTACAGGAGGAAGAAGTGCCAACTTTACTAGGTGAAAAGGAGGATGAATCAGATGAGAATGGAGTTAATTACAATTCTGAGTGTGATACTTCACAGTAGGAGGAATTAGGTGATTCCACATCTCATGACCCTCCCCCTGCAATTAACAAACCCATCTCCCTTCTTTCTCTGGATACAAATGGAATCTTTCCTAATTTGTTCTTTATTGTTAATTTAGATATTTAGAATGGGCAAAATAAGTGATCCTCTGGAAGTTGTCTTTAAACAATATTGTTGTTGCTGTATTTGAAAAAAATGACATGCACAGACCCTGGAAAATAGTACTTAAAAAGAAATGCTTATTCCCTTCCATTTCTTTCCCACGGCTTATGCTGGAATTATAGGGAAGATTAAAAAGATACATCCTATATTAGAGACAACAAGATGCTTTGAGCTACAAATTGGTGACTGTTAAAAAGATGAATATTTCAAATATTAGAGCCATCCTACAAAGGAATGGGTTGTAAGGAAAAGCTGCCTGAGCAATTATCAGAGTTTTGGAAGGCAAAATTTGCATCCAGATGGAGGGTAAATGAAATCACTTCTGAGATTACTTCCATGTTTCAAATGCTTCCATTCTGATTTGATGTTTGATTTGAAGGTCCTTTAGATCTAGTAAAGAGAGAGCTTCTGGAGCAACAAAAGACACCCTTAGGATCCTACCCAACAATGCAAAGACCACAACTTTCCCCTTCCTAATTTATAACCTTTTCCCCCAAACAAACAAACAAACAAACAAACAAAAACCCTGCACACTGGGGATTGAAGATATTCCTTTTGATTATAGACTTGGAATTACATGCAGGGGTCCTCAAACTACGGCCAGCGGGCCAGATGCGGCAGCTGAGGACTATTATTCCCCTCACCCAGGGCCATGAAGTTTCTTTATTTAAAGGCCCACAAAACAAAGTTTTTGTTTTTACTATAGTCCCGCCCTCCAACAGTCTGAGGGACAGTGAACTGGCTCCCTATTTAAAAAATCTGAGAACCCCTGTAGGGGAAGTGTCCTTACCCAGGGAGAGCAGGGAGAGCATTCTCCAGCATGACCTCCTTGTACCACTCCTTCTGAGAATGGCCCAAGAGGCCCCACTCCTGGCTGAAATCCACAGCCACATCCTTGAATGTCACCATATTGCTTTCCCAAGTCCATTTCATATTTCCCACTCCCTGTGGCTACTTCATCTCTTCATGTTAGCAATAATCTCTTCTCCTAAATAAAGAATCATTTGCCAAAGGGAATGGCCATTGAGAATTTTTCACCTGTTTATGTTGAATTAGGAATTGGTTCTGACCTTGTTAAGGTCTGTGTATAAATCATATCTCACAGTTTATTTCCTTCATTCTATTATTTCACTTCTGAACAAATGAGGAATTTATTGCCTTTTTACACTTTTGAGATTTCTAAGGAGAAGATTACATGGATACTCAGGGAGGAGGGTGCAAAGTTGGAAAAGGACTGATGAATAGTCTTGTAAAAGATAAAAAAATACACTCCAAGCCATGTCACTCCTGGGAGGAAACTGACACTTGGAGAGTTGGACAGCATGGACTCAAGATTGAGATATGTAGGAAAAAGCCTTGAAGTCAGAAGGATCTGAGTTCAAATGTGGTCTCAGATACTTAACACTTCCTAGCTGTTGGAAGCTGGGAATGAATGTCCTGGACAAACTCCAAGGTTTAGACCTAGGGTCTTCATTAATAATTACTGGCTGGACCCAAGAAGTGGTCAAGGGGAGGGATTGGGGAGATGTGGGAAGGCCTGTGGGACCTGAGGCAGAAGAACAAGATCAATCCCAGGAGAACACTTTGTGTAGTAACTTGCAGCCCAGGAAAAAGAGAGGCAAGGAGAATCCTTGGAGCCTCTTTTAGATAGAAGAGAGATATGTCCTTAAGCCAGGGTGGGGCTTAGATGCACCAGAGCAGCAGGATGGCCCCAGAGCTCTTTGCACCAGAACTGCTGGGCTTGGACCTAAAGGTTTTCTCAATGCTTTTTGGCTAGACCAAGAAATGATCAAGGAGAGGCATTTGGGGAGACCTGAATATGCCTGTAGAACCTGAGGCAGAAGTACATGAGCAGCCCCAGGAGCACATTTCCTGCTCTGATGAGCACACTGCCCAGGACAACAGCTGGAGAAGTCTTCCAGCCTCTGTTTGCAGGCGGCTATGAAAAGAGTCTGTGAAGGGTTTTCCAGGAGCTTCAAGGATTACAAGGAGAGCTTGGCCATAGGAAATCAAGAGGAGGGAGAGAGACTTTGGGAGGTAGGGGGTGATGGCAGGCCCAAAGAGAGCAGATCTGATCTAAGGGATCAGGGGATGGGATTCACCATGAAGTGGTGGACCTGGTCAGTCTGTTGTAATAGGAAGGGCACCAATTTACAGTGTGTGTGGTATGTGTCTCAGTGCCCACGATACCAAGGGCCCAAGGAATAAGCTGTAAACATAGAAGGGCAGGGCAGTGTTGGTCCTACTGTGTTCCCCTGATGCCTCTTTTTGTACAGAAATAACCCACACATAAGGCCCTGCCAGCTTCCTAGCCCATTCTCCATATTGATGGAAATGCCTGTGACCTGCTGAGGTTGGTCAGGTCTGTAGATGGACTGTACTCACCTGAGGAGAAGTTCTGAGGCTCCCAGGGCTCATTCCCTTTGTCAAGCTGCTGAGCGTTTGTCCTTAGTCCACATTGGGCGCCAAAATGAAATGTCCGGACTAGCTTTCTGGAGATCCTCCAAATGGGCTTTGGTCTCAGCAGAATAATCACCAGGAGAATAGGCAGGAATAGAGTCTAAAGCCTTTATCCTGGCCCAGTCTTGATCTGAGTGGAGGAGCAGGAGGCAGGAGAGCCACCAGGAGGATGGTCAAAGACAGAATGTCCCATTTCCAGCCCTTCTCAGTTCTTAAATCCCCCATTTCAATTACATCATCACAGTATACTGATTATGTATGAACTAGAGAACCATGACATCATCATGCTAAGTACTAAGTATATATGGGAATTAGAGAACCATGACATCACTATGTTAAGTACTAAATATACATATAAACTAGAGAACCATTACATTACCATGCTAAGTTAAGTATATATGGGGACAATAGAACCATGATGTCATCATGCTAAGGACTAAGTATATATGGGAATTAGAGAACCACTATGCTAAGTACTAAATATACATATAAACTAGAGAACCATTACATTACCATGCTAAGTACTAAGTACATATGGGAACAATAGAACCATGATATCACCATGCTAAGTACTGAGTATATATGGGAAGTAGGGAACCATGATATCACCATTCTAAGGATTAAGTATATATGGGAACTAGAAAACCATTACATCATCATGCTAAGGACTAACAATATATGGGAACTAGAGAACCATTACATCATCATGCTAAGGACTAAGTATATATGGGAACTAGAAAACCATTACATCATCATGCTGTGAGGGATGTAGAAGACCCTTACCCAAAATGACTACTCAGAGATCACTCAGTAGAAGGCAGAAAAGTTGTTTATTGAAAAACCTCCGGAGGATGAGCCGTCCCATCGCAAGATAAGCTCGCGGTAGGAGGGCTAAAGAAGTAGTAAAGATACATAGCTTTTATACAAGAAATTACATCACAAGTAAGAGAACATTGAGAAGGGGAGGGGGAGGCAGCTAATTGGTTGTTGCTATTTGGGGAGATTGGAATGGAAGGTTTCTGTTTCCCTGAAATCTCCTGATTTCTGGGAAACAAAGTCAGGCCTTCAGGCTTAATCAAGCAGACAGTGGTCCAGCTAATAGACTAAATATTGATAAATGTCAAATACCAATAAATGTCATCAGTTCAGGTTAAGTAAATATGTTTCTAGCTGGCCAAGGCTCAAGTAGATATGAGCCTGCACATATTATACAGGTCATAGGGGAGACACAGAAATAATAAAATACAGAAAAAGAATTCATACATCCCTGTAAGTTCTTCACCTTATCTATTCCCCACAGCTCCCCCCTTCTAATATGTAAATGATTTTTATCACATTTCTATGAAGAACTTACACACTTTTCAAAATCAGTTAATATATCCATACATTGTTTATCAAGTTCACAATCAAGATCATCCCTCTTTAATACATTCCAGTCTTTTCTCTGAAGAATCATCATTTTAATAGCATTTTCTGTATGCAATATTTTGATAGGGACCACTGAACTATTCTGGTTACTAATGTAATTATACAGGGTAGACATAGCAGCAACAGGATAATACCATTGATTGCAATAAGTTCATACCATAAAAATTGCTTCCACCAACTATCTTAGAAACAGTTATCATAGAACAGATTGGCATTTGGCAAACATAAAAATAAAAAGACAGATAAAGATGACAATCTAGGGGAACTGAGGTACAACATTACACACTCTTCTTCTGAATATTTGAATTATTGAATTACCTCCCTAAGATACCTGGGAGGTCTCAGCACCATAATTTTGACCAATCCAATGTGAGGCAAATAAATCAAAATGAAACTAGAAAATGCAAGGACTTATGGCAAGGACAAGTCTCTTCCTGACAACCCCAGAGTTATCAGCAGTACAAAGGCCCTCATCTCAGTCAGAGAATCCAGTTTGAGATGGACAGTTCACTGTGTTAGGGGGTCTGCAGTCATTTGTGCACTTAACTCAGCTTCTGCTTATAGAGGGAGTAGCAGGGCTCGAGACAGTCATGCTGCCCATTCAGAGGGGCAACCCACTCCAGGGGAGAAGGGTGAGGCTTAGTGTAGCTCCACCTGTCCCCACCCAGGGGGACAGACAGGGCTGCTACTAGAATACAGATTTCTGAGCAGAGCTATCAGAGCATGCACAGTTAGAACATGAAGGCAGGCAAACCCCAAACTTTAGAGGCTTGATCTCAAAAGGGCAATGTTATTAAAAATGCTGAGGTACTAGTTAAGAAACTGGGGTTACAGGGCTGGAGATTGCCAGTCCCAAGACAAGTGTCTTTATCTTAGAGATTTCTTTAAAACAGAATAGTTCCCAAAACTGAGTCTGCCAGGGCAATTCCACAGAATAAGGGATTTCAAAGCTAAAACATAGTAAAAACAAAAAGGATTGTTTAAGGACTTCCAATTCAATCTGAACTGGTGGTATAGGGGGTGGGGCAGAAGTACGTAAGGCAAAAGTGAAAGAAAACTAAGGGTTCCCACTCTTTTAGGTATTTTGAGAAAAATCCACCAGTTTCCCTAGTTCCCTATCTCTTCCTCTCCCTTTTTTTTTCCTCATGGAAAGGAATCATCCAAAAAATAATAATAATAAATAGTCAAATAACCATCCACATATAAATCCCAAGAGTGAATTAAAGTTCCTACATACATAACAGTCTAGTACAGGAGGAGTTTCCTAAAATCAATCAAATCAAATCAAATCAAATCAAATACCTTAAACAATTACATATTCTGAAGTGAACATAGATATTATAAACATATTATAACTTCCTTAACAGCAATAGTTACCATTTTTAATAATTTCCATCCCAAATCTTAAACACACAGTAATATTTGCATTTTTTTCTAACTCTAGTAATAGAGTTGTAATTTTAACAATAATTCATCAACCACTTTCCCACTTCCCCCATATCAGTCCAAATTACATCAGGAGCACTGGCGATGGTCTCGATCTTAGCTGCTTCAGGCTGAGAAATGGGCGAAAGTGCTCAATCCATGCAGGGGTATGGGTGTGGTGTCAATATAAGCTTCAGATGGGCCGATCCATGTCTCAGAAGAGATTCAATAATCTGTAATTTGACCAAAATCTAGAAAAACAAAAAAAACTAAATCTAACAAAGTTGGAATATTCTGGACCTGCAACAATATGTGGGGAGGCCAGTATAGATTGGCCAGCAGTTCCTGTGTGAAGGAATAAGCTTGCTTCACAGGACAGTCAGACAGCTATAGTTCCAATAAATAGCAGTTAGGTTTCACAGACCATTGTAAATTGTCCTCTTATCATAAAAAAAAATTTAAAAATAAAACACAAATATCCAGTAACAGACAGATGACCAGGCTAAATACTTATTTGCCTAAGTATTTAGGATATAATGATTACATATAACCAGATTGGAAACAGCAAGGTATGACATATTTGAATTACATTAACAGTTCTTATTAGCTATTGTTCTGATCATAGAAATCAGTCACAGGAGGAAAAAATGCAAGAACATAACTATAACATAATATAAGCAGTTAAAACTCAATCTTCAGCACACTGAAGAGTGGAGCTTTAAAACTTCCAAATAGCATTAATTACAAGCCCAAAGAATTTCGTCTTCAAAGTTTCAAATAAATCTCAGTTATTTACCATGACCTTATATCAATAACAGTAAGAAATTTATCCCAGAAAATTCACACAATTCTTATATACCCAAGTAGATGTTGCATCTTGAATAAATTTAATATACCAATCATTTTGCTTTTAAAATACCCAATATACAGAAAAATCCCAAACTACATATGGTTCACAACAAAAACATTTTCAAAAGGAAGAAGGCAAAAACTATTATCCTTAAAGTCCCATTTCAGATAATTGGCATCAATACAGTTAATTAAAACTTCCTATTTTCACATAAAAAGAATCTGAAAAGTTCTTGAAAACATCAATTAAACTTTTTGAAATAACCCTTTAAAACTATATACCACATTTCTGATCATATTCTTTAATATTCATAACCATTATGTATCTAAAGAAACAAATATTCAATCAATTAACATCTTGTAAGAGCAATTTGTCTCTTTAAATAACCATTTGTTTTCTTCAGCCAAAGGAACCAAGCGGCTGCCGCTTTCCACTGCTGCTCGCTTTCTCTCCTCCCACAAAAACACATCCCTTCTCATAGCCATCTCTCTGTGACTACCCTTTCCAACCAGTTCCTTCTTTTTCCTACTGACGACTTCTTGAAATCATTTGTTTCTACTAATCAATCCTTCTTAAATTACCTTCATTCTCCTATCCCATCTCTCTGTCTCTCTCTCTCTTCCCAATGCTTACTTGCTCAAAATTTATTACATACTTTAAACACTCCTAAACCAAAAATCCTTCCGACTAGATGCTCTATTTAAACTATTAATTGCTTTTGTAAATCAATCTCTTTTCCCTTGTCTTTAAATCATCTTTTTTTAAACTTTAAACTTCAAGATTCACAATTAATTTTGAATTTCATAAAACTTATAATATAGTTTACAAATTACTCAATACTTTTAAAAAGCAATATACCATTTAAGTAGGGAGATACAAACACAAGCCCCCCCTAAGGTAAGCTACTGGCATTTTGTTTAATAACCTATATTTCAATTTGAAGTCCAACCAAATAGTAAAAAAAAGAAAAGTTTTTCTCTTCAGTTGTAAAGGCCACAATATTCCAAAAATTCTTAAGATTTTATACTCAGAATAAATCTAATATGTGTAAGGCAACAGTAAATTATTTCCCCCAATTTTAATTTTATTTCAATTTCAAAATTATAGTACCTCTTTAAAATATAGTAAATTCCCAAAACTCTTAATCAAATATTGCAAACAATTACCCAGTTTAGTCTTCTTAAACTTTCTGTTCTCTAATTCCATGAAGGCAAATTTACTAATAATGATTTTTCTTTCTTTTCCTGCAAATTTTTTTCTTTAGAAGTATGCCTAGTTTTCCCACAGGTCCAACAGGTCAGAAAGCCCCTGTGTTCAACTATTTACCTCTCTTACTCTATATTTATTCCTCCCTTCCAATATCTGCAGTTTCTTATTTCCAATCTTAAATTTTCCAGTCTTAACACACACACCAATTTAAAGTTATTTTAAAATTAACCAGTACTTCAGTTTGTGAATTTCCTAAAATCTACCTAGATACTTTATTCCCATGTCTTTTCTTTAGTAACCAGGAAAGAGTTAAGCACCAATCCTTCCTTTACCTTGAGAATTCTTTTCTCTGGCTGAGTCCTGATAACAGGCTCCTTGTTTACAGGAGCGATAGCCACTGTTCTTCTATTTTCTCAAAACTTTCCAAACTTTCAATCTATGTTTTTATTTTTCCCCCTTCTTTCCCTCCTCCCGCAAAGCCACTGCCAGAGACAGAGGGAGAGAAAGAGAAAAAAAGATTTTCTTTCCTTGAGAAGCCCAAAACTAGTTCCCAAATTCTAAGACCAATACATTCTGAGCCACTCTGAAAGAATTACTACTCTGAATGAATTCCAGTTCCCACAATTCATCCTGATATTTTTCTAAGCCTGTAACACAGAGCTGAATTCTTATCTCTTATGAGCTTTCTAACTTTTAACACAGAACAAAGGCAATGCAAAGCAGACATACACACAGACATTCACAAAACTCTATTTTCACCTTTTACATACAGATTTAAGTCTGATATACCCAAATAATCCTGGGATATACATCCTCCCAGTTTTCTTCCCTTGTATATCTGGGAAGTTCATTCCAGTCTTGAATTTCCTAGCTAACGTCCTGATACAAATTTTCGGACTGCTTCTATACCACCCTGGACCTGATCCAGGTGTTGGCGGAGGCCCTATGTTATCCTCACGCCCAGGCGGAGGCCCTATGTTACCCTCACGCCCCCACAGCCACCCGAGAGCTTCCTTAGGAAAAGTCCTTTATCGTTGGGGTTAACAGCAGTCCACACCAAAAATAAATTTAAGAGGGCTAATCCCTCAGGGTCTCCCTCGACCCAGCCAATAAACCCCCAGACTTCCCAAGAGCTTTACCTCGAGAACATATGTTTCTTTTCAGGCTGCAAATGCCGGCCATCAGGACTCTACTTCTTTCAATCTTCAATTCTGCGTTCCACTGAGTATTCCTGCTTCGGGTCGTTGTCTAAGAGGGGAGGGAGGCTGCTCACCCAGAGCCAGAGACCATGGAGAAAACTACTCCGTGGGCGCCTGTCCCTGTTCGGGGTGCACATAGCCATCTCCCCCAAAGACCCCATCCCGGACGAGCCCCCATCTGTGAGGGATGTAGAAGACCCTTACCCAAAATGACTACTCAGAGATCACTCAGTAGAAGGCAGAAAAGTTGTTTATTGAAAAACCTCCGGAGGATGAGCCGTCCCATCGCAAGATAAGCTCGCGGTAGGAGGGCTAAAGAAGTAGTAAAGATACATAGCTTTTATACAAGAAATTACATCACAAGTAAGAGAACATTGAGAAGGGGAGGGGGAGGCAGCTAATTGGTTGTTGCTATTTGGGGAGATTGGAATGGAAGGTTTCTGTTTCCCTGAAATCTCCTGATTTCTGGGAAACAAAGTCAGGCCTTCAGGCTTAATCAAGCAGACAGTGGTCCAGCTAATAGACTAAATATTGATAAATGTCAAATACCAATAAATGTCATCAGTTCAGGTTAAGTAAATATGTTTCTAGCTGGCCAAGGCTCAAGTAGATATGAGCCTGCACATATTATACAGGTCATAGGGGAGACACAGAAATAATAAAATACAGAAAAAGAATTCATACATCCCTGTAAGTTCTTCACCTTATCTATTCCCCACAATGCTAAGGACTAACAGTATATGGGAACTAGAGAACCATTACATCATCATGCTAAGGACTAACAATATATGGGAACTAGAGAACCATTACATCATCATGCTAAGGACTAAGTATATATGGGAACTAGAAAACCATTACATCATCATGCTAAGGACTAACAGTATATGGGAACTAGAGAACCATTACATCATCATGCTAAGGACTAACAATATATGGGAACTAGAGAACCATTACATCATCATGCTAAGGACTAAGTATATATGGGAACTAGAGAACCATGACATCATCATGCTAAGTACTGAGTATATATGGGAAGTAGGGAACCATGACATCACCATGCTAAGGACTAAGTATGTGTATACTAGACAACTATCATCTCATCAATTCCACTGGTTAACACATTGTAAATATCCTTGTTTCAAGTATAAGTCTCCAGCGTACTGACCCATTACAAATTGCCTTGATGTTCATAGTTTGGGAGACTGCTATTTGGGGCTCACACATTAAAACTGTTCTCATTTCACTCCACTTTGAGTGTCTACCTTTGATCCAATCCCTGCTTGGTCCAGACCCGGATCCTCAGAAGATGAAGCTGGAGAGGGAGAAGCATCCCAGAGAAGGAGAGAACTTCCCTCTCTCCCTGTGTGAGAGGCAAGCTACAATGATTTCAAGAGTGAGGTCCTTCAGAAGGTACAAAGGCCCTGGCTCTATCCTCAGGAGAGAGACTCTACCCTAGAGAAGAATACAGGGAGGGTCAGGAATGGAAAGGAAGGTGGGCTGAAGAGGAAGACAACTCTCTTTCCTCTTTTACTTCTTCTTTTCTCTCCCCATCCTCCTACAGAGAGCCCAGAGGTACAAGGGACTTTGAGATCCCAAATGTGATGAGACCATTCACTGCCTTAGTGACTTCTGAGTCAGAGCTCTCTCCTCGAACTGGTCCTCTGCCCTCCCTGTGCCTCCTCTTCCCAACTACCACACCCATCATCATTCAGACAACAGACTGCTTGGTGTAGGAAGGAGGAGAGCCAGGGAAGTGGGGGAAGAGGAACACCTTAGAATTAAACCTTTAGGTCGTAACCAGGGAAAGCCTGACCCTGGGGGACAAAATCCTGTCTAGGATTCCACTCTGAGGGCTCTGAGAGAAGAAAAGGCTAAGGAAGTAGGAGGTTTGGGCAGCGGTTTGAGGGTATGGGAGGGAAGAGACACCAATATAGGTCAAGGCAGGAATGAAATAAATGGGAGGCAAGAGGGAAGAAGAGGAAGGCTTGAGAATGCAACTCTCTCACTTCCTTGTAGTGTTATCAACTTCTCAGATGAAGGGATCTATTCTGCTGATCAGAGTTAGATCCCCAGAAGCTACTAGCTCCTATAATACCCAGAAGCCACTAGCAAGTTGCCCCAATAACAGGTCTGGGACCCCAAAGTTTTGGGGTCCTCCATTCTCAACCTCAATATTTGGTGGCCTGATCCAGAGAGAGTCTGCTCTGCCAGGCTTCATTCCCTCCTTGTCAGTGCAAGACTCCCATATTTTTTTTTGCCCACAATCCTATAGGGGGTCACCCCAAGCCACTGGGAGAAGACTTGTCTAGGTTGTCCTGAGCTCCATGCATAGCAAGTTTTCTTGGCTGAGGACACTCAGACTGGGAAACTCTTGCAATTTTCAACCAAGTTCCTAGGGAACTTTTGCCACCCTCTCACCTTCTCTGAGACTCCAGAGAAGATAGAAGTGCTATAGGATGGCTTTAGGCAAGATTGTACGACTTTTGGCAAAGCTGGGACAGTCCTCTTTCATGTCCTTTGTGTGTCTGCGATTCTGTGAAGAATGTCTGTGTCAAGTTTAGGGTTAGGGTTAGCTAGATTAAAATTGCCAAAAAAATTTCCTAAAATATCTCATTTGTGGGGAGTGTTAGCTAGATCAATAGAGCCCAAGTCCCTCTATTTGCTAACTCTTCTCATCTCAGAACTGTAGGCAAATTCAAATTCTGCCTTGCCAGCAGAAATAGGGGAACCAAACCCATGAAGACCCCATGCACCTTGGCCAAATACCCGCAAGCCAGCTTGGGGGAATGGGGATCAGGTAGGGGTCAGGCTTCATGATCAGCATTTCCTGAGCCCTGGCACCTGAAATTACCATCATAGGGATATCCTAGCACCCCAGCTTTCAACAGGTTCTGTCCAGGATCTGCCTGGGAAGAATTTGGGGACCTCTGGCAGCATCCAGAAAGCCAATCAGCCTCAGCATTTGGTAAAACCACCATTCTCTGTGGCAATTATGGATAGGTATTAGCTATGGAATTTAGGGCAATTTTTTTTTTTAATCTCTGTCCAATTTTCTGCTTTGTAAAGAAAAGTAATAGATGTTATAAAGTGCTTGGCATAATACATTCTATATGAATGTGAGCTGCTTTATTGGGTATAATTCCTTCATATTAGATAACTTTTTTTTTTTTAAATGTGACCAACAGATAAATGTTTTCTAAGCAATTTTAAAGGAAAGCCTGATGAGGGAAGCCTGAAACTGAAAGGGGGATCCTGAAACTCTCTCTCTGAAACTACTGCAAGGAGAAAGTCTCCTTAAAATCCTTGCCTTTGCAAAATTCCCCACCTGAGGGAAACAGGATAAACAGCTTCATTCTGTTATCCTGAGAGATGGGCACCTCCCTCATTGATAACACTCACTACTGATTAAGCTCCCCATTGAGATAAACATTATTTCAGAGACACTCATTCAATTTCAAGATTTTCTATTCTGACCCCAGCCCCCATCAAGAAGAACCCCCAGCCTCTAGCCATAAAATGCACCAACTTGGGGCTCAGTCCTTGCAGAGGACTTAATATTCCATGCCATGCTATGCCAAGGAATCCTCTCTCCCGCCTTGGCATAGCAGCAACTCTCTACCTGCTGAAATGATATTCTCTTTCAGCATTACTCACTCTATCCTTTTCTCACCTCTTTCCCTTACCAGACTTTATACCTCTCTGTCAGGATTTCTCTGTAGAAACTTTACTTCTCTGTCAGGACCTTGCCACCAAGGAATTCAGTCTTTCTATTCATGCATAACAAAGGCTGACTTCCCAATGCCAATAATAAACTTCTTTTCCCAGTCTAGCTTTTCCGGTTTGTAAATTCCTTTACAAAGGACCCCTGAGTCAACCAAAACTTTCTGCCCAACGCTGAACCTCATCATTTGGGGACCAAACCCCAAACCTCTTCATTTGGCTCCCTGAACACCAGAAATGGAGGGGAGCTGAACCTTTTCATTTAGAACCCTAAACCTCATCAAGCCCACTCAAAGGGATTTTAAGAGTCTTTTTTTCTCCCTAAAACAAAAGGGAAACTTAACTTAAGGGAATGCAAAGTACAGCTAAGACTATTTGGCTATTAGGAAAATTCTAAAATTCTTAACTAAATTACTTAGAGTTATTGTCATCATGTTGAGCCTTATCAGTTCACTCCCACATATGAGGTGTGAACTCCTTTCCCCCTTCAGTGAGTGGGGGAAGATATCAAGTAGCACATCCCAGAAAAGCACTAAGAATAGTTGAGGTGGGCAATTTAATAAGCTCAACCTATTCCTGGGTTCTCTGTCAACTCCCTTTATTTCTAAGTTTGGAGTTTTCTTGAAACCATCAGAGTAAACAAAATCATCAGCCCTGAGAAATAAGCCTGTTTAGGATTTATAGTATCTAAACAAGGAATGTATTTACAATCTTCTATAATGATTGACCCTTTGTACCAGGATAAGTTTAACCATATAAAACATGTTAAAGAAACTCTTTTATGCGTTTAAGTCCTGGTGCAGTTTTAAAATCATTTACCTAGCCTTGTGTTGCTATTGGTAGAATTTGCTATTAGAAATGAAATCTCTTGGGACTGTAACTGATATTCTTTTGAGTTCTGAATTTACCTGCCTAATCATTAAGTCAGTAGCCCAACCTTGGAGGGGGAAAGCTGCAGAAGTTAGCTTTGGGACCTCAAACTCCCCAGACTTAGCTGTTAGAAACAGCTTTTGGAGTCTTTAATAATGGGGATCACCAGCTGCAGAGAGCATGACTACAAGACCAGAGTAAGGAACAGTTTCAAGTTTTAGCTGCTGCCATATCAAGGAACCATGGGGGTTTCTGCTTTAGATGTCACAGCAGGGACCTGGGTGTGCGATATGAATATGCTGTGCTCACAACTGTCCTTGGAGGAGACTCCCCGAGTTTCAACCCAGGTGCAATCAAAAGGGGCATTGAAAGAGAGACTGCCTAGAGAAGGGTTGCCGTCCCTATTAACGTCCTGTCTTCCTGTCTCCTCAGGAGCAGGAGGCGTATGGAGGCTGCCTCGTTTTCTGTCTTGCTCTGGCACTCTGGTCTCACCTGTCCCTCCCTTCACATTGAGTGATGGGGATTGAAGGGAACTTCAGAACTGTTTTGAGACCTCCCTCTGCCCAACCAATTTGGTGACCTGTTATTTAAACCCTGTCCTGCTCCCTTGTCGGGGTGTGATTAAATGGTGAAGTTGAAGACCCAATTTTTCCTTCTCAGACCTCCAGGTGACCTTTCTGTGCTTCTCTCAAAGCCTTCCCATATTCCATCTGAAATCTGGGAGGAAGTAGACGCCTCTGTTTGGGACTCCCGTGCCTAATCTCTGAAACTATCCTCACTCAGATCCCAGGAGACACAATGATTTTCCACTCTAGAGCTTGGAGATGCTTTCTTTTGTGTACCATTGTGTAGAAAGCCAAGTGGACTTGAAACAAGTAATATTACAACTTGGTGGAATTGAGATAATGATTCTCTAGTTTACATGTACTTAGTACTTAATATAGTTCTACAATTTGACACCTATGATCATGTACTTATAATAGAGGATAAAAGAGCTAAGAGTTCTGGGAGGAAGGCAGAATGGCAGACTATGACGGACACAGACTGTGAAGGGGACAATAAAGACTTTGGACTTTATTTCTGAGTATTCTCCTGATGATTATTTTTCTGAGACCAAGGCTGGTCCCAAGGCCCTCCACGAAAGCTAACCAGAATATTACACCATTGCATAAAGACTCACAATTTCTATTTGACCTTGAAGTGTCAAATCTAGGGAAACATAATCCCCACCAGTTCACATGGCCAGTATGGGTTTGATGGTATCTTGATCTGCAGCCCCACCTGAGAGGCTTCATATCTGGAGGTGTCAATCTGGCCACATTCACACACCTAGTGTCTGAAGTAGGATTTGATTTGAACTCATGGATCTCTCTTCCTGATAAACCCAATGCCCTATGTACTATGGCATCAATTATCTGCCCTCAGTTTGGCCTTAAATATTAGGTATTGAGTCATTCAGTCCTGTCCAACACTTGATGGTTAGTACACTGAGCTGGTTTGAAGCCAGGCCAGATTTAGTTTTATCTTTCTTACCACCAGTGGCCAATCCATAAAATAAAAATCATTTCTATCCAACTATTTTGGAGAGCAATTAAGAACAAAGTCCAAAAGGCTATAAAATTGTCCATACCCTTTGATCCAGCAATACCACTATTAGGGTGTATCCCAAAGAGGTCATAAAAAGAGGAAAGAGTCCCCATGTGCAAAAATATAGTGGCTCTTTTTGTAGTGTCAAAGAATTGGAGATTGAGAGGATGCCTATCAAATGAGGAGTGGTTGAACAAGTTGTGGTATGGGAATGAAATCCACTATTCCAAATAACAGGGATTGTTTAGGAAACAAGCTGGAGGATTTCAGAAAAACCTGGAAACACTTTTAAGTGTTTAAGTTAAGTTAAGTTTAAGTTAAGTGAACTGTTGCTGAGTGAAGTGAGAAGCACCAGGAAAACATTGTACACAGTAACAGCAACATTGTATGATGACCAGCTATGAAAGACTTGGCTATTCTCAGCAATAAAATGATCCAAGACAGTTTCAAGACTCAAGATGGAAAATGCTATCCACATCAAGAGAAAGACCGATGGAGTTAGAAGGCAGATAGAAGAATATCATTTTCACTTTTGTTGCTGCTTTCTCTTGTGGTTTTCCCTTGTTGCTGAGTGAAGTAAACAGAGTCAGAGCTTCAGGCAGCAGAGTACAAATATGAATAATAGGATGGCGAGGAGAGGGCCAAGGAATGAGAATACAGATTGCCAAGATGACAGGACTGGCTGGAATAATTTAGGATTTTATCAGCAATGCCCTTGGGGTTAGATTGATCTAAAGAAGCCTGATTCGTATCCCTGAATGATATTTTCAAAGGTTGCCATATTAACACCTATTTTAGAAGTCTAGAACACACCAAACAAATGAGCTCTTAATTGATTCCAAGAATAGTTAGCAGTATTAACTTTTATAGCAGTAACACACAAAGGATGAAATCTATAATCACATCTCAGTGTAAGCTGGCATTCTAAGTAACCTACATGATCTCCTACAGTTAACAGAGTATCTCTTATTTCAGTAATAAGTTGTAATAAGTTCTGGTCAATGGCTCCTTGTTTGTTTTTCATTTATTTATTTATTTTTATTATAGCTTTTTACTTACAGGCCATATGCATGGATAATTTTACAGCATTGACAATTGCCAAACCTTTTGTTCCAATTTTTCTCCTCCTTCCCATCTCCTCCCCAAGATGGCAGGTTGACCAATACATGTTAAATATGTTAAAGTATAAATTAAATACAACATATATATATGCCTGTCCATGCATTTGTTTTGCTGCACAAAAAGAGTCGGACTTTGAAATATTGTACAATTAGCCTGTGAAGGAAATCCAAAATGCAGATGGACAAAAATATAGGGATTGAGAATTCTATGTAATGGTTCATAGTCATCTCCCAGAGTTCTTTCACTGGGTGTAGCTGTTTCAATTCATTACTGTGCTATTGGAACTGATTTGGTTCCTCTCATTGCTGGAGATGGCCATGTCCATCAGAATTGCTCATCATTTAGTATTGTTGTTGAAGTATATAATGATCTCCTGGTCCTGCTCATTTCACTCAGCATCAGTCCATGTAGGTCTCTCTGGGCCACTCTGTATTCATCCTGCTGGTCATTCCTTACAGAACAATAATATTCCATAACATTCATATACCACAATTTACCCAGCCATTCTCCAATGGATGGGCATCCACTCAGGTTCCAGTTTCTGGCCACTACAAAGAGGGCTGCCACAAACATTTTGGCACATACAGGTCCCTTTCCCTGCTTTATTATCTCTTTGGGGCATAAGCCCAGTAGAAACACTGCTGGATCAAAGGGGATGCACAGGGTGATAACTTTTTGAGCATAGTTCCAAATTGCTCTCTAGAATGGCTGGATGTGTTCACAATTCCACCAACAATGTATCAGTGTCCCTGTTTCCCACATCCCCTCCAACATTCCACATTATCTTTCCCTACCATTCTAGCCAATCTGACAGGTGGGGGAGGTATCTCAGAGTTGTCTTAATTTGCATTTCTCTGATTAATAATGACTTGGAGCATCTTTTCATATGGCTAGAAATAGTTTTAATTTCTTTGAGAATTGTCTGTTCATATCCTTTGACCATTTATCAATTGGAGAATAGTTTGATTTCTTATAAATTAGAGTAAATTCTCTATATATTTTAGAAATGAGGCCTTTATCAGAACTTTGACTGTAAAAATGTTTTCCCAGTTTATTGTTTCCCTTCTAATTTTGTCTGCATTAGTTTTCTTTGTACAAAAACTTTTCAATTTGCTATAATCAAATTTTTCTATTTTGTGGTCAATAGTGATCTCTAGTTCTTCTTTGGTCATAAATTCCTCCCTCTTCCACAGGTCTGAGAGATAAACTATCCTATGCCCTTCCAGTTTATTTATAATCTCATTGTTTATGCCTAGGTCGTGAATCCATTTTGACCTTATCTTGGGGTATGGTATTAAGTGTTGGTCAATGAATGACTCCTTGTTTTTGCAAAGCAAGAGTAACATGTTGCAAAGAGGTTACAATTTGAGCTGTCTGTCCATTTTCACTTACAGCTTGGACAGAAACAGCAATGGAGGTTGCAGAGGCAATAAGAGATGCTGGAAGCATAATACCTGAAACAATACATGAAATACAGCACTTTTTTCTGAAGATAACACAAGGTTTCTTGGGCAGGGGAATCATACCATTGAGGAGCACCACAGGCCATATAGCAAATGGAGTATGTGTCACTACACAGGTGTGAATTTGCTTTTCAGACCACAAAGTTTGAGCTTTAGTATACATTTCATAAGGTATACATTGCAAAAGCATACGGTCCATACCATTCCATTCCATAATGCTTGTCCATTAACACTGGGATCATAGTGAAATTGTGAAGGACCAAGTCAAAAGGCATAATCAGGTGTGGTTTTCAAAGCCAGATTTGACATTACCCCAGTAATGTCAAGCCAGAAAACATTAATAGCAGGTGCTAGGGTGGACAATGACATCCACAGCCTGACCTTGGGGTTATAAGGAATATCTGCGAGGTGATGAATATGAAAGGAAGCACAAAAAGCTGGAAAAGCTGAAAAAGCAGAAACAGCAGAAGCCGGGCCACTGAATGTTTTAAGAGAAGCCGGAATGCCAAAGGTTATGAGTTCGAGGAGAAGATGATTTTTAACAGCTAAGAGGTTCTCTGAGGAATGAGCTGAGGCACATGTAAATGACCAATGTGCATCTATGGAGACGTGCACATAACAAAGGAGACCAAACATGGAGACATGAGTAACATCAGTTTGCTAGAGATCATTAGGGAAATGAAAGGGCAAATGTCCCTTTTCGCTGTCTAGCCTGCTCTCTCTTAATATGGAACAGGCCTTGAAGTGATTTTGCAAAGAGATGTAAATGCGCATGTGCAAGTTGAGGTTGGAGAGTACCTAGGAGAGTCTGCAATGGCATTTGATTTAGCCATTGGGTGGTGGAGATGTGTGTGAGAGAGAATATGAGAGATCTAGAATGGAGAGGTCCAGGAGTGTATTAAGGCTTGAAGATTGGAAAACAACTGAAACACGGAAGATAGCCTTCTTTGATCACCTAACTGCATTTACTGCACACAAACTGTCAGAGATAATATTGAGAGGACCAGAGACAAAATTTAGTGCCTGAAGAATTACAAAAAGTTCATTAGTTTGTTAGACGTAAAAGCTGTGTTAAAGCTGGGGAGGAAATCATATAAAGACTTTAATTGAGCATTAATGGCACTCTCAGACATAACTGTTGGATAACCCCTAAGAGCTTTTCAAAGTCATTAAGAGTAATCAATTGGTCTGTTCTTATTTGTACCTTCTGAGGTGAAATGAATTCTGGGGACACCTTGAAACCTAAACAGTTAACAGTAGTAATTTCCTGTATTTTATCAGGAGCAACATATAATTGTAGTGCTTCTAAGGCTCTGACTACATCGTGTAGCATGTCCTCAGCAGTTGAGGATGTTGGAGCAGCACCAAGAATATCATCCATATAATGGATTATTATAGAACCTGGTTATTTTGTCCTAATAGACTTAATAACTTCTGCAACATATTTCTTGTAATGTTCTTCTCTAAAATTTAATATTCTCTGGGAGCAGATTTTTTGGGAGGGGGGGCTTCTGGGAGCAGCCTTCTTTTTAGTTCAGTAATCACCCAAATGCAGTCAGGAGTTAAAGTCCAAATCCTTTATTGTCTCTTTCCAAGTCTTGTCTCCTTCCTGGGTCCCTGTTAGCTTTTTTTAGAGGCCTATCTCTCTCCTCGGTCAAGAGCTCCTGCGGCTAGTCCTTTGCCTCTGCCAGCTTCAGCCTCCAGCCAGCACAAAGGTGGAAAATGGAATGTCTGTCTCAGCCTCAGAAAGCTTCTAGTGCGCTTGTCCTTTCTGGCCCTCACAGCTCCTCCTTATGTGCCCCAAACTGAGTATACACCAATCATTATATTACTAGGAAACCATTATTTGTTTTAGGATTAAATCAGTGCTAAACTAGATTTAACCACTGTCTCCTCAATTCCACTTAGTACTTTGTTTCAAGTTCTGGCCCATAACAATATCTGACATAGTGTGGGATTATTTTTCATGCCCTGTGGCAAAACTGTTCATTGATAAGAGTTGAGGCTTGGAGATTGTCTAAATTATGGTCCACCCAGACCTGTGAATTTTATGCACTCAATCAAGAAAACCCTGAAGTTATTGAAAAAGAAATAAAGAAAAAAATTGGAAAAGAAAGAAAATAAATAAAAAACTATTTATATAGATTCTAAACATGCTTGGCACAACATGCATGTGTTTGGAAAAATTGAGGAAGAAAGAGGTATGGTCAACAGTAATGGTAAGGAATTAGCCCACACGACATTGGTACTGCAAGTCTTAAAAAACCTCTTCCTGCAACAAACTGGGAAACCTTTTTTACATTCAAAGGTTCTGATAAAGGTCTCATTTCTAAAATAGAGAGTTGACTCAAATTTATAAGAAACTGATCCATTCTCCAATTGACAAATGGTCAAGGATATGAACAATTTTCAGTTGAAGAAATTGAAAATCCCTTTCTTTCCGAGTTATTTTTACCTTCTGAATCCAATTCTCCCTGTGCAACAGGAGAACTGTTCGGTTCTGCAAATATGTATTGTATCTAGGATATACTGCAACATATTTAACATATAAAGGATTGCTTGCCATCTTGGGGGGGGGGTGGAGGGAGGGAGGGGAAAAAAAACGAAACATAAGCGAGTGCAAGGGATAATGTTGTAAAAAAATTATCCTGGCATGGATTCTGTCAATACAAAGTTATTATTAAATAAAATAAAATTTTAAAAAAAAAGAAATTGAAAATCTTTCTAGTCATATGAAAAGGTGCTCCAAATCACTATTGATCAGAGAAATGCAAATTAAGACAACTCTGAGATACCACTATACACCTCTCAGATTGGCTAAAATGAAAGGAAAAGATAATGAAGAATGTTGGAGAGAATGTGGGAAAACTGGGACGCTGATACATTGTTGGTGGAACTGTGAACGCATCTAACCATTCTGGAGAGCAATTTGGAACTTTGCTCAAAAAGTGATCAACCTGTGCATACCCTTTGATCCAGGAGTGTTTCTGCTGGGTTTATATTCCAGGGAGATCTTAAAAGGGGGAACAGGACCTGTATGTGCAAAAATGTTTGTGGCAATCCTTTTTGTAATGGCTAGAAACTGAAAACTGAGTGGATGCCCATCAGTTGAAGAATGGCTGAATAAATTGTGGTATATGAATATTATGGAATATTATTGTTCTGTAAGAAATATCGGCAGGATGATTTCAGAGAGGCCTGGAGAGACTTACGTGAACTAATGCTGAGGTCATTATGCATGGCAACAACAAGACCCTATGATGATCAACTCTGAAGGACGTGGTTCTCTTCAACAATGAGATGATTCAAATCAGTTCCAATAGTTCAGTGATGAAGAGAGCCATCTACACCCAGAGACAGTGGGAACTGAGCGTAGACCACAACATAGAATTTTTACTCTGTTGTTTGCTTGCATTTTGTTTTCTTTCTCAGATTTTTTTTTCCCTTCTTGATCCAATTTTTCTTGCGCAGCAACATAACTGTATAAATATGTATACATATATTGGATTTAACATATATTTTAACATATTTAACATGTATTGGATTGCCTGCCCTCTAATGTAGGGGGGTGAAGGGGAAAATCTAAACAAAAGGTTTTGCAAGGGTGATTGTTGAAAATGAAAAATTGAGGAAGAAAGAGGTATGGTTAACAGTAGTGGTAAGGGGTTAGCCCACACTACATTGTTACTGCAAGTTTTGAAAATCCCCTTCATGTCTGAGACCATTGCTATTGTACATGTGAATGGGCATCAACCTAGCCAGTCCTGTGAAGTGAGAGGATGCAAGAAATAGGAGTTGAATACTTCTTGGCACCCTTCTTCCTCAGGTAAGGTAAAAAGAATGAATCAGGAGATCAAGAGGCAACTGCATAAATTTACAATCCTGATTCAGAAAGAATAAGATATAGCAAATCAGAGAGAGAAAGTAGGAGAGAATCCAAGTCCCAGATAGAAAATGAGAGCCAGAGTGAGAGAAAGAGAATTTTAAAAAGAAAGAGAAACAGAAACAGAGGCAGAATAACAAAGAAATAGAGAGAGGAGAAAAAAAAAGTCAGTCATAGAGAAAGAGAAAGACAGACAGGCAGACATGGTGAGAGAGAGAGAGACAGAGCAAGCAGAGAGAGAAGAGAAAGAAAGTATCAGAGGGAGAGAAAGAGATTGTCAGAAGGACATAAAGAGAGACAGAGTGAAAGAGTGTGAAAAAGAAAGAAACCATGTGAGAGAGAAAAAAGAGAAACAAGTCAGAGAGAGAGATTGTCAAAGGTATAAATAGAGAGGGGCAGAGAGAATGACTCAGCATAAATCACAGAGAAAAGGAGAGAGAGAGAGAGAAACTGAAAAGAGAAAGAGAGATAGACACAGAGAAAGAAAGACAAAGAGTCAGGAAGAGAGAAATAGAGAGTCAGAGAGATTAAGCAAAAGAAAGCCAGAGAGGGAGAATGAAAAAGAAAAATCAGAGAAACAGCCACGAGCGAGAGAGAAAACAAGCCATAGAGAACTAGAAATTGGCAAAGAGTGAGAAAGACAAAAAGAAACAGAAAACAGCAGAGAGAAATATCAAAGAGAAAAATATTAATCCACTTTTCCATGTGTGACTTAATCAGATGTATATTTTAGCAGTTTAATTTAGCTGCTCTTACAGATGGTTACCACTTGAGGGAGACAGTCACTTTTGGATATTTAGCACAATGCACAGACCTCTGTCTTACACCAGCAGGGAGAAACCTGTGGTTTTAGTGTTTTGTTTTGTTTTTTTTTAATTTTTTTTTGTTTTTTGTTTTTTTTTAGCATCAGAGACTGTGTCACAGGCAACTCATTGTTAATGTGAATGATTCTCTGCAGAAAAAGTAAGAAAGACAAAAAGAAGCTCAGGTCAGGGGGGAAAAGAGAAATTTAAAAAGAATCAGAAAGAAAGAGAAAGATAGACAAAACTGAGAGAGAAGGTAGTGAGAGAGGAAAAAGAAAGTAAAAGAAAGAGTTGGAGAAACAGATATAAGCATAAAGAGAAGAACAGAGTAAAAGGGAAAGAAAAAAAGAGAAACAGAGACAGGCAATGGAACACAAAGACAGAAAAACTGATAGAGAAAGAGAGCATGAGAAAGAATGAGATAGAGAGAGAGCCAGAGACAAACAGAACCAGATGGAAGCAGGAGCCAGAAGTTGAGAGGAGAGAGAGAGGAAGAGAGAGAGGGAGAGAGAGAAGGAGAGAGAGAGGGAAAGAGAGAGGAAAAAAGAGAGAGAAGGAGAGAGAAAGGGAGAGAGGAAGAGAGGGAGAGAGGAAGAGAGGAAGAGACTTCTTTGTTAAAAGAGATAGAGAGAAAAGAGAGACAGAGGCAGGTAAGAGATCACAAGCCATGGAGAAAGAGAAAGAGAGCAAGCAATTGTAAAAAAGAATGAGAAAGAAAAAGAAAAATGTGGGACAGAAAAACAGAGAGGAGAAGGCAGAGAGAGAGACACACACACACATACATACACACACACACACACACACAGAGAGAGAGAGAGAGAGAGAGAGAGAGAGAATGATTAAAAGAGATAAATTGGAAAAGAGATACAGAGAGACAGATCTAGAGTCAGATAGAACAAAGCAGAGGGAGAGAAAATGAGAAAATAGAAGTGTCACATGGAGAGAGAGAGCCAGAAAGTAACAGAGAGAGGATTTAAAGAGAAGAAAGAAACAGAAGGATTTAAAGAAATGGAGAGAAAGAAAGAAAAAAGAAACAGACAATGTCAGAGAGTCAGAGAGAGAAAAAGAGAAAGGCAGAGAGTGACAGAGTAAGAAAGAGAGAGAAATAGAATCAAAAAGAAAAAGAAAGAGACAGTCAGGGGCAGTGAGAGAGAGAACCAGATAGAACAAGCAAAGAGAGAAGGAGAGAAGGAAAGTGCCATAGGGAGAGAGTGAGAGAGAAAAAAAAAAGTCAGAAAGATGGAGAGAATGAGACAGAAAGACAGTGCCTGGTAGAAAGACAGAGACAGAGAGAAGGAGGAACAAAGAGAGAGAAAGGGAGAGAGAGAGAGAAAAAGTGAGAGTGTCAGGAAGACAGCAAGAAAAAGAAAGACAGCATCAACGAGTGAACAAAGAGAAAAAAGCAGTCAGCAAAACAGAGAGAAAGAGAAAGAGAAAAACAAAAGAGAGAGAGAGAGAGGGAGAGGGAGCACCAAAGTAAAAACATGACAGAGAGAATCAAAGAGTGAAAGGGAGAAAAAGAGAGGGAAAAAAAAGAGCTAGTGAGACAGAAAAAAAAATAGAGTCAAAAAAAAGGGGGGGAAAAGAGTCAGAAAGCAAAGAAGATCGAGACAGTGAGAAAGGAAAAGAGAGTGAGAAATAGACAGCGAGAGAGAGAGAGAGAGAGACAGAGACAGACAGAGACAGACAGAGAGACAGAGACAGAAATACAGAAACAGAGAGAGAGAGAGAAAGAGTGAAAGAAAAAAGATAGAAAGTATCAGCGGGAGAAAGAGAGAGCCAGAAAGGAAGACAGTACAAGTGAATAAGAGAAAAAGAAACAGAGAAGATCAGAGAAAAGGAGAGAGAAAGGAACAGTAAAATAGAAAGATACAGATAAGCAGAGACAGAAAAAGAGGCCAGAGCCAAGATGGCAGAAAGGAGAAATATCTTTATCTGAGCTCTTCCTGATGCCCCTCAGATCAACACCAAATCAAGCCTCTGAACTGGTTTTAGAGTGACAGAATCCACGAATATTTGGAGTGTAACAAATTTTCAGCAGAAGATATTTTGGAAGAACTTCATAAAAGGTCAGTTTGAATTGGATAGGGGGTGGGGAAGGGAGGCAGCTGAGCACAGGGTCAATGTTGAGATCCAGGATGGGGAATCTACACTGTGAGAACCCACACTATGGATGAAGAAGGGACTCAAGGGATTCTAGTCTAGTAAATAGACCACAAAAGACCATGTGTTGAAGAAAAATGGAGCAGCAATTTTCTATACAAGGTGAAGAATTGATCCCAAATATCATAATATCTGATGAAGTGAATCCTATACTTATATAGCAAGTGGAAGAAAATGACATGAAAAATCATCAAAATCCAAGTCTATTGGCCAAACATATATTGTATATATAGCAAGTTACCCCTGCCAAGTATCAGAGTATTCTCACACTGGGATAGCCTCTCCACAGATAGTCCATCCATATATGGCTTCTTAACTCATTTTTATGATTCTTGTTCTCCCAAGATTCTAGAGTTCTAGGGGCCTCTTTAGAGTATGTGTTTTTCATGAAGAAATTGGAAAATATGTTCCTCATGAATTGTTTCTTAATTGATGAAAAAGTCTCCTTTCTTAATGATCTTTTCTGTAATTAAATATCATAATTAAATAAACAAATGAAAGCCATATGAATAAAGACAGAAGCTGTTTTATCCATGGCAACATCATCCCCAGAATTACCTCCAGCCCTCATTAGAACAGGTAACTACCTCGCTTGGCTGGAAACTGTCTCCTATCACTCAGTGTAGATTCTGATGAATATCTCTTTAGAATCCTCTTCATGTTTTTATCAAATAAAATTTTATTTCAGATTCTCAAAAAAAAAAAGAAAGAAAAAAGAAAAAGAAAACCATCTTTTCTTTAACTTTGTTCTCTTTCAAGTGGTCACATAAAACTTTTTCTCCCAGAGCATTTTCTCCCAAAGCTAACTCTAGCTCCTCAGGACCTCTTTGCAGAATTTTCTTTGGAACACATCACTTATATCAGTTCTGTTGAGGAAGAAATTTTCCATCACCCTCTTGCTCTCCTCCACAGATTCACCTATTTCCCACATTAAACAACAAACTGATTCCTGATTCCACAGTGAGATTCATTCCATAATAAGATATTTCTTAGCTTAATTCCAACTCATCCTATAAAATGCTTTTTCTCATAATTCAGTCAGGCTCTTAATGAGAACAAGAGTTGCTTCTGACACCCATAAATGGTATGGTCTTTGAGCAAATCACTTATCTTTGCTTTAGTTTCACCCTCTAAATTGAAGAAGGTTGGACTCTGAAACGTCTTTCAGCTCTACAATTCATGACATTTGATGGAATTGGTGACATTTAAGGATGTGACTATGGACTTCACCCAGAAGGAGTAGGGATCTCTTAGAACAGCCTCAAAAGGAGTTGAAGAAGGAGATCATGTTGGAGATGTTTAAAAGTTTTAAAAGTGCACTGTTATACAAATGCTTGTTTTGTTCCATAAAGTAAAAAGAAAACTAAATATTATGTCATTTTATCTTCACAATAATCCTCCAAGTTAGGTGATATTATTCTCCCCATTTAAGAGTTGAAGAAACTGAGGCAAACAGAGTTTAAGTACTTGCACAGAGCTAGGAACTGTTTGAAGCTTGATTTAAGCTCAGGCACTTCTGACTCTATGCCCAAGTCTCTCTTCATTGTGGTACCAGCTCCCTTAATTTCTAGAAAATGGAAACCTTGGGATGAGTCCATTCTTTTATGAAGAAGGTGCCCCAAAATTAAGCTCCCTCTTGGTCAGAGGTTGTTCTGGCCCAATAACACTCTTTTCTCCAGGTATTGGATTAGGTGTTTCTTCCAGAACAGAGCCTAACAGGATAGAAGGCAGGAGTTGGGAAAGGGAGATAGGTGTTGTCTCAGAACAAGTCCTGCACAAGAGAATCTTGTACTCATTAACAATTAGATTACTCGATGATCAACTCTAATAGATGTGGCTTTTTTTCAGCAATGAGGTGATTCAGGCCAATTCCAATAGACTATGAGGAAGAGAATTATCTGCACAGAGAGAAGGCTGTGGGGACTAAAAGTGGATCACAACATAGTATTTGAGCCTTTTTTGTTGTGGTTTGCTATTTTCTTTCTCATTTGTTTCTCTTTTTGGTCTTTTTTTTTTTTTTTTTTGTGCAACATGATAAATGGAAACATGTATAGAAGAAATGCATATACTGGATTACTTGCTTCCAGAGAAGAGGTAGGAGGAAGAAAGGAAGAAAAATTTGGAACACAAGGTTTTGCAAGGGTAAATGTTGAAAACTTACTTTGCATATATTTTGAATATAAAAAACTATTATTTATTTATTTATTTTCATTAAAGCTTTTTATTTACAAAACATATACATGGGTAATTTTTTCAACACTAACCCTTGCAAAACCTTTAGTTCCAAAATTTCCTTTTCTCCATCCTCTCCCCTAGCTGGCAGGTAGTCCAATACATGTTAAATCCAATATATGTATACATGTTTATACAGTTATCTTGCTGCACAAGAAAAATCAAATCAAGAAGAAAGAAAAAGAAAAACTGAGAAAGAAAACAAAATGTAAGCAAACAACAACAGAGTGAGAATGCTATGTTGTGGTCCATACTCTGTTCCCATGGTTCTCTCTCTGGATGTAGATGGCTCTCTTTATCACTGAACAAGTCGAACTGATTTGAATCATCTGATTGTTGAAGAGACCCACATCTATCAGAATTGAATAGTCTTGTTGTTGCCGTGTATAATGATCTCCTGGTTCTGCTCACATCACTTAGCATCAGTTCATGTCAGTCTCTCCAGGCCTCTCTCAAATCATCCTGTTGGTCATTTTTTGTAGAACAATAATATTCCATAACATTCTTATACCATAATTTATTCAACCATTTTCCAATTGATGGGAGGGTATTAAAAAAAAGAATTGTACAATAGAAAAACGTGGCATATCCTATTTTGGATTAAACAAGCACTAATGAGTGTGAATTCATTTTAGACTCATATATGTGAACATAACTGAGTGAATCTCAAAATGGAGTAGTTCTGGATCCTCACCTCTTTTCCTAAAGAGAGCTAAATTACAAGTTTCTCTTCCTCTTCCTTCCTAATTGTTTTCTTGCCCAGGGGTTCCCGGCCCCAGAGAAGATGTGGTCTCTTATTTTGAGCAAAGGGAAGTACCATGGTTGCTGGACCAAGAAGGACTGAGGAGCTGCTCTCTAGGTGAGTGAGATGAAAGTGAGTGTAAGAGAGTTGTGGTTATGAGAGGCTTCTAGGAGTTACCAAGAAATAAGTGCTAGGTTTAGGGAAGGAAGAACACCTAGGAATTCTTTTTCAAATATTCCCTTGTAGTGGTGTCCTGGGTAGATCAATGAATCAGAGTGGCAAAGTTAACGGGAGGGAGGGGAGGGAAGGGAGAGGGACATACCAGGAGACTCAAGTCAGGGTGTCTAGCAGGAGAGTCTGACATAAGCTTCCCACTAGCAAGCCAGTGATGATTTGGCTTCCAAATTGCTCTGAGGGTTAAAACCTCCAATGTGAGGTTAGAAGCTTCCTCAATTAGAAGGGCCATGGCATTAGCCCTAAGGCAGGAGGGTAACACCAAAAATTACAAGTTTCTTTGAGAAGTAAGCAGGAGGTCTGGGCTGTTCAAGAGCCTGAATCAATCCAGATATGGAGGAGGATGAGGATTATCTAGGGGATCTTCAGAAGAGTCCTGTAAGACTTTCTTTTCTGGCTTTACTTGAGTGACCAGTGCTAGGTAATGGGATCCCACTGAGAGGGAGTACAGAGGCCACCTCGACCTCTGGTGCACAATAAGTTTTCTGCCACGATGCAGAAAGGCCCTTGTTGAGCAAAGAGCATTGATTCATGACCTTGGGAATGGGTTTAGTCTGAGGGTCACGGCCAGTGGCTGGTGAGCAGAGATGCCTTGACAGGGCCTCTTGCCCATGAGCGAGCTGCTGAATTGCTGGATCGGCTCTCCTCCCATTGGCAGATAACATGCCTGCCTGAAGCCCACAGGCAGCTTCTCTGAATGGTGACTGGGGATCGCCTACTGTTTACACAATGATTACTTTTACAAAAATGTATGTCAACAAGGCTGTGCTGCATAATAGACTGGAGCTCTTTTCACATCCTGTGAGTCTCCCACCTCATTCATCTCGCCTCTGAGATCGAAGGGCTCATATGCCATGAGTTCTTAAGACAGTCACAACAGGCCAGTAATTTACAACCTTCCTTGTCCTTCCCAGGGGACTGGGTGACCAAAATGCAAATACCATTTCTCATGGTCTCAGCTCTCAGCCAGGAAGGGGGGTATTTGCAGTCAGACATCAATAGAGGGTAAATGACCTGGATTTGCCAGGTTCACCAGTAACTGTCTGGTGCACTGCCTGGACTATGTCTATCTTACGAGTGTCAATAACCCCTTATTATTATTTTCTTTCAAGGACTAGAAAAGTGCCCAGATGCATGCTCTTATCTCTAAGATGAAACAAACAAAAAAACAAAACTGCTCAAAACTAAACACACCAGATGGCACTCAGTGTGCCAATAAACACCTAAATTTATGCTAAGAAGCACCCAGAGTTGTGCCCAAAGGCACCCAGAACCAAATAATGCCACATGGAGTCACACTGGCACTTCCCAGAGTTGTATGGCTGGTCAGCTCAAGTGTATTTGGGGACCCAAAGTGCTAGCACCCAAATACAACAGCAAAACTCACCTTTGGAGGGTTTCAAACCAGGTTCTCTACTAAAGCCAAAAGAGAGGTGTCAGTGGTGAGTTTTTGCTGCAGCTGGAACTGGTCTCTACGTGGGATTCTGGGAAAGAAAATCCAGGTGCTGACTTCCCTAAAAAGAGTCCAGAACCAGCCAGCTCAAGGCTCCCCAGCCAAGGCCTGCTGTTTTCTAATCTCTAATCTTGCTGTCAGAGCTCATATCTCAAGGTGGGGCCTCCAAATGTAATGCTGAAGAAACTGAGGCAAGACAGAGTTTAGTTTTTAATATTTTAATTGTGGAGAGTTTAGGCTAGCAGGTCGAATCAAACTCATGTTCAAAAATTAGACACCCAGCAATTAAGGCAGAGGCCTTTTATATGCTTAACTGGGTGGGTGGACAAGCCACAATTCCAGGAAAGGATCACAACCCAGTCCTGACAGAACAGGGGTCAAGACAAGAAGGTCAGAGGCAAGGGGCAACATCCCAGCAGGCATTCGAGATAAGGCACCTGGAATCTTTGACTTTAGGTATCTCAGGGCCCCTTTTCTAACTTAATTTCCTCATTCCTGTGAGGGATGTAGACCCTTACCCAAAATGATTATTCAGAGATCGCTCAGTAGGAAAGTAGAAAAGTTATTTATTAATAAATTCTCATGAGAATGAGCAGCTCCAATGTGAGGAGGGAAAGAGAGAAAGCTCTTAGCAGAAGGACTAAAGATTAAGGAAAGATACACAGTTTTTATAGGTTTGGTTACAGAGGATTACATCATAGGTTGGGGAGCATTGAGAAATAGGTGCTTTCTTGCCTAATTGAATGTTAAACGTTGGTGCCAAAGGCAGATTAGAACGGAATGCTTTGTGTCCCTGAATCAGAGAGGAATCATCAGTCAGACTTCAAACTTCAGATTACTGGTAGCTGACAGCATTTAATAATCTAAATATTGATAACATTGAACAAGGATAAATGTCATCATTTCTGGTTAAGTAAATATATCTAAAGTTTTAAGTAAATATTAGCTTGCACACACTGTACTTATGCAGGTCACAGAGACATAGAAATAATAAAAAATTCAGAAAAAGAATTTAAACATTCCTGTAAATTCTTCACTTTATCTCTCCATTCCACACATTCCTAAGTGACAAAGGATTGGATTATAATTTTTATTCAGGAAAACTGAGGCATAACAACACAAGAGTCAAGACAGCTTCCCCCCCCCCCAACATCCTGCTCTCTGGCAGGAATTGGGGTTTGGTCAAGTTCCTCCTTGCTCCCTCAGAGGAACACCTGGCGACCCTTAAGATGGGTAGGGCTTCTTCTTCACTCTCATTCTGGCCCTTTGGTCTTTCCTCCCCCTTTCCCATGGAGTGGAGATTGCTGTGGGGAGCTCAGGACCTGTCTTGAGACCTAGCCAGCTTGGGGAGACCCAACTCTCTCTCAAACCTCCAAGAGGAATTTTTTTTTAAAGCACAAACTTTTGGCCAGACAATTAAGAGATTTGAAGAAGCTTAACTACATTCTTACCTTGATCTGCAGCCCTAGTGGGCAGAGCCATGCCCATCCTCCAGACCTTGCCTCACAGCAGCTGCCCATGCTGCCTTAGCGCAAGCAGGAGCTGCTTTTAATTCAAGAGGCCTCCAAATTAACCCTGAGATAGCCATTAACTCCAGGGTTCAGAGAATTTTTAAAAGCCAAAGCACATCAGTGACTTAGTAGGAAACCTAATAGATATCAAAGCCTCCTACCTGACCTGACTCTGGGTCCATCACACCCTAATTTCACCATCCTGCTCCCTGATTCTACCCAGAAATTAGCTCTCATGAAAATGGAAGAAAGGGCAGTTTATTCAGTGGTGATTTTCAATGACACCCTAGACTCTAGGCTACTTAACACTTTTTTAAAAATAACTTTTTATTGACAGAACCCATGCCTAGGTAATTTTTTACAACATTATCCCTTGCACTCGTTTCTGTTCCGATTTTTCCCCTCCCTCCCTCCAACCCCTCCCCCAGATAGCAAGCAGTCTTATACATGTTAAATATGTCACAGTATATCCTAGATACAATATATGTATGCAGAACTGAACAGTTCTCTTGTTGCACAGGGAGAGTTGGATTCAGAAGGTAAAAATAACCTGTGAAGAAAAAGAAAAATGCAAACAGTTCACACTCATTTCCCAGTGTTCCTTCTCTGGATGCTACTTAACATTTTTACTAAAGATGAGAACTTTTTGCTCCTAGCATTTGCTCTCCTACTTTTCTTTGGCATTCTATACCCCTGCTAGCAATTAACTCCCTAACTGCCTTCAGCTGGGGGAACTCTGTGGGCAATAGAGGCATTCGGTATTGTTAGGTGGGCTATCAGCATTTTTAAAGGCAGCCCACAGATGAGACCTGATGCATTTTCTGCAAAAAGCTCCATTCCCAAAGGTCATCATCTTAACCCTGGATGACACCACTTTTAACCTACTCCTGAGATCTGTTTTCTCTAGGCTTCCAGCTTCAAGTTTTCTACTGGCCTTCAGTCTGGAGAACATGGGACTGCTGACTGGGACAAACACTCCTTAGATGTCCTGCTGCCATTTTCAGACATTACATTTGCTCTCCTGGCATGAACCCCCATGAACCCTTGATAGCTCAAAGAAGTTATAGAAGAAGAGACCTTGGCCCTTTATTTCAAATGATTTTGGGGGTAACTGCTTGAGGGGGAAATGATGAGGGGAGCCCTGAAACTCTCTCTCTCTCTGATTTTGGGGGAGAGTGCTAAGTTCTCCCCTGAGAGACTCTCCCCAGGGAATTAAGATAAAGTCGTTTTCATTCTGTTATCAGGGTGGGATTGGTTGACTCCTAATCCCATTGAGTTGGAAATTAACCAGAGGACTATGCCCTCTTTACCTTCCTGCCAGGATTTCTCTTCAAACTTTATATCCCTCTCTTGGGACCTGCCACCAAGGAATTCAGCAAATTAATCTTTCCAGCAAAGGCAGATTTCCCAATGCCAATAATGAACTTCTTTTTGACAGTCTAGCTTTTTGGGTTCATAAATTCTTTTACAAAGGACCTCTGCACTGACCAATGGGGATACCACAACTCCCTGCTCTGCACCAGATCCTAGGGGATTCAAGGGGACCCTGCACCAAACCTCATCATTTGGGGGACACAACCCCAAACCTCTTCCTTTGGCTCCTTGACCACCAGGAATCAAGGGGAGCCAAACTCTTCATTTGGTTCCCTGACCTCCAGGAACCCCAAACCTTATCAATAGGAGCAAATGGTCAACACAAATTCAATCATATAATGTCTCCTTCTTTTCAATCTAACAATATATAATCATTGTATCCTAAATAATTTGATAAATGAGTATTTGGCCTCGTCATCTATTTGCAATAGACACATATAGATATTTTGTGTAAAATAAAGTCCTTATGGGTATTCAAAATAATGTAAGAACAATTAACATGATTGTTCATAAGACCTGTTATTTTATTATTAATCCAAACTAAAGCTGAAACATCTTTAACATTTGTCTATACTATGTCACAAATATATTTCATTACATGGGAAGTTGCTGGCCAATCTACACTGGTCTCTCTAGATCTTATAGCAGTCCTTGTGGACTAGTCTTTCTATCTCAGATGATCCTAAACTCTATTTGTTAGATTTGGTTTTTATTCTCAATTTTGGTCAGGTACAGCTGCATTGGCCAGCTTCAAGGAGCTGAATCAACCACTAGATGCTTCAATCGGTTCCAGTTTACCATCCCCTCCATAAAAAGATGTGACCCTGCAGGTCATTCAGCTCTAAAACCATTCTCAGCAGAAAGTAGTTGCAGAAGATGAGATCATCTGCTCTCAGAGGAATTTAGAGCTCATTGGTATAGAGAGGAACTGGAACTGATTGGTGAATGGATCCCAGATTATCCACTGTCTGGATGGGTCTCCTGTTACAATGTATTTGGGACTTAGGACTCCCGTTGCTATGTATTAGGACACAAATTTTCACATCTCAGATTTGGGGCACTACAGTGTTTTGCACCCTTGATAGATATACACTGTACAACATATTTATAATATCCACAGATGTTTCTAAATACAGATACTGTTTAAAGGAATAGCACTGGAATCCAAATCATGAATGTGTTAGAAGGATATATTGTAAAATGTTACAATTGTATTCTACCTCAGTGTCTTACTTCTGATTTATTACCTATGGTTCTTATTATTAAACATCCATCCTATGTGATGATACCTACTGAGATTAATCACAATTGGTACAGGTCAGCAGGTGAACAGACTTGTGATAATATCACAATATATTTCAATTACATTGAAACTTAATGTAGCTTAAACAATTTTTACATCACTTGTAGTTTTAGCTACAGCTTTTACAGAATCTGTTCAGACTGCTCAATTCAAATAGCAAAATAGCAAAAAAAAAAAAAAAGCATCACAAGCTCTTAAAGGACAAATTAATATATATATAATGAGTTTAAAAAGAGAACTAAACTTAGTGAAACAATCATTAATATGGTTAGGGTATCGTGGAAACAATTTGGAAACTCAGTTACATCTAGCTTGTGATTATGGATTCACTCATATATGTGGAGCTCCATATAAATATGATAATGATACCATCAATATGAGAGGGCTTCAAATAAGAAATAGAATAAATGCAGAAATATGTGATTCCAACATCACTTGGGATATATCTTGCCTAGCTGTTTCAGCAGAAAATATGGCAAAAAGTAGTGTACCTGGAATTGATCCTGACAGCGTTAACTAACCAAATATTTGAGTGGTTAAAAAAAGATAAATCTTGCAAATAATCTGACTTCTATTCCCTTGCATTTTGTTTTTCTCACATGTTTTATTTTTATACTCATTAGCTTAGCTCCTTGTGCTTTCAGGCATGTCTTGCAATCACTGTCACTTATGGGAATTGAAGTTCATAGAATTCATCATCTACATAAAAAGGGACTTTATCTCTCCCCACAACTGAGATACACTCTGGGGAGAGGAATGGAGAGGGTCCCTTAATCCCTTCTGGGGTGCTTTCCCAAAAGAGCAGAAGAGGACTTAGGACAAGATAGGAGTCAAAGAAGGTTTAGCAAAAAGTTGCTATTTACGTAATTTGGTTTTTTTCCCTTTTTCTTTTCTGTCAGAAGTGGGCAAATTTCTGGAATTATCCCTAGTGTTTAAGGAATTTTTCTTGCAATCTTAAAATCACTAATTGCCAAACTTCTTAATTATTGCATTCAAAATTTGGAGAATTTGTTAAGATGTTTTGCTCTCAAAAGTTAGAGAATCTGTAAAGATGTTATTTTAAGTTTAATTAGCTAACTTTTTAGTGTAGCTCTCAATTTGGCCAGAGCTGTAGTCCACAGAATAAAAAAGGCTTTTTTTTTTTTCTTGGCTGAGGCAATTGGGGTTAAGTGACTTCCCAGAGTCACACAGCTAGGAAATGTTAAGTGTCTGAGGTCAGATTTCAATTCTCAGGTACTCCTGACTTCAGGTCTAATGCTCTACATACTGTGCCACCTAGCTGCTGGCTTTTTAAAGGAATTTCCCAAGTATTCTAACTATAGCATAGAGGGTTTTGTTTGTTTATTTTTGTTGATTGTATTTTAGATCTTTCCAGGTTACAAAATCTAACTCACAGAACAAACATGACACAGATATTCTAACAGAGACATAGACACAGGCAAAATGACTAACCAAAAGCCATAAAATTTTGCCCAAAGCTATCCCATAGCACTTCTGCCTTCTCTGGCATCCCAGAGAAGGTGAAAGGTGAAAAGATTCTTAGGAGCTTTGTCGAAAATTGCAAGAATTCCCCATTCTGGGCATCCCCAATCAAGGAAAATGTGCTAAGATGGAGCTCATGGTAACTCAGGGAAGTTTTCTCCCAGGGGTTTGAAGGGTCCCACAATAGAAATGTGGCAGAAAAAGATGGGGGGGCTTGCTTTGACAACTTTCCTTCAACAGTTTGGGGTCCCAGACCAGTGTCACAATGTGTCCCAAAAGAATTTGCAGGCTTGAACCCATCTCCTAGTCTAGGGGCAAGGTTTATTAAATTGTAATGCCATTACAAAGCAGGCTGTATTTCAAAAGAAATTAGCGAAGTTCTAAGAGAGAGGCGGCCCCATTATCCAGCTTTCTATCACTGAGATGCTAATGCCATGGCTCAGAGGAGTGGTCTCCGGAATTCGTTTAGCACTGACCAATAGGTTATCCATCCCTCAGTCAGCAATGAACTGAGGAGTGGTCTATTCACTATTGCCTCAGGCGTTTGATCTATGAGCTTATCCTGAGGCCAGAAGCTATCTGACTGAGGAGAGGTCTCTTCAGAATCAGACAGATTGGGCCTGAGAGTTCCCTGAGGAAGATTCCAAAACCAGAAGATTTAGGATTTACTGATTTTTTTGTTAGAACAGAAGTTGCCCCATCCCCAAATAAATCAGGGGACCACAAAATCATATTACATCACAAGCAGGTATTGGTCAAAGGCAGACACCAAAAGTGGAGTGAAATAGAACAGTTATATTGTGAAGGGCCCTCATAGCAGTCTCGCAAGCAGTCACTCTGGGACTAACATGAGAGAGTGGGGAAACTGGCCCTTTTTTATACAGAGGAAAACAAGGGAGCTTGTTGGCTTGCTTTCTCTTGGTTTTCAGAGAAGCTTAGAATTAAAGCCTTCATGGTTAGGTGTGACCTCTGCTAGTAAGAGCTTTGGTTGTTGCTATTTTGGGGGTCCATCGAGGGTGGGAGCAGCAGGACCCTAAAATAAAGACCAATTCCTTTGAGAAACTGTCAGACAGAAGAAGAGTAAGATAAACAGAGGATAAGTTCAAATTTGAAAACAACCTAACACATTTCAGTGAAAGGCACTTGAAGGTCTGTTTTTCTAGAAAGATTGTGGTCTTCCATGACACGTTCATAATGGTTTCTACTGTCCCTGTCTTCTGACTATGGTTTTCAAGTAGCCTGACAGCACTGCTGCAAGAATGAAAGCCCAAGAATGAAAACACATATTGATCAGGTGATTAGAGATTTGATGAGATGGGGTTGCTAGTAACCCAGGAGTCAGAGAATTATTCTGGGGCAGTAAGAGACAGTCCCCAAGGGTCTTTGCACATTTATGGCCATTTGTCCACGAAAACTTTCTTGAATGTTGGTAACAATTTCATGTCAAATTGAGAAAACAGAAGAATATGTTGCACTTAGAAGCAGTCAGAGTTTGATATTATCACTGCACAGTCTCCAAAAGCATTATATTGCTGATGGCGATAGATTGAAATCACTTCAGAAATATAGTTGTTCAGGTAGAAATGTGCACATATGTGTTGTCTGAGAGGACAAGCTCTTTATAACTAAATCAGATAATTATTTACCACTTAAGGTGCCACTAACAAATTTGTGGGTCAAATCCCTTGGGTCATTGTCTCAATCCTTCAAGGGGATTGTGACTTTTTTTTTTAAACTCTAGTTTGAAGTTTTTTTTTTTTAAATTAAAGCTTTTTTTATTTTCAAAACATATGACATAAATTTTCAACATTGTACCTTGCAAAACCTTGTGTTCCAAATTTCTCCCCTTCCCTCAATCCCCTCACCTAGATGGCAAGTAACCCAATATTTGTTAAATGTGCAATTCTTCTATACATATTTCTACAATTATCATGCTAAACACACACACACACACACACAATCAGATCAAAAGGGAAAAAATGAGAAAGAAAACAAACAAGTGCTAGGTATGAGACCCCACTGAGAGTACTGAAACCACCTTGATCTTTGGTGCACAAGTTTTCTGTCACATTGCAGAAACACCCCTGTTGAGGAAGGACTTGTGGTTTTTGCATTGTTAGCACAAATAGATTACAAAACTAAAAGATTCCCCCCACTAATTTATAATCCAATTCAGTCACCTTTTGCATCTGCCTCTGTCCATTTATCAAGGGAGTCAGAAGGCTGTGTTCTGTTAGGATAATTGTCATTGCTCATAGTTCTCATTAAAGAACTGTGGGAGAAGAAGAGAAGATGAGCTCAAAGTAAGGAAGAGTGGTAAAAGGTAGTCAGTCAGAATACTCTGCTGTTAAGTAAGCCACCTACCAGTGGCTGCTGGGGATTCTGGCCAGCAGAATAGATCATGTCACGTGAGAGGATGATGATGATACAAGGAGATGGATGCATTTGCATTGAAAATCTCAGAACCTCTCTCTTTATTCCATTCCCAATGCAGAATATATAACAGCTTTTTTTTTTTTAAGTACAGTAAGGTTATTAAAATAAAAGTATACATTCTTTCACAAGCAACATCTGCATCAGTAAATTTGTTTTATGATGTCTAGACTCTTATCACTGAATGCCATTGTGGGTCAGAGCCATTCCTAGAGTCAGTTCTCTCAGAGAGATAAAAATTACTACAACATTCTTTTACTTTCTCTAGGGGTGCTATGATTCACAGCTGTGGCAGGAGGCTTTGGCGAGCCAAGCACCTTAAAGGTTCCCTTATCTGATGATAAGACAAAATCAGGAAGGACCCCATCATGTTGGATGGATGTTCTGTGGTGAATATATGTGAGACATAAGCAAGAGTTACATAGGAGTAATAGACATACATCTATGTTGTTGGAAGGAATTTCAAATGGAAGAGACCCCTGATAGGTTGAGTATTTGAGGGCTACAGTGAATTTTTTTTCTTGGTTTGACTCATTTCAATCTCTTAATTAACATATCCTTAAGATTTTCTGAGTTCTTTATATGCAATGGTCCCTAGGACAACATTCAATATTCCAATATGTTCATGTGCCACAATTTGTTTAGCCATTCTCCAAATGAATAGTATCCATTTTGTTTCTCTTTTCCACCTATGCAACATGCTATAATTGTATTTGCTATTGCCAGTCTCTCCTAATTCCCAAGTTATCCGAGAAATCTCTGAGATATTAATATCAGGCTTACCTATTCCTAAGGCCTTCAGAAATCCTCTGGCTGCTGTCTCATATGGATGCAGTTTAAGCACAACAGAGCACCCGAGAATTTATGCAGGCAAGCTTAAGTACTTTATTCACCTGGTTTACATCCTACCCTAAAGCCTCCTGCACTCTCTTAGCTCCTTCTCCTTGATAGAGCTCCAGGTGAAAAAGATCGTGAGCCTATATCGGGTCCATGAGGTCACAGGCACAGCCAATCAGAGATGGAGATACTTCCCATTCCTGACCCGATTTCAGAGTGTTCAGGGTTCCTGCCTTGGCTGGAGATCCCACCCATGAAGGTAGTCCCTATGTACTCATAGCCAATCACGTCCAGGGATCTCCAGATCATAGGCCTGTGTTACATCCTAACTGTGCTTGCCTGGCCTCTCTAATGGACCCTTACACATCTATACTTGTTTGTGCTACCAAAAAAAATCAAAGCAAATGGGACCAAACTAAGACACTTCAATCTTAAGCTTAAGCTTAGCTAGAACCTGAGTTCTAATGGAGACTAGTTCTAGCTTAGCTAGAACCTGAGTTCTAATGGAGACTAGTGGAGTCTCTTGTGTGACAAAAGATGGGCATTTAATCACCTTTTAACAAATCATTTCATAATAGTTGGACCAATTCATACACACATTTATTATTATTCCTCTACTCCTATAGACCTCTAACCTACTTTCAACTTTTGGCATCAACATTACCAATTTGATGGATGTAAACTGTAATCTCAGAATTGAAATCTTTAATTCTTAAAAACACCTTAATTAAACATACTTCTTTGCCTGAATGAAGATGGAAAGAAATCTGTTACAGGAATTGCAGAGTGGTTCACTTAGGAATGATTCAATGATCTAGATTTAGAATTCCTCATATCTTCTCTGCCTCTCCAAACTTCAATACAATCGGGAAGGCTTAGTGAAATAATCTGAGTTATTAGCTCTAATCTGAAGCCAGTGACCCAGAAAGAAGTAGCAGGAAGGGTAGACTTCATCTTCAAGCTCTTCTTTGCCTTCTCAGATTCCCCAAAGAATTTAGAACCAGAAGAGACCCTAATTCTAACATAAATGCCCCAAGTCCCATTAAATGAAATTACTTTGCCAAGAACACAGCGGTACAGAACTCAAATTTCAACCCATGTCCTCTAAATCCAAATCTAATGATGTTTTCATTCATGCATGCTGCCCTTCAAATAGGTGACCAGGTGGAAAAGAAGGATCCAATATGCCTAAGAAACTATCTGCTATGCCTGGCCATCATTTATGTTTCCTTCCTCCTTCTGCCCTTAGGATTAAGGCTAGAGAAGAGTAAATACAGAAGGCATCAGGACCACCACATCTTTTCCCAAAGTTCTCTACCTGATTCATTTTCCTCCTTTATTTAATACCTTTACCTTTCTTCAGATTTAGCTCTAGCCAATCATATTTTTATAAAGTCCTTTCCTTATTGGATAGATTCATAAGTTTTCTCTCCTGTGTGAATTTTCTGATGTACATTAAGACTTTTCTTATACCTAAAAGTTTCTTTACACTGCTTACATTCATAAGGTTTCTCTCCAGTGTGGGTTCTTTGATGTACAGTAAGAGCTCCCCTGTGCCTAAAGGCCTTTCCACAGTGGTAACATGCATATGGTTTCTCTCCAGTATGGATTCTCTGATGGACAGTAAGACTTTTCTTATATCTAAAGGCATTTTCACACTGTTTACATTCATAAGGTTTCTCTCCAGTGTGAATTCTCTGATGGACAGTAAGACATCTCTTATAACTAAAGGCCTTTCCACATTGGTAACATTCATAAAGTTTCTCTCCACTGTGGATTCTCTGATGTCTAGAAAGACTTCTCCTTTGTCTTAAGGCCTTTCCACATTGATTACATGCATATGGTTTCTCTCCAGTGTGGATTGATTGATGTAGAATAAGTGATCTATTGTCTGTAAAACTCTTTCCACACTGCTTACATTCATAAGGCTTCTCTCCAGTGTGGATTCTCTGATGTCTAGTAAAAGTTATCCTTTGTCTAAAGGCCTTTCCACATTGGTAACATGCATATGGTTTCTCTCCAGTGTGGATTCTTTGATGTCTAGTAAGACTTCTCCTTTGTCTAAAGGCCGTTCCACAATAGTTGCATTCATAAGGTTTTTCTCCAGTGTGGATTCTCTGATGTGCAGCAAGACTTTCTCTTTGCCTAAAACTCTTTCCACATTGGTAACATTCATATGGTTTCTCTTCAGTGTGGATTCTCTGATGTCCAGTGAGATGTTGCTTATATCTAAAGGCCTTTCCACATTGGTTACATTCATAAGGTTTCTCTCCAGTATGGATTCCCTGATGTCCAATAAGACTTGTTTTATATCTAAAAGCCTTTCCACACTGCTTACATTCATAAGGTTTCTCTCCAGTATGGATTCTCTGATGTATAGTAAGATGTCCCTTTTTTGTAAAAGACTTTCCACATTGCTTACATTCATACAGTTTCTCTCCAATGTGGAATCCCTGATGTCTAATAAGAGCTCTCCTTTCTCTAAAAGCTATTCCACTTTGCTTCTCTCCAGAGTCGACGATCTCACATGTCACACAGATTTCCCTCCAAGGCAAGGCACAGGGACCATCACTCATGAATCTTTGCTTGTGACTTTCTAGCACAGAAAGGCTTAGGTCTGCAGTAGTTTCCTTCATTTCAAGTTCCATCTCTCTTTCTGAAAAACAACAACAACAACAACAACATGGGCATGCTCTGCCTACAATGTTTGACAAATTAACTCCACTCTCAATTTTTCACATTCCAATTAATTATCAGCACTTTTAATTCTTTCTTCATAAATGTCATTTGTTGCATGTGTACTAAATATTCAAATTATTTCATCTCATTCATATACAGTCCTGCCAGTGAGCATAATAAATTTCCCTGATGATCATTTTCCATTTTATTTTTTTTTCCTTGTTACATGATTTGAGGTCACATTCAGAATGTTAACACTGTTGATTTTGTTTACCAGAGGTAGAAGTGATTTTGTTTTGACCCACTACTTTTTTTTAGATAGATACTGTTCATTTCTTTTAGAAAAACATATTATATACCCCCTGCATATTCTTGGAACAAGCACAATTTTAAGAAATGGATGAAATTTTCAACATTTGAACATGTGTCTTATACAGAAAATTAAGTTCATAATTCTGTAATATGGAATGGTAGGGCATGCTCCACTATGGCAACACTTTCACTTTCAGAATTTCACAATTCCCTTGAAGGATTAAGATAGTGATTCAAGGTTAGTGGCACTTTAAGTGATAAATCATTGTCTGATTTGATTATAAAGATAATTGTCCTCTCAGACAACATATATGTGTACATTTCTACCTGAAGAGCTCTCTTTCTGAAGTGGTTTCAATATATCATGATCAAGAATACACCATTTTGGGGGATTTTGCAGTGATTACATCAAACTCTGACCATTTCTAAGTGCAACATATTCTTCTGGTTTCTCAATGTGACATGAAATCATGTTGTTTTTCAATGAGATCATGAAATCAACATGGAAGACTACAACCTTTCTAGAAAAACAAGATCTTCAAGTGGTGCTCATTGAAATGTAAAAGGTTGTTTGCTAATTTGAACTTATCCTCTGTTTATGTTATACTTCTTCTGTCTGGCAGTTTCTCAAAGGAATGAGAATTGGCTACGTTGGTTGGTCATTCAGTAGGGTTTCAGTGAGAGTATAGCGATTTTACCAGAGGCAGAAAAAAACAGTTATAGTTGAAGGCATTCTATTCTTTCAAAAGTTGTGACTATACAAATATTATTTTGAAACTTCTTAAAACAATATTTGCAATTGACCCTTGAGTACATTTGTCAAGTAATACCACATTTGTCATGAGCCAATAGAAATATAAATCTTTTTAAAAATAATTAACTATTCCTTTTGACTGGTTAGAGTTTAAAGAATGGGAGCTTGTCCAATTCTCCTACTTTTGACCTCATATATGTGTGAACATATCCTTTTTGGCACCTTCAGGAGAATTACCTTGCCTCAATTCCAAACAATGACATCTTGTATGATTATAAATGATCCCCAGAAGGGATCTAGAGACATAGAGCACAATCCACTTGTTTTATATAGATGGGAAACTGAGATTCAGTGACCCAGGAAGGCACTGTCAAAAAATATCTGAAAAAGAATTCCAAGACTGGTCTTTCTCCTCCAAACCTAGCAGTTATTTCTTAGTAACTTCCAGAAGTTTCTTGTAAACACAACTCACATATACCTGCTTCCACCTCACTCACCTGGTTGACAGCTTCTCAGGCCTTCTTGGTCTATCATCCAGGGTGCTTCCCTTTGGTTAAAATAAAAGATCACATCTTCTCTGAGAACTGGAAGTCCTGGGTATGGAAATCAGTTAGGGATGAAGATGGAGAGAACTTTGTAATTTGGTTCTCCATTTTGAGATTCACCCATCTTGTTTACACATATCATTCTGTATTTGCCCATTAGCACTTATAAAGCAAGTAACCCCAAATGGGATGTCACATTATCCTCTTGTCCTACTTGTTCTGAGAAAGAGCCAAACCCTCTTCACCTCTTTCTCTGGATATAAATAGAAGCTTTCCTCATTTGTTCTTTATTGTTAATTTAGATATTTAGAATAGTCAAAATAAGTGATCTGCTGGAAGTTGTCTTTAAACAATATTGTTGTTGCTGTATTTTAAAGAAATAACATGGCACAGGCCCTGGAAAATAATACTTGAAAAGAATTGCTTATTTCCTTCCATTTCTTTCCTACCACTTGTGCTGGAATTGCAGGGAAGATTAAGAAGAAACTTCCTATCCTAGAGACAACAAGGTGCTTTGGGCTACAAATTGATGACTATTTACAAGATGAATATTCCAAATACTAGAGCCATCCTATAAAGAATGAATTGTAAGGAAAATATACTTGAGTACTTTTCAGAACTTTGAAAGGCAAATTTTGCATCCAGATAGAGGTTAAATGAAATCATCTCTGAGATTACTACCATATTTGAGATGCTTCCATTCTGATTTGCTCTTGCTCTTGCAGCCTGAAGCTGCCTATATATGGTAAAAGAGAGCTTCAGGAGCAACAAAAAACATCCTCAGAGTCCTACCCAACAAAGCAAAGACCAGAACTTTCCTTTTCTTAATTGATAATCTTCTTCCCCAGCTCAAAAACACACACACACACACACACACACACACCCTGTACACTGGAAATTGAAGATATTCCCTTTGATTGTAGCCTTGGAATTATCAGGGGAAGTATCCTTACCCAGGAAGAGCAGGTTCCAGGCATTCTCCAGCATGACTTCCTTGCACAACTCCTTCTGAGAATGGTCCAAGAGGTCCCACTCCTCCTGGGTGAAGTCCACAGCCACATCCTTGAATGTCACCACCTCCTAAATCAACAAGTCATAAGATGTAGAGTTGAAAAATACTTTAGAATTAAAAATCCAATCCCCCTCAATTTACAGGAAGAAACTGAAACACAGGAAAGGGATTTGCCCAAAGGTCCTCCCCTTTATGAGTGTCAGAGTCAATTTAAGAATTGACTTAAATCCTTGGTCATTAATAGTGTGACTGAGTGTTCAGAAAATCATTTTATAGGATCAGATAGAAGAAAGCTGAGAAGTTATGGAATTATTATGGAAAATGTCTTATATTGAGAAATGTCTTATAATGGAATAGGCTACTCAGGCCTCATGGCATATTCCTTCAAGGGAGTCTTCCAACCTTTTTCCCTTGATAACAATATTGCTCTCCCAACTCTATTTTATAGTTTGCACTCCCAGTAGCTTCTTTATCCTTTCATTTTGTCTACAACCTCTTCTCCTAAATAAACCATCTTTTGCCAAAAGGAATAGCCATTGTGAATTTCTTACATTTATTTTGAACAAGCAATTGCTACCCTGATCTCATCATGGTCTATGTGTAAAGCACATTTCACAGTGTATTTCTTCTATTCTATTATTTTATTTCTGAAAAAACTGAGAAAGTTATTGCTTTTCTACACTTTTAAGATTTCCAAGGAGAAGACCACATGAATAGTCAGGGAGAAGGGTGGAAAGATAGAAAAGGTGGAGCAAGGAAAGAGACCTGACTTTGGAGGTGGATTCCATTGATGAATACTATAGGAGATTGGGGACATCACTCTGAGGCTTAGGGTTTAGGAGTTGTCACACCTGAGAGGGAACTAGCACTTAGAGAAGTAGGTTAGCATGGACACAGTGTTGATATTTCTAGGAAAATGTAGAGGAAAAATGAAAGGACAGCAAGAAAGGATGAATATCTGGAGGGATAGTCCCTGCTAAGAAGCAGTGTTTGCTCTGACACCTGTCCTGATATACAGTATTCTGAAAGGAAGGAATCTGTGAGCTTGGCCGACAGCCAGTGGCAGAAAGCACCCACAGCACAGAGCTCAGAATGGAAACCTTGGAGATTTTGATTGTTTTTTTTTTTTTTTTTGGTTTGTTTGTTTGTTTTGTTTTGTTTATTAATAACTTTTTATTGACAGAACCCATGCCAGGATAATTTTTTACAGCATTATCCCTTGCACTCATTTCTGTTCCGATTTTTCCCCTCTCTCCCTCTACCCCCTCCCCCCCCCTCAATGGCAAGCAGTCCTTTACATGTTAAATAGGTTACGGTATATCCTAGATACAATATGTGTGCAGAACCGAATAGTTCTCTTGTTGCACAGGAAGAATTGGATTCAGAAGGTAAAAATAACCCGGGAAGAAAAACAAAAATGCAAGCAATTTATATTCATTTCCCAGTGTTCTTTCTTTGGGTGTAGCTGCTTCTGTCCATCCTTGATCAACTGAAACTGAATTAGCTCTCTTTATCGAAGAGATCCACTTCCATCAGAATACATCCTCATACAGTATCATTGTTGAGGTATATAATGATCTCCTGGTTCTGCTCATTTCACTCAGCATCAGTTCATGTAAGTCTCTCCAGTCCTCTCTGTATTCATCCTGCTGGTCATTCCTTACAGAACAATAATATTCCATAATGTTCATATACCACAATTTACTCAACCATTCTTCAATTGATGGACATCCTTTCATTTTCCAGCTTCTCGCCACTACAAACAGGGCTGCCACAAACATTTTGGCACATACAGGTCCCTTTCCCTGCTTTAGCATCTCTTTGGGGTATAAGCCCAGTAGAAATACTGCTGGATCAAAGGGTATGCACAGTTTGAAAACTTTTTGAGCATAGTTCCAAATTGCTCTCCAAAATGGCTGGATGTGTTCACAATTCCACCAACAATGTATCAGTGTCCCTGTTTTCCCACATTGCCTCCAACATTCCGTATTATCTTTCCCTGTCATTCTAGCCAATCTGACAGGTGTGTAGTGGTATCTCAGAGTTGTCTTAATTTGCATTTCTCTAATTAATAATGATTTGGAGCATATTTTCATATGTCTATAAATAGTTATAATTTCTTCATCTGAGAATTGTCTGTTCATATGCTTTGACCGTTTATCAATTGGAGAATGGCTTAATTTCTTATAAATTAGAGTCAATTCTCTATATATTTTGGAAATTAGGCCTTTATTAGAACCTTTGACTGTAAAAATGTTTTCCCAGTTTATTGTTTCTCTTCTAATCTTGTCTGCATTTGTTTTGTTTGTACAAAAACTTTTCAATTTGATATAATCAAAATTTTCTATTTTGTGGTCAATAGTGATCTCTAGTTCTTCTTTGGTCATAAATTCCTCCCTCTTCCACAGGTCTGAGAGATAAACTATTCTATGTTCTTCCAATTTATTTATAATCTCATTCTTTATGCATAGGTCATGAATCCATTTTGACCTTATCTTGGTGTACAGTGTTAAGTGTGGGTCAATGCCTAGTTTCTGCCATACTGATTTCCAATTTTCCCAGTAATTTTTGTCAAATAATGCATTCTTATCCCAAAAACTAGGGTCTTTGGGTTTGTCAAACACTAGATAATTAAAGTTATTGGCTATTTTGTCCTTTGAACCTAACCTATTCCATTGATCAACTAGTCTATTTCTTAGCCAATACAAGATGGTTTTAGTAACTGCTGCTTTATAATATAATTTTAGATCTAGTATAGCTAAGCCACCTTCATTTGATTTTTTTTTCCATTAATTCCCTTGAAATTCTTGACCTTTTTTTTTTCCATATGAACTTTGTTGTTATTTTTTCTAAGTCATCAAAATAGTTTTTTTGGGAGGGAGACTTTGATTGTATGAAGTGTACAGGGACAAAAGAAAGAGCAGGTAAGTAGAGGAGCTATGAAAGAGAAAACAAGAATCTAGTCAAAAGAGAAAGAGACGATGGAAAATGAGGAGAGGGAGATAAATCTTTGTTAAAAGGGGGAAGAAAAATAGATGGAATTAAAAATTAATTAGCAAGATTAGTCAAAGGACAAGAGAGGAAGAGAAATATACAAGAGAATTAAAAGGAATAAAGGGGAATGAAGAAGTGTAGAATGAGATGAAAGCAGAAGACATGAGCAAACATTTTGAGAAACTAGAGGTAAAAAGACTTATGGCATCTTCTAAATGGGATGAGAGAGAAATATGCATATTTCTTTGCAACACATGGAACTTCTACAAAAATTAACTACTAAGATACAGAGATATTGCAGACAAATGTAAAAAGGCAGAAATAATCACTGTTTTGATTTCATCGGATGAAATTAGAAAACTAATCAACAAGAGTAGTCAATATGATGGTATACCTAGAAAACCCCAGAGATTCTACTAAAAAGCTATTAGAAATAATTCATAATTTTAGCAAAGTAGCAGGATACAAAATAAATCCCCATAAATCCTCAGCATTCTTATACACCACCAACAAAATCCAAGAGCAAGAGATACAAAGAGAAATTCCATTCAAAATAACTGTTGATAGCATAAAATATTTGGGAATCTACCTACCAAAGGAAAGTCAGGAATTATATGAGCAAAATTACAAAAAAGTTTTCACACAAATAAAGTCAGACTTAAATAATTGGAAAAATATTAAGTGCTCTTGGATAGGCCGAGCGAATATAATAAAGATGACAATACTCCCTAAACTAATCTATTTATTTAGTGCTATACCAATCAGACTTCCAAGAAAATATTTTAATGATTTAGAAAAAATAACAACAAAATTCATATGGAACAATAAAAAGTCGAGAATCTCAAGGGAATTAATGAAAAAAAAAATCAAATGAAGGTGGTCTAGCTGTACCTGATCTAAAATTATATTATAAAGCAGCAGTCACCAAAACCATTTGGTGTTGGCTTAGAAATAGATTAGTTGATCAGTAGAAAAGGTTAGGTTCACAAGACAGAATAGTCAACTATAGCAATCTAGTGTTTGACAAACCCAAAGATTCTAACTTTTGGGATAAGATTTCATTATTTGATAAAAACTGCTGGGATAACTGGACATTAGTCTGGCAGAAATTAGGCATGGACCCACACTTAACACCACATACCAAGATAAGATCAAAATGGGTCCATGACCTAGGCATAAAGAACGAGATTATAAATAAATTAGAGGAACATAGGATAGTTTATCTTTCAGACTTGTGGAGGAGAAAGAAATTTGTGACCAAAGATGAACTAGAGACCATTACCGATCACAAAATAGAAAATTTTGATTATATCAAATTAAAAAGCCTTTGTACAAACAGAACGAATGCAAACAAGATTAGTAGGGAAGTAACAAACTGGGAAAACATCTTTACAATTAAAGGTTCTGATAAAGGCCTCATTTCCAAAATATATAGAGAACTGACTCAAATTTATAAAAAATCAAGCCATTCTCCAATTGATAAATGGTCAAAGGATATGAACAGACAATTTTCAGATGAAGAAATTGAAACTATTACCACTCACATGAAAGAGTGTTCCAAATCACTTTTGATCAGAGAAATGCAAATTAAGACAACTCTGAGATATCACTACACACCTGTCAGATTGGCTAAGATGACAGGAAAAAATAATGATGAATGTTGGAGGGGATGCGGGAAAACGGGGACACTGATGCATTGTTGGTGGAGTTGTGAACGAATCCAACCATTCTGGAGAGCAATCTGGAATTATGCCCAAAAAGTTATCAAACTGTGCATACCCTTTGATCCAGCAGTGTTTCTATTGGGCTTATACCCCAAAGAGATACTAAAAAAGGGAAGGGGACCTGTATGTGCCAAAATGTTTGTAGCAGCCTTGTTTGTAGTGGCTAGAAACTGGAAAATGAATGGATGCCCATCAATTGGAGAATGGCTGGATAAATTGTGGTATATGAATGTTATGGAATATTATTGCTCTATAAGGAATGACCAGCAGGATGAATACAGAGAGGACTGGCGAGACTTACATGAACTGATGCTAAGTGAAATGAGCAGAACCAGGAGATCATTATACACTTCGACAACGATATTGTATGAGGATGTATTCTGATGGAAGTGGATTTCTCTGACAAAGAGACTTAACTGAGTTTCATTGGATAAATGATGGACAGAAACAGCTACACCCAAAGAAGGAATACTGGGAAATGAATGTGAACTATTTGCATTTTTGATTTTCTTCCCGAGTTATTTTTACCTTCTGAATCCAATTCTCCCTGTGCAGCGGGAGAACTGTTCGGTTCTGCAAATATGTATTGTATCTAGGATATACTGCAACATATTTAACATATATAGGACTGCTTGCCATCTTGGGGGGGGGGGAGGGAGGGAGGGGAAAAAACGAAACATAAGTGATTGCAAGGGATAATGTCGTGTAAAAATTATCCTGGCATGGATTCTGTCAATACAAAGTTATTATTAAATAAAATTAAATTAAAAAAAAAAAAACAAGAGTAGTCAAAGGGCAAGAGAGTAGGGGAATCTAGAAGAGAACTAAAAGAAATAAAGGAGGATGAAGAAATACAGAATGAGATGAAAGCAGAAGAGATGACCAAATATCTTGAGAGACTAGAAGTAAAAGATTTATAGCATCTTCTAAATGTGATAACAGAGGAATATGCATATAGCTTTGGATATAAGGAACTTCTACAAAAATTATTCACTAGGATACAGAGAAAAGGTAGACAAAAAGGCAGAAATAATCACTACTTCTTTTCATTCCTTAATGAAATAAGAATGGAAATTGGTTCAGCAATGATAAACAAAAGATACAAACCTAAATGGAAATTTAACAGCATCATATTAAATAACAACTGAGCCAGAGAACACATTTTAGAAATGATAACTTTGCAACAGGGAATGAGAATGGTTAATTAAACAATATCCCAGAATTTCTGGAATTCAGAAGGGAAATAGACTTACCATCACACTTTAAGAATATAGAAAAAGAGAAGATTAAGTGAAGATGAATTATTAAAAAAAATGGAAAAAATAAACAAAACCAAAATAAATACAGAAGATAAAATATAAAAATTATCAGGAAAAAAGTTAAATTTGAAGGAAAAAATTAAAATGACAAAACTAAAATTGGCTTTTTTGAAATGATTAACAAAATGGAGAAAACACTTAGCTAAACTGATCAAAAAGAAGAGTCAGATCAAAAGAGAAGAAAAATACAGTCAATAAAATAGCAAATGGCAAAGGTAATATCATAAGAAAACTAAAAGAAATAAAAGGAATAATGAGAACATACTATTCAGTTTTATACTAAAGAACCTGAGAAAGATAAGCAAAGATAAATACTGTCAATAGCATGAAATACTCAAATTGTCAGTAGATAGAAAAATTCTATCAAATTTATAAACAACAGTTAATACTCATACTTCATCACTAATTCCACCAAAGAAGAAAATATCCTTCAAGAATGCTTTTAGGAGTGTAACATAGACACAAAACAGCTTTAATAAGTCACAAGTCAAAGAATGAACATTGTCTCCTCCCTCCAATTTTAAATAAAATCTTATCAAAACACCACAGTGAATTATCCAAGAAAGCATTCATTATGATCAAGTGGGATTGCTACTAGGAATGGAAGGGTAGTTCAACTTTGGGAAAACAATGAAGTGAACATTATCACAGTCTAAACCAAAACCTCCAAAACCACACAGTCAATACAATAAAGAGAATGCTTTGGCCAAAGTACAACAGTCTTTGTGGTAAAAATTTAATTAGAAGTATAGAGCTAGTGGGACCAGAATTCTTGGAAAAGTAAAAGCTAGAGTTAGACATGTTTATGAATAGAATAAGAATACTTGAGAACTAAATGAAAAAGAAACAAGATTTGTTAAAGAAAGGAACAAGGAGCTCATAAAATCTTGACCATAAAATAAACTTTCTACAAACAAGGAGTGGGGACATCTGATGCCTGAAACTCAGTCATCTAGGCCAAGGAAAGAAGGACAAACCCAATGCAAAGCTGAATGGAGAAATGCATTTTACTGACCATTGAAAAGGGGGAAAGGAGAAAAAGGGGAGGGGAGGTTAGAGGGAGGATAAATTAAGGGAGAGATTAGTTCATGTACAAGAAAATAATTCTTTTTGAGATAGTAAAGGCAATCTGAGGGATTACTCATAAATGGGGGGAGAATGCATGAACAAGGGCCATAAATGTAATGGAATACAATTCCTGAGGAACAAGGTTGAAACAGCTGGTCTCTACCACTTAAAGATGCAAGGCTCTGATGCACAATGAAAAATATGTTTTAGGACATAGGCAAGTGGATTTTTAAAAAATTATTTTTCAGACTGTTTGAATGTTGTGTATAATGGGTTTGTTTTTAATTGTGTTTCCAGTGGATATGGAACAGGTGAAAAAATGAGAAGATGAATCTTAGTCGATACAAATGTGTGTTTGTGTATGTGTGTGTGTTCATGTATGTATACATACATAGGAACAGTGATCAGTCAATTCCTGAGGACTCAAGATGATTGTTGACTACCCCTTGAGATATAACATTATTTATATGACCAATGACAAATTACATTTAGCTTGAATGTGAACATGCAAACACAAATGCACATAAATGCACATGTGGACACATACCTGAAATGCACACGTTTTTGTACATATATGTACCAATACAGCGCAACATTGATCAATGTAATGATCAGTGAATTCCTGAGACTTCTTGACACATTGCTTACTTCTTGATAGAGAAGTGACATTCAGAGCACGCAATGAGATAATATTCTTTCAATATGAACAATAAGACATTTTGTTTAGTTTGACTACATACATTTTTGTGAAAGGGGATAAGTTTTTCTTGCTTTCTCAAAGGAGAGCATGGTATAAGGGAACAAGAGAGAGAAGGATAATTTTTGTCTCAAAAAAAAAAGCCAAAATTTGAATTTAATAAAGTAAATCAATTCCGCCTGGCCCTATCCAATCTTTTTGACTACAGTAGTAAACATAAAATGGGAACATAAAGACCTCCTTACCAGGGTTTGTGGTGAGGATCACAGGAGATATTGGTAAGGTACTTAACTTGTGTCTGGCACTTAATAGGTCCTTTAGGCAGTTTTGAAATTAGGCTGACTACTCAGGAGATGGCTATCAGAGACAGCACCCTTGCCATTGAGCCTATCAGCCCTGGTGGAAGGGCCACCATCTCCTGGAGTTCTGTCTTTCCCATGCCACATGGCTGGGTCAGTTTTGTTATTTACCCTGAAAGGTGACAAAGCTACCCAGGAATAGACTTACATAGTGGGCAAAGGCTCCATGTGCGTCCCTTCTAGCACTATTCTGAGGGCCTCCGAACAAATTAGTATGACTACCTGGAAACCTAAAGACCTAAAGGTTTACCATTGTGAAACCAGGGTCCTTCAGCTATGACAGACTTCCCAAAATGGCACATCGCCACTCCCTGCTCTGCTGAACACAGGAGCTCCCACATGGAGGCAAGAGGAGCCTTGTGTATTGAACCTGAAGAACATGTGTCCACACTGATTGTCCTTTCTAGGCCATACTCATTAATCTCCTTTTACCTGTAGAATGAACAAGAGGGTCTGATGTTTGCTGAACATTTAAACTAAACATTGCTGGAGTCAATTCCCTCCATTTCACTCTTCCAGGGAAACCCAGGACCTGCTGCAGCCGGTGGCAGAGTCACAGTTTTTAGGAATCTGTCTCAAGTGTGACACACGAATGTGGCTCTTTCAGTGCTTCCTTTTCTCCCTGTTCTTCTCATTGTCTCTGCCAATTCCTGGCTCTCTGCACGAGGGAACCCAAATTAAACCACGAGAAAACCAGTTTATATAGTACCAGGGTACACAGTCTCGGTGCCCAGGAACAACAGAGCAAGGAGAATTCTAGTAGCATCTTTTAGACAGGAGAGATTGGTCCTGTGCCAGATTGAGATGTAGACGAACCAGAGCTTCAGGTGATGGCAGGCCCAAAGAGAGCAGACCTGATCCCAGTGGGATGGAGGTTCCTCATAAAGTGGTGGCCCTGGTCAGTCTGTTGTAATGGGAAGAGCACCAATTTGGGGGGGAGGGGGTTGTAGTGTGTGTCTCAGTGCCCAAGATACCAAGAGCCCAAGGATTCAGCTGGAAACAGAGAAGGGCAGGGCAATGAATTTAGGGTTAGGGTTACTACTACTTTACCAATTTAGAGTTAGAGTTAGGTACTACTGTGTTGTTCCTAATGCCTGTTGTTTTTTGTTTGTTTGTTTGTTTTTAAGAAATGACTTGCACACAAGGCCCTGGCAGCTTCACAGCCCATCCTCCATGTCAACGGAAATGGTTGTGACCTGCTGAGGTTGGTCAGGTCTGGGGATGGACTGTACTCACCAGGGGAGAAGGTCCGAGGCTCCCAGGGCCCATTCCCTCTGGCTCCAGGCTCTCTGTAGAGGTAATAAAGCAACCAAAGTGACTCCATTTTGTCAAGTTCCTCCTTCTAATTCCTGGTTTCTAAATCTGGGTCCCATTGCTCCCACCCTTGAAGGACCCACAAAGTAGAAATAGCCAAAGCTCTTACTAAGAGAGGTCACACCTAACCATGGGTGGCTTTAATTCCAAGTCTCTTTGAAAATCATGAGAAAGCCAGGAGGCCCCAGGAAAATTCCTCCCCTTACCTCTGCATGGAAAAGCCCAGCTTTCCCACTCCATCTTCTTAGTCCCAGCCTGAGTGCCTTGGTGTTCATAGTCTGGGAGACTGCTATTTGGGGCTCCCATATTAAAACTGTCCTAATTTCACTCCACTTTTGGTATCTGCCTTTGACCCAGTCCCTGCTTGGGCCAGGCTTGGGTCCTCAGAAGATGAAGCAGAGAGGGAGACGCATCCCAGAGGAGGAGAGGACTTCTCCCTCTTTCCCTATGTGGGAGTCCAGGCTACAAGGATTCAGGGAGTGAGGTCCCAGAATATACAAAGGCCCTGGCCCTGTGCTCAGGGGAGAGACTTTACCCTACAGAAGAATGCAGGGAGGATCAAGATTGGAAAGGAAGATGGGCTGAAGAGGAAGACTATTCCCTTTCCTTTTTTACTCTTCTTCTCCTCTCTCCATCCTCCTAAAGAGACCCCCAAAGGTACAAGGGGCTTTAAGATCCCAGATGGGATGAGACCATTCACTGCCTTAGTGGCTCCTGAGTCAGAGCTCTCTCCCCCTACCTGGTCTTGTGCCCTCTCCGTGTCCCCTCTCCCCAACTATCACACACATCATCATTCAGACAAGAGACTGCTTGATATAGGAAGGAGAGCCAGGGAAGTTGGGGATGAAGTGGGCTCTGGAATGAAGCCAGGGAATATCATCCTAAATGATGATTCCTGGAAGCCTGAGCCTGAGGGACAAATCCTGCCTGAGGTTCAACTCTAAGAAGAAAGGGCTAGGGAAGTAGGAGCTTTGGGGAGCAGGGGTAGGGTCTGGGAGGGAAGACAGACCTATGTAGGTCAGGGCAGGGAGGTCAGGGCCATTTAGGTGAGAAATGCTCCAGGGAAGCAGGTGAGCCTGGGAAAACAGGAGGAATACCTAGGAGCTGGGGAGGACTGCTGGGACCCACTCATAGAGTTTAGGGTTGCAGTCTCTAAAAGGAAAGTAGAGACAGGGAGCCCCATGACTGGGACCTGAAGGGGAACCTGCCCAAGAGGTGTAGGTTTAGATAAGGGGGAACAGGAAAAAGGTTTGGTAACTGTGTTCAAGGTGAGGTCTTGGGGGTAGGAAGGCAGGATTCTTGGATCCTTAAAGGGAGCTGGGTCTGAAGGCAAGACAGCTGAACTTCACACTTGATTTTTGCCAAAAAGCTGAAAATCAGGACATTTTAAATCTATAAAGATGAGATGGGGACAGGGAGTGGGACCCCTGGGTCCTGGTCCGAATGCTGAAATTGGGACTCCTGGATTTCTATGGACAAAGTCTGAAGTCTGGAAAAATGTGTTCCAAATCTGGGAAAGAAGTGTGGGTCTGGAAAAGGTTTAGGGGTGGGAGCTTATCCAGTAGGCAGGCTTGCTCTAGGTAGGCTACCTCTCTAGGTAGACCTTGGTAGACTTGGAGGACATTCACCACGAGGTCAGGAAAAGGAGACACAATGGCCAGGAAATATCGGGGGGAGGGGGAGGAGGAGATGTAAGGTGGGGAAAGGGAGGCATGCTGCATCAGACCTACCTGGAACCTGCAAGCATGGGTCTGGCTTCCAGAAGACAAAGAAATCTCAGCTGCAGAGGAGGGAAGAGAGATCTCAGCTCAAAGGTTTCCTGCTTCCCAGCACCTCACTCTGACAGGGTCTTCCTAGTCCCAAAAGCCCCACCCTGTCCTTTCCCCAGGATAGATGGGCTCTTTCCTCCAATCACACCCAGGGCCACAACTTTAGGACTCTCACAGTCTCTCCTACCTAAGCCCAGCCCCCCATCACTGAAAGATCCCTTCTTCTATCCTAAACTCCTTTCAAACTCCACCCCAGGACTCAAATTCCACCTGGGCCAGCACTCCCAGGCTGGTCATCTCTGAAAGCTCCTCCTCCCCACTGCCTCCATCAGCTCTCTCCCTCTCAGACTCAGTCCCTCACCCTTCAGAGCAGAGAGACCGCCCTACTAAAACTGCCTCACCAGACTAAGCCAAAGTAAGGGACCTTATTCTTTGTGCAGGTAGCAGCAAGTGGCTCTTGGGAAGATTGGGATGCTCCACGCAATTTGTAACTTAATCTAGATTGCATTGGACTGAGTTGTTAAATGGCTGATCTTTAAGCTTCTACAAGGGGCCAGACCTTAAGGCAATGTACCCTGAAACTCCATCATTAAAGCAAAATGATGGAACTGCAAGAATAAAAATGAAAGGAATTGGATAAGAACGACTCTATTCTATTTTGAATGCAGTTTGAAGTAACACTGAGAGATGGATGAAGTGATTTTTCTATGTAAGATAATTCAGAAATGCACAGAACAGAATGGATATTGTTTAGCGAGTGTTTCCCGCTTTAAACCTGCAGTGTTGTTTCTGATATACCGACTTTGATTTGTGCTGCTATTGGAATGTTTGGGAAACCACTGCATGAGAAATACAAAAATTTTTTAAATGATTTCTAGATAGTGATACAATTGCATTCTTAGAAGTTTCCTTTTGTGAACTGGATACTATGAAACTAGGAGTTAAACTGTAAGAGTGTTATTAAAATGTTTAAAACTTCTTACATACTTTTATTTGCATATATTTGGGAAATCCACTCCAGCAATTTTTTATTTCAAACATTCCAAAATGTTATTCCATTCAAATTATGAGGTTATGAGCTGTGAGAAAGTGTCACTACAATATTTAAAAACTCTTCCCCATTTACCTGGGTAGATTTTGAGGAAAATCCCTCGATAATGCGGCCATGTTATTCCAGTCAAGTGGCATTAGTAATGTGTGTTATGATGGGGAAATATCACTAGTTTGTATTTTTATGACCAGTAAAGCTTGAATAAACCATAATTCTTTCTACTGTTAAACTCTTTCCCTTAATTATTGATTCAAGGTCATTTATTACTTAATTCACCTTTTTAAAGTCTTAGTTCACTCATCTCTTGAAATGCCTCATTCATTACTTATGCTCAAGTGCAAGCTGTAACCCTTAGATCCACTACAGATAGTTTCCTGAGCAGGTAATTTTATTCTGTCAGGGAATGAATGAAATCATTGTCTCTAGAGATCCCAGAACAAGTGGCTAAAATTCTTAGTATTATTAGGCAAGAGTGATGGCAGAAATTAAATTAGTCAATAATCATGAAAACAGAAACCAGAAGAAATTCAATAAGAACTCTGAGGAGGCAAGTCCAAAGGGAGAATTGGAATCACTGATTCTCAGAATTGGAAGGGAATTCAATGGTTTTCTTATGCAAGTGGAACCCCAAAAGACTATATGTCTTTGCTTAAAGATTTCTGAAAAAGCATTCCCACCAGCCCTTAAAGTAGATGTCACATTTGGGAAGCTAAATACTTAGTGTTTTTCTTTATTATTTTATTTTGTTTTTTCTTTATTTTTTGCTGAGGCAATTGGGGTTAAGTGACTTGCCCAGGGTCATACAGCTAGGAAGTGTTAAGTGTCTGAGGTCAATTTGAACTCAGGTCCTCCTGACTTCAGGGCTCCTGCTCTATCCACTGTGTCACCTAGATGCCCATTTATTAGTTTATTTTAATCTGAAAAGTGAATTCATCTTGGCACCCTCCTGCCTCCATTACTTCTGATTCTGGTCATCTTGAGTCAGACAAGAAAAATCTAAGAAGACTTGAGAAGATTTCAGATACTTGAAGATGGCAATCCTGGTTCTGACATGAATTTAGATTCTTACAGGTCTCCTACTAAAGCTCCTTAGTTCTTCCAAAGGATTCTCATGGCACAGACATGAGGTCCTTCATCATGCTGGCTTCCTTCCCCTGGATGCTCTACAATTTACCTACATCTTGGCTAGGCCGTGGTCACAGAGGTTAGCACATGTTTCAGATCTGGTCTGAGCAGAGCAGAGTAAGTGATACCACCACCTTCTTAATCCAAGCAGCAATGCCTCTTGTCATGTAGCCCAACACTGTGCTCCCTTTCTCAATGTTTGACTCCCGATGAGCTTTCAGCACCCACAATTGTTTGTATTGAGTCTCACAGCAGTTTCCATCAGCAATCAGACCTTTTCTACTAGTAGCTGTTCTCTTTTTGTTTCTCACTGGGGTCATCCATTCATTGACCATCCATCAAGCATTTATTAAGTAACTATGGGCTAGGCTCTATAACTAAGGAAAAGGAAAAGAGAAACAGCTCTTGGTTTCCAGGAGTTTATATTCTTTTATTGCGAGCTCTGTTTTGCATGAAATGAACTGAAAAGTGGTGTCTGTTTAATGATATAGACAGTCTCTCTGGTGGGTAATCCAGGTCCCTACTTTTCCCTCTTTTAAATTTTCTCAGTAAATTAAGTAAAATCTTCCCTTCCCAACATACTAGCAAGCACTTATTAAGTACCTGCTATATTCCAGTTGCTGTACTAAGTGCAGCATGGCAAAACCAGAACCTGCTCAGAGGAAGCAGGAATTCCTCTAATCTAATTCTAATTCAGGACGGAGAATCTTTTTTTTTTTTTTCTGCCAAGGATCCATTAGGATATTTATAGCATCATTTGCTGTCCATACAAAATTATCTACTTATAGAACTCAAGCATTGGGAAGCTGTTGTATCTAGTTTTCAGCTCACTATCCCTTGTGTTTGCCTTAGCAAGATCTGTTCTAATGAGAACATGAAAACAGCTAGCTACAAGATATACATATTGTAAATTGGAGATAATCTCAGAAAGATGTGAGGTGATGCTAGTAATTGAGAAGATAAGGAAAAGCTTCCTGTTATAGGATTTCTTTAGCTGTGTCAAAGGAAACAAGGGACGAGGAGGAAGGAGAGAGAAGGAATGAGAAGATTCCAGGCACGAGGGACAGTCAGCTCAAAGTATTTGAGGATGGAGGTTTGCTATATGTAAGGAAATAGACAAAGAAGTACAATTTTGCTGAACTGTGTGAAGGGGAGTAATGTATAATAATGTTGGAAAGATGGTGAAGGGTTTTAAATGCTAAACAAGACTTTCTATTTGATTCTGGAGGCAACAGAGACTTTTTGGAGTTGCTGAGTGGGGGAGTGACATTTATTCCTACATGTTGGGGGAAATTACTGTGGCAACTTCCTTCAAGGAGTATTAGAGAGAACAAAGGCCTGAGCAAATTAGGACCCAAGGAAGATGTCCCAGGAAGGACCTGAATTCTTATTCAGTTGCTGTGTGAATTAAGGAGTAATATAAAAGATACAGTGGTCATAGCAATGACTGCATTTCGCAGTTGATTAGATAAAATTTAAAGAAAGTGAGAAGTTAAAAATAAAAGAGGGTTCTGAATTTGATTGTAGGAGTAGAGATTTCCTCTAAAACAAGGAAATTTGGGAGAGAGATATGATATGGGGGAAAGGTAACGAGTTTTATTTTGGATATGGTGAATTTGAGATGCCAATCGGCTATCTAATTCAAAGTTCCTGACAGGTAATTAGATGTATGGGACAGCGTATCAGGCTGCATCCCATAAAATTCCGGCATGTTATCTCATGGTTGTAATTTTTAAGTGAAATTATTTTTTTGACAATGTGCTCTTTGATCAATTCAGTTTCTAATTATTTTGTGTTAATATTCCTTTTTTTTTAACTTAATAGTATTTTTTAATGACATGTAAAGAGAGTTTTCAGTATTCATCTTTGTAAGATAAGATAAGGTAAGAAAGTATCCTATAAGAATCCTTTTAGGAGTCTAACATAGACCCAATACTAAAACCAAGGAAAGTCCAAACACAGAAAGTAAATTACAAATCATTGTCTCCTCCCTCCGATTTTAAACAAAATTCTATCAAAACACCATAGTGAATTATCCAAGAAACCATTCATTATGATCAAGTGGGATTGCTACTAGGGATGGAAAGATAATTCAACCGCTGTGCCTCCATTTCCCTGAATTATTCAGTTGCCCTGAATAAAATTATGACCACTCTCTCTCCCCCCTCCCCACTTCCTTGCCCCATTAGGACTGAAAGAATTAAAACCCTGAAGCTCTGGCCATTCTCACATTCTAGTGAGTCATAAAACTCCAGGTGGCTTATCTCAAATGCCTATTGGGATGATTCTCTCCTTTTGGAGACTAGCTGTCTCCTGCCCTCTGCCCTTCTTATCTTGACCCCTATCCTGTCAGGACTAAGTTATAATTCTTTCCTGGAACTAGGACTTGTCCAATATTCGTGTCCCCTCCCTTATCTGCCTTTGTTTCCCTTAGCTATACAAGTCTCCTGAATTATTTGCTGGCTGCTGGATGCTTTGAGACAAGAGTCCCATTCAACTGGCTAGTCATGGCCAGCCTTAATTCTCCACTATTAAAATAAAAACTAATCTGTCTTGCCTCAGTTTCTCCAGCATCACATTTTTGTTTAGAGATTCACTTGTCCTGGCTTCTAGTCTTTTGGCTAAGATCAAGTGTAAAATTCAGGTGTCCTGCCTTTGGACCCAGCCCCCTTTAAGGATCCAAAGTGCTTCCTAGCCCTAGCATCTCACCTTAGACACAGTTACCAAAGATTGTTCCTGCTCTTCCTTATATAGTGGCTATATATATATATAGCGGCTGGTTCCCCATCAGCTCCCAGCCATGGGACTTCCTTTCTCCACTTTCCTTTTAGAGACTCCAATTCTAAACTCTAGGAGAGGGTCCAGCAGTTAGGTAGCCTTCCTATTTTCTCAGGATCAGCTATTTCCCTGGAATATTTCTCTCACTTGAGTGTCCCTGACCTCCCTACCATGACCTACATAGGTCTGTCTTCCCTCCCAGACCCTATCCCTACTCCCCAAACCTACTTCCCTAGCTTCTTCTCAGAGTTGAATCCCAAGCAGGATTTGTCTCTCAGGCTCAGGCTTCCAGGGGTCATCACTTAGGATGATATTCCCTGGCTTCATTCCAGAGCCCACCCCATGCCCCAGTCCCCAGTCCCCAGTCTCTCCTTCCTACAGCAAGCAGACTGTTGTCTGAATGATGATGTGTGTGGTAGTTAGGGAGAGAGGGACACAGGGAGGGCAGAGAACCAGGTAAGGGGAAGAGAGCTCTGACTCAGGAGCCACTGAGGCACTGACTGGTCTCATCCCATCTGGGATCTCAAAGCCTCTTGTACCTCTGAGGTCTCTGTAGGAAGATGGGGAGAGAAGAGAGAAAAGAAATAAAAGAGGGAGGGGAGCAGTCTTTTTCTTCAGCCACCTTCCTTTCCAATCCTGACTCTCTCTGTATTCTTTTTCCCCTGAGGATGGCCAGGGCTAGCTAGCTGGGCCTGGAACCTCAGCAGGAACCATAGAGACTTTCACTCCAATTCTGATTCCTTCCACTTCTTTTTCTTCTCTTATTGCTATTTATTCAATTCCTACAGGAACTGGGTGTCACCTTCAACCACAATAATCTAGTGAAGGGAGGCAAAGCATGGGCAGCAAAGCAGGATTTCTTATTCCCTGAAACAACTTTACCATATCTTGGGCCCAGCTGTCCTTTAGTATCAGGGCTCCTAATCTGGCCCGGGAGCTCACTTCACCCTCAGGGTACAAGAACAGAGAACTACAGATCACACAGTGGTTTGTACAGGACTAAGCATTGGTAAAAGGTGGGGGTTCCCTGATACTGTAACCCTAAACTATGGCACTCTTTCAGGGGTCATTTCTCTGAGAAAGGAAAACCATTAACATAATTACATCAATAAAGAAAACAAAAATTATGATATATAATATATCCTTATATAAATCCTATTTGGTCACAGTTATAATCTTGATGACATATTAATATTTTAGTTGGGCTTTTTGCATCAATATTAATGAAACTGGTCTACAAACCAATATGTGTATGAGTGTGTGTGTGTGTGTGTGTGTGTGTGTGTGTGAATGCAGCACCATATTTGTTTCATAAAAGGAATTTGGTAGGACTTTTTTTTTTTTTTTGCCTGTTATCACAAATAATTTATTTAATATGAGAATATCAGAATTTAATATTTGGTAAAATTAGGCAGTAAATCCATCTTGTCCTGAAGCTTTTTCCATAGAAAGCTCATTTATGGTCTGTTCAATTTCTTTTTTCTAAAATAGATTTATTCTGGGAAAATGGTGGAGATTTTGCCTCAAAGTGACTCAGAGCAGCAGAAATAAATAAAAAGTAGGCTCACCCTAAGACAGTTTGAGAGGACTCAGGAAAGACTTTACCTCCAGAGGTGAACTTGTGACCTGAGGGAAATTCCAGCGTCTCCAAGCCAACTCTGCAAAATCAGCAAACAATAAGCATTGGGGGCAGCTGGATTGAGAGTTGGAAAAAACTGAAGCAACTTCTACTGTTGAGGAATACCAAGCATTGCCTTTTTCATTATTTGAAATCATATCCACTGACCCTTCTCCTCCCCCTCACACCCTTTTCAATTTGAACTGAAGTATAATTGATTTTGTTCCACCTTCTTACCTTCACACTATGTGTCTCTGCTTCAAAGGTGTCTTGTAAACATTATTGATGGATTCTGGTTTTTAATCTACTCTGCTATCCATTTTATGGGTGAATTTAATGAAGGGACCCTGAAACTCTCTAAAAATCCTTGAAGGAAAGATTCTCCTTGAACCCTGCTTCTGTAGAACCTCGCCCGAGGAAACAAGATAAACGTCTTCATTCTGTTATGGAGGTAGGGCTGGTTGAGTCTAGAGCTGGAGAATTCCAACCCTATTGAATTAAAGAGACTCATTCAATTCTATCCAATTCCAGCTCAAACTCCACCCATCACCCCACCAGGAACTGCCCTGGGTTTGTAGCTAAGGCTTCTATTATAAAGAGAGCCAATTTTAAACCCTCTCCTTGCAGTGGACCTAACATGCCATGCCATACTATGCCATGCTATGCCAAGGAAACCTCTGCCCACTGGAATGATATTCTCTTTCATTGTTACCCTCTCTTTATCCTCACCTAAAACTTTATTTCTCTCTGTCGGGATTTCTCTGCTAGAAACTTTACTTCTCTGTCAGGACCTTGCCACTAAGGAATTCAGCCTTTCTATTCATGCATAGCAAAGGCTGACTTCCCAATGCCAATAATAAATTTTTTATCAGTCTGGCTTTTCGGGTTCCTAAATTCCTTTACAAAGGACTTCTGTGCTGCCAGAAGAAGGTTCCCACAACTCCTTACCTTGTGTGAGTCCCAAGGAGATGTAGGGGAGCCAAACCTCTTCTTTTGGTTCCCTAAACCCTGAACCTGCCACTAACCTCATTATCTAACTCTTCCTTTCAATGCCTCTTTTTTTTTTTTTAATTTAAATTTTATTTTATAATAACTTTATATTGACAGAACCCATGCCAGGGTAATTTTTTTACAACATTATCCCTTGCATTCACTTCTGTTCTGATTTTTCCCCTCCCTCCCTCCACCCCCTCCCCTAGATGGCAAGCAGTCCTATATATGTTGCATATGTTGCAGTATATCCTAGATACAATATATGTTTGCAGAACCGAACAGTTCTCTTGTTGCATAGGGAGAATTGGATTCAGAAGGTAAAAATAACCTGGGAAGAAAAACAAAAATGCAAATAGTTCACATTCATTTCCCAGTGTTCTTTCTTTGGGTGTAGCTGCTTCTGTCCATCATTTATTAATTGAAACTGAGTTAAATCTTCTCTTTGTCAAAGAAATCCACTTCCATCAGAATACATCCTCATACATTATCGTTGTTGAAGTATATAATGATCTGCTCATTTCACTCAGCATCAGTTCATGTAAGTCTCGCCAAGCCTCTCTGTATTCATCCTGCTGGTCATTCCTTACAGAACAATAATATTCCATAACATTCATATACCACAATTTACGCAGCCATTCTCCAATTGATGGGCATCCATTCACTTTCCAGTTTCTAGCCACTACAAACAGGGCTGCCACAAACATTTTGGCACATACAGGTCCCTTTCCCTTCTTTAGTATCTCTTTGGGGTATAAGCCCAGTAGTAGCACTGCTGGATCAAAGGGTATGCACAGTTTGATAACTTTTTGGGCATAATTCCAGATTGCTCTCCAAAATGGTTGGATTCATTCACAACTCCACCAACAATGCATCAGTGTTCCAGTTTTCCCGCATCCCCTCCAACATTCATCATTATTTTTTCCTGTCATCTTAGCCAATCTGACAGGGGTGTAGTGGTATCTCAGAGTTGTCTTAATTTGCATTTCTCTGATCAATAATGATTTGGAACCCTCTTTCATATGAGTGGAAATAGTTTTAATTTCATCATCTGAAAGTTGTCTGTTCATATCCTTTGATATCAATGGGAGAATGGCTTGATTTCTTATAAATTTGAGTCAGTTCTCTACATATTTTGGAAATGAGGCCTTTCTCAGAACCTTGAACTGTGAAGATGTTTTCCCCGTTTGTTGCTTCCCTTCTAATCTTGTTTGTATTAGTTTTGTTTGTACAAAGGCTTTTTGACAATCAAAATTTTCTATTTTATGATCAGTAATGGTCTCTAGTTCATCTTTGGTCACAAATTTCTTTCTCCTCCTCAAGTCTGAGAGATAAACTATCCCTCTAATTTATTTATAATCTCATTTTTTATGCCTAAATCATGGACCCATTCTGATCTCAATGCCTCTTTTATGAGAAAATGTACCCCAGTCTACCTTTCCCTTCCTACTTTCTCCTACTTCATCCCTTTTCCTCAGTACTTCATTTTTAAAAATTATCCCATTATAGTTAACTTTCCTTCCCGCCCTTTGTATATTCCTAGCTGTCCTAAAAAACACGAAAGGACCTCCAACTATTCAACAGTTTATAACCTTTTGAATCCTTTAAAATTTATCTTTATGTTTACCTTTTAATGCTTCTCTTGAGTCTTGCACTTGAAAATCTGATTTTCTATTCACTTCTGGTCTTTTCATCAGAAATGCTTTATTGAACGTGCTTTTTCATTAAATGTTCTCTGTTCCCCAAAGCATTTTACTGTTTTGCTGGAGAGGTTATTCTTGGCTGTAATTCCAGCTCCTCTGCCTTCCACAAGTCCACACTCCATATTTGATCCTTTAATCTGCAAGCTCTAAAGATTGGATTATGGAACTATTTATAACTGCTTGGAATACTTTTTTTGATCTGAGAGTGCTGGAATTTGGCTAACATCCTGGTTGTTTTCATTTGGAGATCCCTTTCAGGAAGTTATAGTGCATTCTTTTCTATTTTACCCTTTGGTTAGAGGATGTAACAACAATTTTATTTGATAATTTCTTATAATATGATGTCTAGACTTTTTTCTCCCTTTTTATGGCTTTCAGGTAGTCCAGGAATTATTAACTTATTTCTCCTTGATCTATTTTCCAAGTCAGTTGTTTTTCCAATGAGATAGTTCACATTTTCTTCTGTTTTTTCATTCTTTTTATTCTTTTGTTTCTTGACGTCTCATTGAGTTATTAGTGTCCACTTGCCTAATTGTAATTGTTTTTTCTTTCATCAATGAATTTTTATGCCCCCTTTATTAAGCTTTGGACTCTTTTCAGTTTTCTTGCCATTCCCCCCAAAAAATGTTTCCTTCACTTTACTAATTATTTGATTAAAAAAAATTTTTTTTTCACTTCTTCTAGAAATTTTGGGGGCCTGTGATCAATTCACATTTTTCTTTCAGGCTTTGCATTTTGTTGCTTTGATTTTTTCTTCTGAGTTTGTGTTTTGACCTTTCCTGTCACTTTCTATAGTCATATTCTTTTCCTGTTTGCTCATTTTCCCCAATCTATTTCCTGCCTTGGTATGCTCAGTGCCCCAATTTTCAGTAGAATGACTTAAGAAGCATGGTCACTGCTCTCCTGGCCTGGGCGCTGAGCTGAGCAATCACAATCACTTTTCCTTTGCGTGTGCTGTAATCACATAGTTTACTGAACACATGGAGCCAGCTGTTTCCATCTTTTATGCCCTGCTCCCATTTGCACTTTTAGTTCTCCATGTATGACAACATGCACTCATGGAAAAGTGTAGGGGAGTGGGTGACCAGGCCCCAACCTCGGTATCACAGACCAGAAATCAGAGAATGGGTCATGTAAGTCAGTCTTGTTGGAGTCACAGTAGCTGCTTGTGTTGGAAGGAGGATTAACTACAATTGCTTCTGGAGCACAAATCTTAGGCAAGCTCTGGACACAGAAACCCTGGAACTCCGATGTAAAGGATGGGCTAGCTCCCTGGAGGGCTTCAGGGTCAGCCAGAGTCAGGATGAATTAAAGTACTTGGTCCTTAGGGGAGAAGTGAAGGAGGCAGGCAAGCTGCCATATGGCTCACCAAAGAGCTCTCCTGATTCTGGAGTCCAGAATCTCCACCTCTCTCCAGCTCTTCTTGCCACCCAATGACTCTGGCCTCTCTTCCCCCACCCTCCAATCCTTGCCTACGCTTATCTTAATACCAAACATTGAGCCAGCACCAACTGTGACAAGAGCCTTTTATCCAAACATATGCTAATAGAGTCATTGTCTCACATCGAATAGGTAATTAGCCTTAAGTGCTCAGCTGTCTGATTGAAGTACACCTTTTCAGAGTTTGAGTCCTCTACACCCCCACTGCCTCATGGGAGCATGGGAGTCTCAGTCATGGGGCACCATGACAACCAGCAAGCCCATGACTCCAATGTGCTGCCCCACATCACTTGGACAAGTCTGAAACTCACCAGGAGTGAGAGTAAAGAGGACCCTAAAATTCTGGATGTTTATGTCTAGTTCTTGTTTCTCCTTCTTTCCAGGATTTACAGATCCCTATCTAATCACACTTCTGGAGCCCCCTCAGAGCTTCACTGACTTGCCCATGATCAAAGCAGAGTGCACGAGAGAACCCAAGACCTCCGACTCCACATCAGGCTCGGTAACTCTTTTCATGTGTCATAACTCATTTTTCTGCTCTGGATCTGTGACCAGGATCCCAGCTCCCCTGCCACTGCCAGTGTTGATGTCCTAGTGCTCCCCTCACCCTGGAATTGCGACTCAGAAATGCATATAGTGAAGGCAAAAGGTGCCAGCAAAAGGGTTGCCTCACACTCTTACCCTGCTGATCCACACACCGAGGCTGGCTGTACCCCACGCCCACCGGGAACAGTCCTTTTCTGCAAACTCTCTAAGTTGTCTTAGGTTGGCACAAACTCTACAGAATTTGTTTTAAGGTATTATTTTAAACTTGTCTGGAGGGGAATTTGGGAGAACCCATGCAATCTCTGCCTTTACGCTTCCATCTTGACTCTGAGCCTTAATTAGTATACTTCAGCCAAAGTAATAAATAGAGCCAACTTAATTGGGATCCAGAAGAGGCATTTTATTTGAAATGAAATTAGCACAAAACTTCCCTGGTGCTATGAAAATAGCACCCTATTACTAAACTCCAATGCATTAACTTCACCCCACTAGCTACAAATTTAAAAATCCCTAAGTATTTCTTCATAGTAATACCTATTATAATTGGAGGTTTTGGCAACTGATTAGTGCCACTAATAATTGGAGCCCCAGATATAGCATTTCTACGAATAAACAACATAAATTTCTGACTGTTCCCACCATCATTCTTCCTACTTCTAGCATTCCCAACAGTGGAAACAGGCGCTGGAACGGGGTGAACAATCTACCCACCTCTAGCAGGCAATCTTGCCCACACAAGAACATATGTAGATCTAGCCAATTTCTCACTCCACTTAGCAGGAATCTCCTCTATCCTGGGGGCTATTAACTTTATTACAACAATTATCAATATGAAACCTCCAGCAATATCCCAATATCAAATCCCATTATTTGTTTGATCTGTGATAATTACAGCAGTTCTACTTCTCCTGTCCCTGCCAGTCTGAGCACCCAGGTTAACAGATTAGCTACTTAAAACATCAGGTGAATGTGAAATTAAATACTGGCTCTACCCACAATAATAGTTGGCTGACTAGATACCAAAAAATAAATATCTTCAGAGCAGTATTTTAAAGTTCTACATTTCTCTCCTCAAAATCCTACTTAAGTCTGGATTAAATAAACTTGGAATATATGTGAGGCCAAAAGGGCAGTTTTCAGATTGATTCTGAAAAACACCTTCTAAATTTTACAATTTTAATTTCACATATCATATAACATCTAGATTTCAAAGTAGTTTACAGATAAGACCAGGAGTCTTCTTCCCAAGAACATGGGTCAAAGTTCAAGAATACTTAGTGTAAGCACAGAAGGAAGAGTTATTTACTCCAGTGGTAATAAAGAAAGTAAATTAAACTTCTGGTTAGTTTGGGGTTTACTCCACTTCATGTTACTTCTTTTAGGGAGAACAGAACTCATCTGGACATCAGGGAGGAAGAAGTACTTGCCACATAAGACACTCCTTCACCTGGACTAGCTTGTTGGACTATGAGCATATGGATTTGAATCCTGCTTTCCTCTGGATGACAGAGCAAGTCAATAAAACCCCTCTGATTGACCATTTTGTAAATTGCAAAGCAGGGATGATATTAATGTAAGAATTCAGTGACAACATGAATATATATAATAATAACCTAATGTAGCTTGTGTATAACAAAAGCAACTACTACTATCATTTCCATTAGAAAAGCATGCAACTGCAAAACAGCAATCCAAATCCTTCCCAAAAGAGAACAAAAATGCCTCAAAAGCCCTGTGGTTCTCAGGACTGCCTCGCTTCTCCTGACAAGTGCTAAGAGTCCGGACACAGGACTCCTGAGGAAAATTACATTATTGATAAGCTATTTCTTTAAAAGAAGTTTTATCATTTTAGAAGACCACTATGTATGCAAGCATGTTTGAATTTCCACCTGGAGAGCCCCAGTCTACTTATCTTAATATTCAGACTCTCTTACTTAATTATCCATTTCTCAAAACTATGAAATTCCACATACTTGTAGACGTTCTAAATAAATAGACTGAAGCAATTCAGCATATTCTAAATGATAAACTCTATCTTCAGCTCGGCAGCTTTTTCACTAATTCTAGCTTTGCCCTCTTCTGCTGCCTTTTCCATAGCTTCATGGTATTTCTCCACAGCACTTTTCAAAGTGAGGAAGATTTCCTAAAAGAAAAAATGAAAAACAAAAACAAAACCCCATGAGTTTTATTTTGAATTAACTGCAGTTTACCAAGGGTTAGTTATTAAACTCTACTGGCCCAGATCATAACCTCTTCAGACCTCAGCAGATAATCTCTTGGTCTTGGTGAGTTATCCTGGTCCCTGGGAAGCAAGACCCCCCAGTCCAGTTCTGCACTACCTCCATTTTTAGCCTGGAGAGCTAAGACCTAATTGGCAATTTTCCATCACTTCCTGAGGCACAGTCCTGGCTTCCAAACTCATCCATGACACTTCTTATTCCAGGATCAGAGCTCCCTAGTTTGTCAAATGAGGGCTTAGGCCCTGTGCGCTGTGAGGCTGCTGCTACTCTACCCTCTGATTTTATAATCTCTAGACTTGTGGCCTCCTGTTTGCTTAAATTCTCGAATTTAAGAATGGCCAGTGACCTTACTTCTATCCTTCCCCCACCCAGTTCAACTCAGTACTTTCTCTGTCAATGACATTGCTGTTAGACTGTTCCCTGACTCTTCTCTTCACATTCCATGTTCTCAATTCATGGACATTTGGGTCTCTCTACCCATCTGTCTTGGGCTGCAGCAGCTGCTTTTCCTCTGACACCAGGAGGAAGAGCTCTTTGGGTATGCTGTGACATCGAGCCAAGGAAAGACGGCACAATCTCCTACCTGCTGCTTGCCCCCAGATCCCTGTGTTCTAAGGTTTCATTTCTACTTCTCTCATCTTTCCTTCTGATGTACATGCTTTTGGTTTTACCCTTATCCCATCTAGATCCAATCAGCTGTCTTTCCTGCTAAGTCAACTTCCTTAGCGTCTTTCTTTCTATTTCCACAACCATGTCCCCAGGTCAGACCCTGGTTTCTCTCATCTAGACAATTTTAACAGGTCTGTGGTTCTAATTTCAGGCTCTACTCTTTCCAATTTATCTTCCTCACAGGGGAAAACAAACAAACAAAAAACTAAGCAAGTGAGTAAATAAACAAATCCATAAATAAATACATATATGTGCATATTCCTAAAGAAAAACTTTGCTCATGTTACTGTTACTCTCCTGCTGAAAAACCTTTAATTCTGTTGCTTTGGCTATGCAATAGAAGTCAAACTTCTTGGCCTAGCATTAAAGGCCTTCTACACTCATCTAACTTCTCCTGAATGAACTTCCAGATCTCAGACAAATGGGACAGCCTACTTCCTTCCCATCTTTCTTTGCTCAGGCTCGGCCACCCCCACCTCCCAGGAGTCTCTTCTCCTGCAAGCCTCAAGGCTCAATTCTCACATACTCCCTCTAGGAAGCTTTTCTGGATCTCCACACTCAATGACCCATACAGTTGTCAGTGAGCTCCATCTTTCAAACTACTTTTATATAGATTTTTGTCCCTATCGTTCTATAGCAGAGCACAAGCTCAAGAAGGGCACAGACAATTTTGTGTCTCTGTGTGCACACATCTCACTGATACAAAGTATTTAATATTCATTTCATTTACTTGATAAATTGGGGAATGAAATGGTTAACAGAAGAACAATGTTGATAAACTTGTAAAAAAAATGAGCAGGATTTTGTTGCTCTCAATCTTTGTCATTTGCAAGACCAAGAAAATCTTATCACTGCCAGACACTGGACAACGGAGCTGTATTGAAGGGCAAAGATAACAAGAATGGTTTTGCAAATGTTGAGATTCCCATATTGGCAAGGTATCTTAAGTTGAAATGTTCAGTGGTGGTTGGGGTGAGAGGAAAGGAAAGGACTAGAGAGAAAAATTAGTTGGGAATGATTTGCAGATAGGTTCCAACTTTAAAACTCGTTGAGATGTTAGGAAGATGGCAGAGTAGATCAGAAATTTCCAAGTACTCCTGATTTGCACCTCATGTTGAATGTGGAATGGTAAAAAACAAAGACTTGATGCAGAACAGTAGTTCTGGAAAAACCAGAAAAGATCAGAAGATGCCAGAACCCTTTTTGTAGTGGCAAGAAACTCAAGACTGAGGGGACACCCATCAGTTGGAAAATGGATAAATAAGTGATGGTATATGGATGTTATGGAATATTATTGTTTTGTAAGAAATGATCAGCAGGACATGATTTTTTTGTCACAGTATCCCTGGCACCTCACCTAATCCCCAGCACATAACATGCTTCACAAATGCTTGAGGACCGATAGTCCCTTAGTATGACATATTTAACACTGATATTATCTAGCACTTTTTATATCTTTTTAAAAAACATTTATTTTGAGTATTTTTTTTAGAGACAGTAGCCTCAGTCAAGCCTTAATTTCCAAAAAATGAATTTGGATCTAATAATTGTTAAAAGCAACTGTGAAAACCAAGAGTTTTGCAGAGATTTTGCTTGCTGGTAATGCTGGCAATGCAATCCCTTGACCATGAAGGGACACTGAGAACACTGCCTCGCCCCAAGGCTATCTGAACAGTCATTTCCTTTACTTGACAATTATGGTCTTTCTAAAACATCCAATCTCTCCTCACCTGGAATTTTACTTTCTCATTTTCAGTGACATCTTCTAGCTGTTGTATTTCACGTCTGATTTTTTGAGCATCACAATTAATTGTTGTCACCTGTTCACATATGGCTCCTCTCTTTTCTTGAATTTTATTGCATTCCCTATAGGAAAAACCAAAATAGCAGAGTTGGATAGTTGCTCTGTGAGTAGAAGTAGAAAAGTAGAAAGTAGAAAAAGGCAAACTTTAAATGGAAATTCAAGATTTTCAAAAGTGAGCATTTCTCCTCATTCCTATCAAATAAAAACCTTTGCTTGACAAAATTTACAACTGATCTCAATATATAAAAAATTGTTAAAAAGTCCAAAGCAGAGTGTTAGAATCATTTCATACTAGTGAGTTTTAACATTTAAAAGCAAATAATTAAATGGACTTTCTAAGTTACTAAATTTCTGATTGTCAGACAAGGCCAAGAAAACTCAAGATATATCCTATGTAGTGAAACCCCAATATAATGCAAATCATTCTACACCAAAACATTTCTAAGTTTGGTGAATGGGTCTTTATAACAGAGCATTTTTTTTTTTTTTTACCAAAAATAAAACTAGTTAGTATGCATAATTCAAGACAGTAACTAGTTGTCTCTAGTCTTTGTTGGCAAAAGATTAAAATTTTTCAAATTTCTAAAACAACTATTTGCAGAAGTGGTTAGTTCAGCTAGCATCTTTTATATCTTCATTTGTATGCTGGAAGATTCTAAGTTATCTTTCTGATGGTTATGTTAAAAGCATTTCTTCAAAATATTGGTAGTTCTCAAGTATCACAATTCACCTGCTCCTACCAGATAGGGTCAAATAAATGTCACTAGCCTAAAAAGAGATTTCATTTGATAAAATGCCCAAGAAACATTCTAAAATTAAAACAAATAAACTCTCAATTCTCACCAGGAAAAATATATAGAATTTTTCATATTATAAATACAAACATTATAATTTGGCAGAGAAAGTAGAAAGACATAGTTTGAGAACCACTAACACAACTGATCACACAGACTATTTTCATAATTATGGCAAAAACACAGTCGGGGCACTTTGCCCTTTATGTCAACACTGAGTTAATAATCTTCTAAATATTTCACAAGATTAATGTTGTGGTTTAGGAAAAGGTTTCAGAGTGGGTTCTAGTTTGTCCAAAATAAGGAATAATTTGGATAGCCCATAAAGTTAATTATAATAGGATTGAAATAAGCCATAAATAGAAAGCCCCCTTTTAAAAATTTACATAAAAGAAACAGAATTGCCTTTTTTCAAAAGGGGGTATTAGGTATTAGTGAATATTAATTATTTAAGTTTATGTGTTTGACTAATTATGAATTCCATGACTTTTTCAAAAGATTACAAATTTTAGAATATTGATAAATTTGAATAGTGCATCACGCAATTGAAAATAATTTAAATTCATACTCAAGTACTAAGCGTTTATACTGCTTAACATCCTCATGCTTCTTATTTATCTTCAGTTGGGTTGTGGCAAGCTTCTCTTTCTCAACAATGAGGAGTCTTTTCAATGATGTTTCCTCAGTCTTCAGTTTCTTTAATTCAGTCTGAGCACTTTCAATCTGGTCCTCCAGGGATTGGTTCTGTATAAGAGAAAGTAGGATTAATCAAAGCCAGATAAGAGTTTAGAAAAGTGAAGTTTTTTTTTCTTTGTTTTTCTTGTACAAATTTAACACAAGATTAAATGGCTTTAATCTGGAGAGCTGAGAAAAGGAAACCTGGACTCTAATTAACAAGGCATCTTGATAGGGTTTCAAAAGATAAGGAATATGATAAAAGCAGCATCTGAACCATCATTCATCCAGGAGGAATGTGTAGTAGACCAGGGCAATCAGTAAGACTGAGCAGCAAAAGAACCAACAAGAACACTGATGTAATAATAAATGAAATGAATTGGATTAGGGTTGGATATTTAAATGTTGCCATTAACAATTATATATCCAGATTTTATTTTATTTGGTCTGGTCTGTCCTAATGGAAATTGGAATACAGTCTAAGTGGGTTCTTAGTAGTAGTTGAAACCTGGCCAAAAAAAAAAAAAAAAATCTAGAGCATGAATTCAGCTAGCAGAGCTGCTGAGAACCAGGATTTACCTCCACAACAGGAAACAATGAAGGATTGGTAAAGTGCAGATGTTAGCGTTACAAGATACAAACCTCTTTCAAGATCCTTGTGACTTTGTCCACGCTCTCTGCAAGTTCTTGCATTTTCTTTTGATATAACTGTAGCTCCATTTGGAATGAAGGCATACCCTCAATTGCATCTCGATAAGCTTCATATTTCTCAGTCACTTCAAGCTAAGAAGAAAAAGCATTTGACAGAAACCACAGTTCACTCACCTTCTTTATATAAACTACAGTAATGTCCATTTTTTCAATAGTTTCTGTGCTTTAACAGAGAACAAGAAAAATATGGAACATAAAGTTTTGGAAAGGTGAATTTTTGCATGTATTTGGAACAATAAAATACTATTAAAAAAAGAAACAATTAACAAATTTAGCAAAGTTGTAGGATTTAAGCTTTTCTTTATATGACAAAGAAAGCCCAGCAGCAATAGATAAATTCCATTCAAAAGAACTGTTCAAGATAACTATATAACTAAGTATAAACATATTGGATTTAACATATATTTTAACATATTTAACATGTTATTGGACTACCTGCCATCTAGGGGAGGAGGTGGGAAGAAAGAGGGAAAAGTTTGAAAGAGAAAATTTTATAAGGGTCAATGGTGAAAAATTACCCATGCATATGTTTTGTAAATAAAAAGCTTAAAAAAAAAGTAAGAAAACAACAACAAAAAAGAATAAACAGATCTCTACACATAAAACAAACAAAAAAAAATCCCAGCTGTAAACAATGTAAAATACTTGGGAATCTACCTTACAAGACAGATCCAGGAACTATATGAACACAATTACAAAACACTTTTCATACAAATCATGTCAGATCTAAACAACTGGAAAAATACCAATGGCTCACGGGTAAGCCAAGCCAATAAAATAAAAATGACAATTCTGCCTAGAATAATTTGTTGAGGTTGAGAAGGGACCCCAAAAAGTTGGGGATAGCAGACAGGTATCAGGAGGTGTCTCAAAAGAATTTGCAGTCTTGAACCACATCCAAGTCAAGAGGCAAAGTTGACTATAACTGAAGTGGGATAAGTTCCAAAAGAATTTAGCAAAGAATCTGGAGAAAGAAGACAACTTTATCCAAGTCTTCATGTCACTGATGTGCTAATTTTATGGCCTAGAGGTAGAACTGAGGAGTGGTCTCAGGAATTTGGTTATTACTGACCAACAGACAGTCAGTAATGCTTGTAGGACTCTTCTAGAGTCAGAAGATTTTGAAATCATTGACAGATTGCTAGAACAATAGCATTCTTAGGTCAGAGGGTCTCAGGATCACTAATATATCTCCTCTAAAATCTAAGGGAAAAAATATTGTTATATTCCTTGGCCAGAGGACTTTTACAGTCATTGACAGACAAATCGCCAGAACAATATTACTCCAAGGTTGGGGGGAAATGGGGAAATTAGGGAACATAGATTCCAAACCCAGAAGATTTAGAATCACTGATAGATTTTTAGAACAGAAGCACTCTAAGGTCAGGAGACCTTAAAATTATTGCTGTCTCTCCTAGAAGTTATATTCCATCAGTACTGGCTAAGAAATGGTAGTGAGTCAGTGGAATAGATTAGGTAAACAAAGCACAGTAGTCAATAACAAAAACAACTTAGTGTTTGATAAAAGCAAAAACCTCAGCCCTTGGGATAAGAACTATTTGACAAAAACTGCTAGGAAAACCTAAAAGTAATAGAACACAAACTAGGTACAGACCAATGTCTCATATCCTATACCAAGATAAGGTCAGAAAGGGTGTATGATTTAGACAGACATAAAGAGGCACATAAAAGCAAATTAGAAAGGGGGAACAGTTTACCTGTCAGATCTATGGGGAGGGGAAGAATTCATGATAAAACAAGAAATAGAGAGCATTATAAAATGTAAAAGAGATCATTTTGATTATTTTAAATTTAAAAGTTTTTATACAAATAAACTAATGCAACTAAGATTAGAAGGGAATCAGAAAGCTGGGAAACAATCTTTCAGTCAGTGTGTCTGATAAAGGCCTCACTAACACAGAACTGAGTCAAATTTATAAGAATATAAGACATTCCCCAACGGATAAATTGTCAAAGAATATGACCAGGCAGCATTTAGATGAAGAAATCAGATATGTACAGGTATAAGAAGTAGTGTTCTAAGCTGGTTTTGATTAGAAAAAATGCAAACTAAAACAACTCTAAAGTACATTCTGAGATTCATTAATGATAAAAAAAGGAAAATGATAATAGTTGTAGAAGATGGGGGAAAATTAGGACACTAATGAACTGCTGGTAGAGTTGTTATGTGGATATAATAGAATCCAACTGTAGAATAAGAAATAATGAACAGATTTCAGAAAAACTTGGAAAAGAATTGTGAAAAGTGAAATGAGAGAACCAGGAAAACATCGTACACAGCATCAGCAATATTATGTGATAATCCATTATGAATGACTCAGCAACACAATGATCTAAGACAAATATAAAGGATTTATAAAGGAAAATGCTACCCATAATCAGACAAAGAACTGATGGACTCTGAGTGCAGATTAAAGCAAATTTTCTTCACTTTATTCTTTCTCATCCTTTTTTTTTTTCCCTTTTCACCTGTTTCTTCTTTTGCAACTGTGACTAATATGGAATATTTTTTATGTGACAGCATATGCATAATCTATATCAAACATCATCATTTTTAGAAGAGAGGAAGGGAGGAAATGTATGCTACAAAAAACTGTCCTGACATGTAATGGGCAAAAAAATAAATAAATACTATTAAAAATTATAAATTGTTCCCTCTAACTCATTTAAAAAAAAGTAACTCCATAATTATTTACCTTTGAAATTTTGAGTTTTTGCACTGTCTCTTTCATTTTCTCTTTATCATTCTTTAACTTCTCTGGTGAGTCGACAATTTTTGTTTTTAAATTCTCCTGTTCTTCTTTCAAAGTAACTAGTGACAATTTTAATTCATTCTGTTGAGAAAGAATATTAAAGTTTTAGATTAGATAATCTATTTGGAAGAGCAGGGTTCTTTCCCCACAATAATGAAGCTCAATGGTAAAGATAAATAAATCAAATCAATGGATGATTAAGGTGGTAACACAAACCCTAAGTTACTTTTAGCCATGAAGCATAATGACCACTGGACTAGGTCTGATGCTGTAAACCTGAGCTCTAACCATAATCCCTCATCATCTAAGGGGTAACCTTGGATATTTGGCCTGAAAACAAGTTACATTATGTTATTATATAATTATATAAATTATAGCAATTATAAAAAACAATTTGGTATAAATTAAGAAACAGAGTGGTGGATGAATGGAATAAAAGACCACAGTAAAATGCTAAATCCAAAGATCTAAGATTTTGGAACAAAACCTCATTATTTGACAAAAAGTGCTTGGAAAAAATGGCAGAAACTAGGGACAGATCACCTTATCACACCATATACCAAGATATAGTCAAAATGGATACATGATTTATATATAAAGGGTGATACCATTAGCAAATTAGAAGAACATGGAATAATTTACTCTTATCTATGGGCAAGAGAAGGATTTAGGACCAAAGAAAATATAGAGAACATCATAAAATGTAAAATAATATTTATTTTATAAAATTAAGTTTTGGCAAACAAAACTAATACAACCAAACTTAAAAAGCAGAAAACAAAGGGGTGGGGGTGGGGTGGGGGGAGGAGAGAATTTGCTACTTTTATCTCTGATAAAAGCCAGATTTCTCAAATATACAGAGAACTGAGTCAAATTTATAAAAATACAAGTCATTCCACACATGATAAATTACCCAATGAAAGATCCACTGCCCCCTCAGTGGGTGCTGCAGTCTAGACCACCCTACAGCCAACAGCTGAATCTAGTTACATGGAAATCAACAAAGATGTTTACCAGACGTTTAGTGGTCTCAGCAAGGTCTAACTTCTTCTGGGAAATGCCATCTTGTATTGTTGTCTAGGTCAGGAAACAATGAGAATTAGAATTGTTTTATAACCCAGAAAAAAAATTTTAAACAATTCTATCACTGATTTAAACAGACAACTTAAAGTGTTTTCTCACCCACTTTCCCTCCCTTTCCCACTTTATAACCAGTACAAATATATAGCTTTAATAACACTCAAACAGCACCAGCAATGGTCAAATCATCAGAAACATAGTGAATGTGCATCATGATTAGGCTGTGGGATTACAGGCTCATGGTTTAATCAACCAGAATGCTAACTCATGGATCCCCAGGGGGAGACACATCTGGCTTTAGAGTATTTATTGGTCACCTGCATAGGGCACTTCCTATCTCTTAGCAGCTAAGTTCATTTCAGGAAACTAGATTGTAGAAGAAACAAACTGATGGTTGGTGAGCAAAGGATTAAAAAGAAAGAAGGTACATCTTCCTGAAAATCTTCCATAAAGTCAGACACAAAATAATTATAAAAATGTTATTTATTTTCATTATGATATTCTATTTTGAGTCTAAAAACATAAACTATTATGTACATAATAAAATACTCTCTTCTACTTCATGGATAGATTTCTCTAAAGAATCTGACTAGCAGGTGTCTAGCACCAGAATACCCTCAATAAACTAGCAATTTTTTTTCTTTGATCCTGCTCTAAACTCCATCTGTGGAAGTTACCAGTGTTGGTATGAGAGCAGAGCCAAGACACAGAATGCTGAACCTGAAAGATTCTATAGATCATTCCAAGATTTTTGACTATGAAATTGTGTTTTAAAATATTTTGCTGTTAATTCAATTTAATTGATCCCCTCTATTAGTCTATAGATTTTATTTGACACATCAAAAAAAAAAAATCTTTCTGACAAGTCTGCACCATCTCTTTCATTTTCTCTTTATCATTCTTTAACTTCTCTGGTGAGTCGATAATTTTTGTTTTTACTACCTGAGAAATCTACAAGAAAAAGAACTTTAACCCACTCGCTTCACAGGAATTCTATTTTACACCCATTTTACATTATGAAGAAATAGATCCAGAATGTAGAAGTCATGTGCCCAAAATCACTAACTCCATGCTAAGACTATTTTAAATATCATATTTGGTAATGTTATCTGCCAAAGGTCGCTTGAAAAATGCTCCTGACTTCTGGGGCTGGACCTGGGAGACATCCTCATCCTCTTCCCAATCCCCAGGATTGCAGTGGGGGGACGTATGCTAGAGAGGTTTGTTCCTGGTTCTGGAGTCAGAATCTTTCCTCTCCAACAATAGCACATTCCACTGCCATGATGGTGAAAATAAATCAGACCCCTTCCAAAAGTTCCATCAGCCCAACGGGTTTTAAGAACAATAAGCTCATACTGTTTTTTGACGAAACCCATTCAGCGTTTTTTGCCGCTCCTGGATGTCCTCCAGGAGCTGTTTGAACTCAGCTTGCTCTTCAGCTGGAACAGAACTAGGAATAAAGAAACAGAAATGAGACCAAGACACCCCACTTTTGTCTTTCAGTGTCTGAGGAACATCACTCCATAAAAGAAGAAAAGGGACTTGGCTTGAACTAGATCTGTGCCTGGATGAATGAAGCTGGGCAAAGACCTTCCTGATTGATCCAGGCAGGTCAGAACAGTTTGGGCAGTTCCCAAGAACATCAGCTGGGGTTCTACTGAGGCAGCCACGGTGCATCTCGCTGCTTCTTATGGAACAATTCCATTCCCTGATAGAGAGCAGCAGCCATTTCTGTGGCCATTCCTTTATCAACACCCTGAAATAATTAAAGCAACACCTTTTGCTAAAGCAAAGCAGCTTTGCTAATTATTTCGGGGTGTGTGGGACTTGCCTTTGTGTCTCTGATCTCTTGGGGAACCAACCTGCAGTGGGATAACCTCCAGACCCTTTTATGGCTGGTGCACTACTACCTTTCCAGTTTTCTCACACCTTCTCAACCACCTCCATGATCCAGAGGCACGAGTCTCCTGTCCATGCATTTCTGACATTATGTAATTCCCTGGCTGAACCCTAGGCTGGAACCCTCTCCTACCTTATCTCTGAGAAATCTTTCCTTATCCTCGTTACACTTGGGCACTACTTCATCCTTTATATGCCTCATTGGCAGACAATTATTTATGTGATATTTCCTCCTTCAGATTGGGAACTCCTTAAAAGAATAAATTATTTTACTTTTTGCCTTCCTATATTTCCAATATATAAAATGCTTAGCACGGATTAGCACACAGCAAGTACTTTCACAGTAGTTCTATCACTTTTTAAATTTCATTTTTAAAATTCTGAATTTAGATTAAATGACTTTTGGAGTATATTCCAAATGACTTTCCATAAATGGTAAGACCAATTCAATTACACCATCAACAATTAATGTTTCTATTTCCTTAAGTTTCCCAATAATTATAATTTTCCTCTTTTTTTGTTATTGTTGTCATCCTTGCCATCTGCAGGTTCTGAGACAAAGCGCTCACAGTTCATTTCATTTTCATCTCCCTTTTTAATTATTAATAATTTGGAGCATTTTTCTTCCATATGATAATTGATAGTTTGGGTTTCACCCTTCAAAAATGCCTGTTCATATCCTTTGACCATTTATCAATAGAAGAGGTATTATTCTTATAAAAAAAAATCCATTGATCACCACCTCAACAAAGATCCTTTGTGGAAAACACAAAGGAATATTACTGCCAAATTTCAAAACCCCCAGATCAAAAAGAAAACTTTGCAATTAACAAGGAAAAAAATTATCAACTAAGTGTAATATTATGTAAACTATTTGGAAAAATACTATAAGGAAGCCATCTACACCCTGAGAGACTATGGGAATTGAGTGTGCATCACAACATAGTATTTTCACTCTTTTTGTTGTTGTTTGCTTGCATTTTGTTTTTTATTCTCATTCTTTTTCCTTTTTGATCTGATTTTTTTTGTGCAGCATATTTGTAAAATATGTATAGAGGAATTGCACATGTTTTAACATATACTGGATCACTTGATGACTCAGGGAGTGGGGGGGAGGGAGTGGAAAAATTTAGAACACAAGGTTTTGTAGGGGTGAATGTCAAAAATTATCCGTGTATATATTTTGAAATGGCTATAATTAAAAAATAAATAAAAGAATAAGTGGGAGGAGCAACTAGATGGTACAATGGATAGAGCACCAGTCAAAAGGATTTACATTCAAATCTGGCCTCAGACATTTGATACTTGCTAATTGTGCGACTCCAAGCAAGTCACAACCCTAACTACTTTGCTAAAGTTTTAAGAGAGCAAGAGAGAGAAGCAGAGAGTCAAAAAACAAACCATAAAATAAAGGATTTCATTGAAAAAAATGACCAAACAACATAAAAAATTTATAGAAGGGAGACAAAGGAGTACTTAGGGGTAAATTCATATCTCTAAATACTTACATCAATAAAATAAGAAAAAGAGCATACCAATGACTTGGGCACACAATTTAAAAAGCTAGAAAAAGAATAAATTAAAAATCCTTAATTAAACATCAAATTAGAAATACTGAAAACCAAAGGAGAGATTAATAAAATTAAAAGAAAACCATTGAACCAATAGTGCAGGTTTTATGAGGGAAAAAAAAAAAACACAATAAAATAGATAAACCATTGATTAATTTGCCCTAAAAAAAGGAAGAAAAAAAAATTGCTGGTATAAAAAATGAAAGGAGCGAACTCACAACCAATAAAGAGGAAACTGAGACAATTGTTAGAAGTCATTTTGCCCAATTATATGCCAATAAATTTGACAATCTAAATGAAACGGATGAATATTTACAAAAATGCATATTATCCAGATTAACAGAAGAAGAAATAGAATACTTAACCCAATATGAGAGGGGGAAAAAAAAGGAATTGAACAAGCTTTCAATGAACTTCCTAAAAAAATCCCCACAACCAGATGAATTCAACAACTGAAGTCTACCAAACACTTAAAGATCAAGTAAGTATAATACTATGTAAACTATTTGGAAAAAATACTATAAGGAATCCTAGTGCGTAAGGAATCTTAAGGAAGTCTCAGCTATGTCTTTTCTGCAATTTTTTTTTTTTTTAATTGAACACAAGAATGTACTTGTGGTTATCTGATGGAATACAAGGAAAGCACAAAGGAGTTGATCAGTCCCTCTTCTGGTGTATTAATTATGAGTATCCTTTATTGCAGGTCTGTGTTTACCCTGGAAACCTGGCTAGTTCCTTAAGTAAACATAACCCTCCTAAAGGAATGAAGAAATATTTTTCTTGATGAGACTCTCGTGATGGAGCATCCTATATAGCATCTCAAGAGTCACGTATCAAATGAGAATACTTAGTGTAGTGCTTTCTTTGTTCTTAGTCTATCCAAACTCTTTAAGGGAAAGGGACTTGGAGAATTCAGCTAGCAAGTCAGCTTGCCTAACAAAAGCTCACACTTGAGACTCCGAATAGTTGTGATGTGGTCCTCCCAGCCAAGAAATTCAGATGCTGATGCTTCCTTGGAGTAGTGACAATGTAAGTGGTAGGTTGTTAGAGTGCCTTTATTGTTATTGTAGACTGAGTTTCTTCTTTCCTTATGTTTTATTTAAATCAAGGTTCTGAGCAATAATAAACTTGTACACACCTGGTTTAAGACTATGCCTGTTGAATTAGAATTCTGAACCTAGATTAATCTTACAAATGCACAAAGGAGAACTTCCAAATTCTTTTTATGACACAAATATGTTCCTCATACCTAACCAGAAAGACAGAGAAAGGAAATTATAGATTAATTTCCCTAATGAATATTGATACAAAATCTTCAAATAAAATATTAGCAAGGTCATTACAGCAATATATCTGTGCCCAGGTGAGATGTATGCCAAAAATTCAGGGTTAGTTTAATACTAGGAAAACTAGCATAATTGACCATATCAATAACAAAATCCACAAAATGTCTAGAAGTATATGCAGGTCCATTGTCTGTTTTTATTGCTTATGGCACACTCACAATTGCAAATGCTTGTATAAGGAATTCAGTGACCACTCGGGCTTTCTCTTTTGCTGCTGGTATTGCAAAAGTGAATCCTGAAAAGGTATCTACCACAACATGGATAAAAGACAGACGACCAAAAGATTTATAATGAGTCACATCCATTTGCCAGATTTCATTGGATCTCAGACCACAAGGGTTCTTTCCTGGAGGCAGTGTAGGAGTGTGGAAAGGAAAGCAAGCTGTACAGTTTTTTGCTATGCTCCTAGCTTCCTTTTTTGTTATTCCAAATTGTAAATGTAAAACTCAAGCAGCCTGATGATATTTAGAATGAGATTCCTGGCCTTGGAATAAAGGAGTATTGACCAACATATTTAGAAGGCTATCTGCCTTTGAATTTCCATCAAAAATAGGACCTGGGAGTCCACTATGTGAGTGGAAATGCAAGATATAAATCTTACCTGGATGCTTTCTCACTTGCTCTTGAAGTTCCTTAAAGAGCTGATATGTATTAGAAGCTGCAAATTTTATTTGGGCTGTGGCAATTCTTTGTACCACACCTACTGAATAGGCTGAATCAGATATTATATTTATGTCTCCTGGGTAATAAGTGAGAACTAGAATGATCGCATGCAATTCATTCTGCTGAGTGGACTGAAAAGTTCTGACTACTCTTTTTATGGTTAAATCATGAGAGTATACAGCACAAATATTTTGTTTGGATGCGTCTGTAAAAAGAGTGGTCCTTTAAGAGGAACCTTAGAAATCTTCTCCTCAAAAATCCATTGCCAATTATGTAATAGCCGGGTTATCTTTAATGGAGACCCATGTGCAAAATTTGGAGCCATGGCCAATAAAATTGGCCACTCTGGGATGGTCTCACAGCATACATTAATTTGTGAGCAAGTATAAAATGTGTATATATTTTGTCAGGTCTTATCCCAGATAACTGCACTACTTGCTTAACAGACTTTAATAAAATTCTAGCCACAAGCAATGGGTAAGAAGCAAGGCTTTGTTCTGGTTGTGCTGGTTCACCCAATCTATCACACTGTCTCCTTGATGAAGGACTGATGTGGATGCCTCTTTTGTAGCAAAAACTGATATTTCCAAGGATTTCTGAGTTACTCTTTCTGGTCTGGAAGGGACCAGATAGGTTAACTGCTTGGGGAAGAGGGTTTGCTTGTATCTCTACAGGTTGATCTTTTATCACATTGGATAAAGCCAGTTCAACTTCTCTCAAAGCCTCTTGCGCTTCTTTTGTAAGCTGACTCGGTGAATTTAAAGCAGCGTCTCCCCTTAAAAGGTCACATAGAGGTTGCAATTGATTGGTAGTTAAGCCTAGCACTGGACACATCCATTGGATATCTCCTATCAATTTTTGGAAATCATTTAAGGTATTTAACTTCTCTGTTCTTAAAGAAAGCTTTTGAACTGTAAGTGCCTTAGGATATACTTCATATAACTGTGATAACTTGTTAGAGTTCAAATGTTGGAGTTAGTTCTTCTCAAAGGCACAGCCGGTTTAGAGGCTTGGAGCCCTTCGGATGTCTCCAAATCCAAAGGTTCTGTCCTTCAGCCTCTGCCTCTGCTTTCTTCTGCCTCCAACCAAGACAGAGATGGAAGGTCTCTCTTATCTCCTTCTGGGGAGCCCTGCCACCAACTTGCCGCGGAGAGAGGGCTTCTGGCGTAGCTCCACCGAAATCCGTCAAAGTGTTCTCTGCAACAGAGTCGTTCCTCTCGAGTCCAGCGCGATCAGCCAGCCAAGAGGAAAAAAGTGTATTCTGGAATGGCTGTCTCGCCTTATATGTGAACCTTCTGAAAGAATGGGATTATGGGTTTTCTCCCATAGTGCTCTCTGGCCCAAAGAGCTTTAAGGTGTGGACTCTCTTGAAGTTAGAAAGTGTACTTTGTGAAGCTAGCATACTTATGGACTCCAATGAGTAAAGGTGGGAACACAAGCCTTGTCTTGATTAGTTCTACTTAGTACCTTGTTTTAGGTTCTGGCCAAAACAACTTCTTGTAAGATTAGATCAACTCTAATTACTTAGCAGTTAGTAAGGATTCCAACATCTCCCCCTTTCTTTTGTTTTAAAACATAGGGGGTTTCTGAGGGGGTACACATAAATCCATCAATATGGGAGGCATTATACATAATTTACATGAGCACATAGCAATATAACACAGGCTAGTAGTAATGTAACAAATAACAAGAATCAATCTGAAAATTTACACATGTCCATAAGTCCTAGAAACAGTCCAATAGGATTCCATTGTCCATTAGTTCATGTGCCAGGAATCTAATAATTCTTGTGAGCACAATCAGCAACAGAACCACCCGATATTTCTTGGGTGTTCTCCTTTGTTTCAAGGGTCTGCTCCATCTTTCTGCTATGGACAAGGCGAATGCGGCTCGTAGGCACCCATCTGATTCCTTCTCCACCTGTAGAGATGCAAGCAAATCCTCTTCCCCAAGCAGTTAGCCTATCTGGTCCCTTCCATTCACCACTTTCTGGGTCTCTCCACATCACCTGGCGATTATCTAAGGATAGTGGAGCTGCTCGCACTGGACACTGCTCTTCTGGTGGGTTATAAAACCTGTCTGCTGGAGCCAGTGCATCTTTATCAAAGATTAAAAAATTAATGGTATAGAGAACTAAATTTAGAAGTTCTTTAAGGTTACCCGTGGCTCCCCCTTTCTTTTGTTTTTGGAGGAGTGTCTTAATGTCTCTGTTTCTTCTCTCTACTATTGCTTGACCTTGAGGATTGAAAGGTATGCCAGTAGTGTGTAAAATCTTATACTGTGCACAAAAGTGTTCAAAATGTTTGGAGGTATATGCCGGTCCATTATCTGTTTTTATTTCTTGTGGCACACCCATAATTGCGAATGCTTGAATGAGGAATTCAGTGACTACTCGGGCTGTCTCTTTTGCTGCTGGTATGGCAAAAGTGAATCCTGAAAGGATTCTAACAGAGAAGGGAGGAATTTATGACCAACAAGAAATAAAAACATTATGAAATGCAAAATGGATAATTTTGGTTACATTAAATTTAAAAGATTTTACACAAATAAATCCAATGCAACCAAAATTAAAAGGAAAGCAGAAAGCTGGGAAACAATTTGTACAGCCAGTGTTTCTGATAAAGTCCTCATTTCTAAAATATATAGAGAACTGACTCACATTTTTAAGACTTTCCCCAACTGATAAATGGTCAAACAAGATGAACAGACAATTTTCAGGTGAAGAAATTAGTCATCTATAGTCATATTGAAAAATGCTTTAAATCATTATCGATTAGAGAAGTACAAATTAAAACAACTCTTAGATACCATTTCACACCTATCAGACTGGCTAAGGTAACAGAAAAGGAAAATGGTAAATATTGGAGGGGTTGTAAGGAAAATGGAACATCAATGCTCTTAGTGAAGTTGTGAATGGATCCAGCCATTCTGGAGGGCAATCTGGAACTATGTCCAAAAGGCTATAAAACTGTGTATACCCATTGATCCAGCAATAACACTACTAGGTCTGTATAACTAAGATATATTTTAAAAAGGAAAAGAATTTATATGTACAAAAGTATTTATAGTTGTTGGAATCCTTACTAACTGCTAACTAATTAGAGTTGATCTAATCTTACAAGAAGATTTTGGCCAGAACCTGAAACAAGGTACTAAGTAGAACTAATTAATACAAGGCTTGTGTTCACACCTTTACTCATTGGAGTTCACAAGTATGCCAGCTTCACAAAGTAAACTTTCTAACCTCAAGGGAGTTCACACCTCCCTTAAAGCTCTTTGGGCCAGAGAGCCCAATAATCAGAGAAAACCCATAATCCCATTCTCTCAGAAGATTCACATATAAAGCGAGAGAGCCATTCCAGAATACACATTTTTCCTCTTGGCTGGCTGGTCGCAGAGGAGAGTTCAGCTGGACTCGAGAGGAGCGACTCTGGTGCAGAGAGCACTTTGACGGATTTCAGCGGAATTACGCCAGAAGCCCTCTTTCCGAGGCAAGGCAGAATATTTTCCACTTGGCTGGCTGGTGGCAGAAGAAGAGTTTTCAGAGGAAGAAGCTACAAGTCGAGAGTTCAGCGGACAACCAGATTCATCTTCATCTCACACCACTGTGGTAGGTGGCTGGGCTCCTGCACGCCCCCCACTGAGACCAAGCTGGTCTGAAAGACTCACCAGAAAGCTAGCCGAGCCCCAAGTGAAGGAGACAAGAGATTCATTCCATCTCTGTTGGTCGGAGGCTGAAGAAAGCAGAGGCAGAGGCTAACGGACAGAACCTTTGGATTTGGAGACATCCGGAGGGCTCTAAGCTAAACCGGCTGTGTTTTGAGAAGAACAAGAACTCCAACATTTGAACTCATAACATATAGTAGCTGCTTTTTTGGTGGCAAATTGAAAACTGAAGGAATATCCATCAAATGGGGAATGGCTGAACAAATTGTTGTTGCTGGATTGGTTGTTGTCCTTTGTACTTGAAGAGGATCAAAATGATGTTAGAATCGAATTAGTGTGTCCAACTATGGCTGACCACACCCATGAGTTGTTCTGCCCCAGGTCAGACACAAATAGCCCCTATGACTATTTGGGATAGCTTCTCTAATTTTACACATATCACACTTCTTGGGGCTAATTAAATTCATACAACACAGCCCCTTTTCTGATGTCATACCAGGCAAACCTGTGCCAGTATCTCCCATGTCTCATAATCGATTCTCAAGTTCTTAAGAGAGACCTTGATAGTGTCCTTGTATCACTTTTCCTGACCACCATGTTGTATGCTTGCCTATGAAAATTCTCCATAAAATAATTTTTTTGGCAAGCATACATTTGGCATTCAATCAATGTGACCAGGCCAAAAGACTTGTGCTCCTGCAGTAGAGTTGGAATGCTTGATAGTTTAGTTTGAGAAAGTACCTCAAACAAAAGACTGACATGAACTGATGGAAAGTGAAGTGAAAACAAGTAGAACCTTGGTACATAGTAATACTGAGTCAAATCTGAATGACTTCACTTTTCTCATCAATGCAAAGATCTAAGACAATACCAAAGGACTCATGGTGACAAATGTCACGAGAGAAGGACACCTACCTGAGACATGTTGCAAAGGGAAACTCTAGGCTTTGGCAACAGACTGTATATGGGTGGGATGAAAGAGTGAGGAGATGAAAATGCCATTTAGATTGTGAAATCAGCATTCAAAAACTTCTCAACCCCATCTAGTTATTGAAGAGGGCAACAGGCAAAACTGTTAGTAAAGCTACAATTCCATCCAGCCCTTCTGGAAAATAATTTGAAACTGTCCCCAAAGTCAATAAACTACTAGGTCTATGGCACAAAGAGATCAAAGAAAAGGGAAAAGAATTTGTGTCCAAAAATACTGATAGCAGTGATGACAAATTGGAAATGGGGAATGTCCATTAATTGGAAAATGGGTAAACAAATTACAGTATATGACTCCAATAAGATATCAGTACTTTGCAAGAAAAGACGAAAGGAAAAGTTTTAGGAAAAAATGGAAAGGCTTTTTTATTTAACTGATGAAGAGTGAAAAGAGTAGACCCTGGAAAACAATTTACACAATAACAACCTTAAAAGAATAAATAATTCTAAGGAATGTAACGATTAACTCTGATTTCAAGGACCCATTATGATAACTTATGCTACCTATTTCCAACAAGTAATAGACTGCAAAGTAGAGAAGGTGACATGTTTTGAGAGATAACAAATGTGTGGATTTGTTTTAACTGATCACCTTTAAGTTTGTGTGTGTGTGTGTGTGTGTGTGTGTGTGTGTGTGTGTGTGTGTGTACACATTTATTTGAGGGGCAAAGGCAAATTGGTCACAGTATTGCCATAAAAAGGATTATTGAAGCACTTTTTTTAAATGCACAGAAAACAATTTCAAAAGGAAATATACAAGCAGGACAGCTTGCCCTAAATTTCATAAGCAGGGGCTAATCTATGATTTAGTTTCCATTTCTAATTGCATCAAACAACACCATCCTTAAAGGAGTCACAAGTTGGCAAGACAGGACATTCACTTTATTTCCTAGAAAATGTCTCATTCCAGCCCACACTCAAAACTCACTTTTACTTTCAAATCTAAACTGGATAGAACTCAAGAGAAAAAATAAGGAGGAATCCAGGCAGAAAAGGCTTAGACTTTTGTGTTTTACCATCTTATCAAAAGAAAGAGCTGATTAGAGCTCATAGTCCTTAATCTGATCCCATCCTAGCTACCTCTGGAGGTGAGGAAGCAGTGCAGAGCCAGGTTTTCTCTAGCATTCTAGTTGTTTTACAGACCCCTATTGACCTCTGAAAGTGAATATGACCAGAAACAAGCTTGTCTTCCCGAAAATAGATGAGCAGTAAGATACCAAACACCCTACTCTTCTGGTTTAGAAACTTACAGAGAATTCTACAAGTCATCATTCTAGATTGATTTTCTTTTTCCTATATGACTTCTAAGTCAATATAAGAGTCTAGTTAGGAGAAATATTCCAGCAGTAATTTAGGTGGACAAAGTGATGGCTCTTGGACTAGGTAATGTGATACACAATAATGTCTAGAAAATGATCAGAGAACAGACTATATAGTAAAAGTCAAAAAAGCTTTATCTCAATAAAATCTGAATTGCTCTCCTCAATATTAAGAAGCAGTTTCAGAGCATAATACTGGACACTAAACACTTATTCAAAATTGTAATAACCACTTATAATGTGAATAAGTCTTGCACTTACTCAAGTTTCTCCAATTTCATCAATGCTTCCTGTTGTGCTACATGTAGCTGCTGCATCTTGTCCGTAGAAGATTTCTGCAAAAGTAATTTCATGAGCTTATTTAAATATGACATGTCACATAAAAATTCCAAAATGTGGTAATCTGGCTATTGGTCCATTCTATAGCATCCATTAGAAAGGAGTTCTAAAAAAATGAATGATAAATAGTACAAGAGATTCTTGTTCATATGCAGATAATCTCAGGAGAAAAACAAATACTGTAATTGAATACTATATAGGGAAGACACTACCGATGAGACCTTTTCTGAACCTACATTTTGAAAAGCAATATAAAGCATAAAGTTCCTGACTTTTCAGATTGTTCCATTATTATGCAGCAGAAGCAGAACAAAACTGAATTCATCATTCACGTTGGTATTAATTTATTTGGGAAATAGCCAATAAACGTTAATTAAGAACTATCAAATCCAGGTACCATATTATTTATAAGTAAAATAAAAAGATAAGAGTTCCTGATTTCTCTGTTTATAAGTCAGTAAGTGTATATCTCTTTCTAAGAAGAAAGGCATATAGTTTCTGGAGATTATTCCTGGGCCCTTTTATGACAAAAGACGGCCTCCAAAGCTTCTGGTATTTTCCAGGGGAAGAGAACATTGTTGCCAGCTCTATAGTGCCTTGAAACTATGTAGTTAAAAATAATTAACAAATGAACTCTCTTGCTTCTTGTTATTTAAAAGGACATCAACAAAGCAGGAAATGTTTTGGGGAGACTGCTTTCATAGTAAGACCAAATATTATGTTTCATCTTACGTATTCCCATAAATGTTTCATATATATTTCTCGACGTGATTCTCTGAAGTGAATGAAATTGATGATGGCACTTAAAAACCGACATGTACGTTTTCCTTCTGAAATATAAAGCAAAACAATCTTTGCATAAATCTCATTCTTACAGAAATCAGGACAATCTAAATCTGAGGGTTCATTTCCCAACTGTACACAGTGTATCCATTCAGCTTTTAAATAAAAGAATAATACAACTTTTAGGCAGTCAATAACTCATCTAATTCCAAAAAAATGGCTTAAGATTCAACAACTGCTTTCATTTTTTTATAATTTTTAACAAAGTTGTTTGTGTAGACCTATAGTTATTCAGTTAGAGAGGTGATGGTGGAGTAAGAGTAGAGTGGCATTTTTTAAAAAAATGAATTAGCCTAAGTAGAATGGAAGAACGAAGCACATTATTTTCTAATAAATTAATAACATAAAAGTCATACAAGATATAAATATCATTACTAGAAATTCAGATAAGATGGGAAATGTCTTTTGTCTAAAGCTCCATGTCCATTCCTAATATTGTCTTTTAAGATGGTTAGAGGCTCCACTCCTTCAAAGCAACAATAATAATTTCTCATTCAGTAAGAATCTCCTATCTGTTAGGTCCTGGGTTAGGCCCCTCCTCTCCTGACACCTCTTTCCCCAATGTCGTCTAGCTGCCTCTTCGTGTCCTAACAGCACAGCCTATTGATTGATGGCGCTTCTCCAATAACATCACAGGCTTCTCACTATCTGCCTACTCTAGATAAAATGTAGCTTCCTTCTAGAATCACTTCTGCCCACTTCTCAAAGAGTGGAGTTCCCCCATTTTCCCACTCCCCATCTCTGCATTTTCCCAAATAAAGTGTACCCCACTTCTCCCTTCCCTCCACCGAACACTGCTCCCCTCAGTGTGAGGTTTTATCAGTCACAAGGTAAGCTTGTTGAAGGCAAGTCTTTGCATTTGGTAAGCTAGGTTCACAGTGCTGAGCACATAGCAAGCTGTTAATAAATGCTCTCATTCACTGTATTTCATTTTTAGTCTTCTTACAAGAATCAGATTTTTTCTTTACAAAACTAAGGAAGTATTGGGCCTTGTTAACACAATTAATATAGTAGGGTTTTCTTCAGCAGAAAAGGTGAGTAGGGAGTGCTAGAAAATAATAATTGGCATAATTTATTATTTGCTATAAATGTGAATTTCTTATGGCACTTATGTACATCAAAGTACAATATATTAAAGATAGATATGATTAGGAATAAACATTTCAACTTACTTGGATAGAAAATATCAGCAAACTCAAAATCATTCACCCGGCAGATGCGAAGAAAAGACTCCCTAAGGATGGAAAAAAATCAAAGAGTGTGTTTACTCAAGTTTATAGTAAGAAAAAAGTATAATCACTAATATGAATTATCGATAACTTGCACTTTGTCTTCCTCTCCCCAGCCCCAGATATTGTAGAAAGTTGTATCAAGTGTGTATATACATGTTCAGATTCTCCTTTTCTCACATGGCATTATTCAGAAAGTTCTGTATTTCTATACTGTCTTTATTTTCACTTAGGAGATGGAATCAAGAATGCCCTGGATTCAAATGTTTGCTGACAAATTCTGGCTTAGAAACACAGGTTTATGGCAACTTTTCTGAGCCATAGGGAAGCCAGGCAGCTCAGAGGATGGAACACTGTACTTGAAGTCAGGAATACCCGAGTTCAAATTCTGCCTCAGACACTCAGAGGCAGGGTATCTCTCCCTGCCCGTTTCCTCATATGTAAAATGGAAAAATCATCACACCTGTCTCCCAGGGTCATTATCACAAAATGACATAACATATAGGAAGCAAACTTTATCAATGCTAGCTACTATTATTAAAGAGAAACAATACTTTTAGTGTTAGTTCTCAGCTTTGTAATAAGAATAAAATGAGATAATATATATAAAAGGCTTTGCAGTTGTCCATACTATTTATGAGGATTAATCATCATGTTGGTTTAGGAGAAAGAAACTCAGGTTAACATGTCATATTAGAAATAACATTTGACTTGAAGCTGGAAGCCCTCAGGCTGAAACCCCAGCTCTTTCCCTACATACTGTGAAACTTTGGGCAAGTTACTCCATAAATCTTAAATGATCTTTTATTCTAATCTGCTATTCTAGGTCACGTGACATCTCTAGGATATCTATTGGTGGGCATTTACGGACATTCTTATTGTCAGCATCCAGCTTTTAGGAGAATGACAACTGTGAAAAGTGCTGACTTCATAATTTTACCTTCTGGTTATATTTACTATACAAGTATTTAAGATCAACCAAGTTATGGGTTAGGTTTCCAACAAGTATAGGTAGAAGGATGCCCCTAGACTCATCAACCTACAAAAAGGAATCGATTCTGAAACTTGATAACTTAAGTATAGTCAAAATCTGGAACAAATGTAAGAAAGCTATTTAATCCAACTACATTTGATTTTTTTACTACATTTTTTAAAGTCCATGAATCTGAAAGTTCAAATGGAAAAAGAAAAAGAAAACCTTCCCAATGCGTTTTAATTTTTACAAGATTAAAGTGGAACAAAAGGTAATAGAAAGTTAAAAAAACCAAACCAGTTTACTTACATATAAACAAACAAGTTACACAACGGTAAGAAGCCTTCCATTATCTGTGGGTACATGCTTTCAATGTTCACTGGCATCTAAACACAGAAGTGTAGAAAATGTCAAGTGGGCTGGAATGGGAGACAGATTCACAACTTATTTTCAAGCTTCAATCACTGATCCCCAAAACTTAGTGTGAACTTTCTATTAAGACCATATTCCAGATAAAAAGGCTTTAACGGTTTGTAGGCAATGGCTGGGTCTACATATTTCACCAGGGAGGAAGCAGATCTGACGGAAGACAAGTCCCATTGAGAAGAGAGTTCTATTCTTCCCTGCAAATTTGGGCTTTACCTTGGTGCCATAGCATTGGCAGCTGTGCATGTCCTTCTGGACACATACAGTGCTGTGAACCTTTTATCAGCCGTTAGTGGAAACAGATTCTCCCATTGGAAAGGAACATAAGCTTAAATGAATCACAGTCAGTCAACCAAACATTCTCCAAGTTCCCACTGTGTGCTGTGCACTCTGTCCTTAAGGATCAGGGAAGGCACTGGCATGAAGGGGGCCTGGTAAAGGGTTTGTGAAGAAGCTGGGATTTGAGGGAAGCCCAGAGACAGAGATAAAGAGGGAGAGAATTTCAGGCTTGAGGGACAGTCAGTGAAAAAGATTGCAGTCAGAAGATGAAGGAACCGTAGGGCATGATGATGGACAGAGAACAAGCCCAGGAGTTAGGAGGACTACCTGACTTCAAACCTGCCTCCCATATTTCTGCCTTACATTAGTAGTTATGATCTTGGGCAATTCACTTCACCTGTTTGCCTGACTTTCCTCATCTGTAAAATGAACTAAAGAAGGAAATGGTAAACCACTCTGATATCTTTGCAGAGAAAACCCCAAATGGGGTCACAAAGGGTCAGGCAGGACTGACCAACAACAAAAATCAGAGAATGGACTCTAGAGAGGACAGTAAGATAAAGACAAGAGGGGCTTTGAATGGCGAGTTCAAGATTTCATGTTCGATTCTGGCTCTGATTTTGAGTAGAGGGAGAGGCTTAAGGCAGGTCACTTAGCAAGTATAGTTAGGCTGCAGAGGGGGAAAGATGTCCCATTGCTTCCTTCACTGCAGCCCTACCTCCTCCCCTTTCCCCCCGCCCCAAGCCTGGCGCACAGTGGGTACTTGATCACTGTTCACTGAATGGCAACACCTACTAGACTACCGTGGTATGAGGTGGTGGAGCGGTGGCTTGTTGGAGGAGAGAAAGGGACATATAAGGGACGTCATCAAATCAAAATCAGGCTGGGTGTGAGGGGACTGGGCCCAGAACTGCTCAGCACAAAACACACTGAGTCCGACTGGTGAGAAAGAAGGAATCACAGGCAGGTCAGAGACTTTCATTAAGTGCCTCCTGTGAGCCTTGAGCACTGGGAATACAAAAGGAGGCCACGGACAGCCCCTACTCCCAAGGAGCTCACAACCTCAAAGGCAAGACTTAGAGCACAAGCGCCTCATTCTTGTGCTTGTAGACCTGGTACCGAGCACAGTGCCTGGCCTACGGCCAATGCTTAAAACATATCACTGGTCTGATCTGCAAACTAAAAAAAATGTAAACGCTGAATCAATACTTGCCAAAGAATCATCAAAGTTTTACATATAGACCTAAACACACACATACATACACACACACACATAACATACACATGTATTAGCTATAAACGTAAAACATAAGACTATTGTCTAACCCTCCATGTTTCACTTTTCAGGTGAAAACGCACCCAGAGAGGTAGCATAATGGCTCGTTCGGCCCCACAGAAACACTAAGAAGCCCAGCTCTCCTGACTCTACTGCCTGGCACATGCTCCACACTTATGCTGGAAGAATTTTGAAAAGACAAAGATTTCCTTTATTTTTATCACAATTTGTGTGAAACTACTTGAAGGCAGGAACAATTCTGGTTTTGGTCTGTGTGTCTCCAGAGGCAAATACAGTCCCTTTCTAGAGGTACAAACTAGCACAGAAATGCCTGCTGAATGGAACCAAATTTGTGGTTTCTAGTACCAATCAAAGGAAAGTCATTCCATCTGGAGAAACCAAACATCCTGTTTTCTGTTTATTTTAAATTATGCTGCCATTTTTGTTTGACTATTCTCCAATGTGGGCAGACTTCTTGAGACTAAGGCAATGATTCAGAAGTTTGCATTGGCTTTCTGTTGTCCCTAAATTATTCTTAAAATAGTTTAATGGCTTTATTAATCCCTGAATAAGGTATGCTCTCCATTGTGGGGTAATCCTAGTTTTAAAAAATGTACTAATATCCATCTTATGGAATCTCATGTTTGCTCACTCGAACAGAACTGAAACTGGTTGAGCTGGTTGAGCTCCAAATGAACCGAAACAGAATGTCCATCCAAAGAACCAATCACACATGATAGTAAATAGAGAAGCAGCAAAATGTTTCATCTTAACAACAGTCATGTTTCTGCAGCACTTTACACACACAGTTTTTCCATCCTCTATCTCATCAGCAAACTCACCATGTAAAAGGCGTCCAGTGGAATTCCATATACAATTTGTAGTGTTCGCAAGAAAATCTTGCGCAAGACTTCAGACTGCAAAACAAAACACAAAAACATCTACCTTAAAAATCCAGCTTTTTAAGATAAAAGAAACTCCATCATTCTTATCACTGAAATAAGATGGTGATTGTCATATTCACAGAAAAGGAAAAGAAAAACTACTCAATTCTACTTTCCCTCAAATTTCTTTTCACTTTTTCCACTTGAAACAATACCCTAAAGTTCGGGACACTCTCTATATTAAGGATGAGTGTTAAAGACTTTGAATTATGTTGATGCCTAAGTTCACATAAAGCAGTGTTATAAACTCAATACAGCTAAATTCCTTTGAAAACATCATATATACAGATATAATTTTTTCCACTAAGAGACAGGGGGGAAAGTTGTCTAGTTGAGTCATGCAAATTTGTAAAATGCAACACCTTGAACAGAAAGTGAAACATATTTTAAGAAGAGTCAACAAAAGGAGTAGCCAAGGATTAAGAGCATTGTTTGGTGCCCTGATTAACAAGTCAATACCTTGTTCCAGTAGGTTTCAATTTAATAGGATTAAGCCAGTCACTGAAATCCCTCTCCTCCCCACAAGTCATTCTACCCATTTTCCTGCCATGCTGAAAATTTTGTAGATCTTCTCTGAACAGACCAATCCAGAGAATTGGCAGGTTCAAGAAGAGGTTGGAGATTGGTAAAAAGCTGGCATCCCATTGAGCATCCCAGGGCATATCTAGCATGAAATAAGAGTCAGATCCAGCCTCTGACACAGGTGATCCTGGGCCAGACACTTAAGGTGTTGGGGCCCTGGGCCAGAGCTGTCAAACTTCACAAAGAGTTTGAATCAAAAGAAAATGTCATTAGAAAATGCTTAACAAAATAAATGTTCGTTTGTGGTTTTCTAAGTCAATGTGACCAGAAGGGATCCGTTTCTACTTGGATGTAACAACCAGCCCCACTGCCTAAGACTGAATTAAAAAGGATCTCCGCATCCACATTTTGGGAGACCGAATTTCCCAAATCTAGTTACCAATGTCACTTAAAAATAAAGTCTGTAACACAGACTCTACATGACAGTGGCTGCTGCACGTTTAGTTTACGTTATGCCCACCTGGCTCCCAAACATCACCCCAGTGCATGAAGACACCCAGTGACAGCACCTTTGGGTTAGGAAAAATATCATTCTTGGAGAGAGTTTTGCCATCGGCTCCTGTCAGGACTGAATTCTGGACATGAGTCACAATCTCAGCTGGATTCAGTCGGGGAAAAGACAGGGTTTCCATGCTCGAGTCCTGCTGTCAGTGATAGGGAAAAGAAGAAAAACAACAAATGGAACTTAAATGAGAAAGTGATTGAAAACCAGGGGTAAATCTCCATCACTTCAGTGTCATCTGGAAGCTAAGCAAGCGTGATGGGCACATGGCAGCAAGTAGGATCAAGCATCTCGAACAGACAGGCTGCCCGATGCGCACCCATGCCCGTCTCTGCCCTGGCGCTTCTGTCTGTCCCTAACTCTGCGTGAATGTGCCCATGCCCGTCTCTGCCCTGGGGCTTCTCTGTCCCTAACTCTGCGTGAATGTGCCCATGCCCGTCTCTGCCCTGGGGCTTCTCTGTCCCTAACTCTGCATAAATGTGCCCATGCCCGTCTCTGCCCTGGGGCTTCTCTGTCCCTAACTCTGCATAAATGTGCCCATGCCCGTCTCTGCCCTGGGGCTTCTCTGTCCCTAACTCTGCGTGAATGTGCCCATGCCCGTCTCTGCCCTGGGGCTTCTCTGTCCCTAACTCTGTGTGAATGTGCCCATGCCCGTCTCTGCCCTGGGGCTTCTCTGTCCCTAACTCTGCGTGAATGTGCCCATGCCCGTCTCTGCCCTGGGGCTTCTCTGTCCCTAACTCTGCATAAATGTGCCCATGCCCGTCTCTGCCCTGGGGCTTCTGTCTGTCCCTAACTCTGCGTGAATGTGCCCATGCCCGTCTCTGCCCTGGGGCTTCTCTGTCCCTAACTCGGCGTGAATGTGCCCATGCCCGTCTCTGCCCTGGGGCTTCTCTGTCCCTAACTCTGCATAAATGTGCCCATGCCCGTCTCTGCCCTGGGGCTTCTCTGTCCCTAACTCTGCATAAATGTGCCCATGCCCGTCTCTGCCCTGGGGCTTCTCTGTCCCTAACTCTGCGTGAATGTGCCCACGCCCGTCTCTGCCCTGGGGCTTCTCTGTCCCTAACTCTGCGTGAATGTGCCCATGCCCGTCTCTGCCCTGGGGCTTCTCTGTCCCTAACTCTGTGTGAATGTGCCCATGCCCGTCTCTGCCCTGGGGCTTCTCTGTCCCTAACTCTGCATAAATGTGCCCATGCCCGTCTCTGCCCTGGGGCTTCTCTGTGCCTAACTCTGCATAAATGTGCCCATGCCCGTCTCTGCCCTGGGGCTTCTCTGTCCCTAACTCTGCGTGAATGTGCCCATGCCCGTCTCTGCCCTGGGGCTTCTCTGTCCCTAACTCTGCGTGAATGTGCCCATGCCCGTCTCTGCCCTGGGGCTTCTCTGTCCCTAACTCGGCGTGAATGTGCCCATGCCCGTCTCTGCCCTGGGGCTTCTGTCTGTCCCTAACTCTGCGTGAATGTGCCCATGCCCGTCTCTGCCCTGGGGCTTCTCTGTCCCTAACTCGGCGTGAATGTGCCCATGCCCGTCTCTGCCCTGGGGCTTCTCTGTCCCTAACTCTGCGTGAATGTGCCCATGCCCGTCTCTGCCCTGGGGCTTCTCTGTCCCTAACTCTGCATAAATGTGCCCATGCCCGTCTCTGCCCTGGGGCTTCTGTCTGTCCCTAACTCTGCGTGAATGTGCCCATGCCCGTCTCTGCCCTGGGGCTTCTCTGTCCCTAACTCGGCGTGAATGTGCCCATGCCCGTCTCTGCCCTGGGGCTTCTCTGTCCCTAACTCTGCGTGAATGTGCCCATGCCCGTCTCTGCCCTGGGGCTTCTCTGTCCCTAACTCTGCGTGAATGTGCCCATGCCCGTCTCTGCCCTGGGGCTTCTCTGTCCCTAACTCTGCGTGAATGTGCCCATGCCCGTCTCTGCCCTGGGGCTTCTGTCTGTCTGTCTGTCCCTAACTCTGTGTGAATGTGCTCATGCCGTCTCTGCCCTGGGGCTTCTGTCTGTCTGTCTGTCCCTAACTCTGCGTGAATGTGCCCATGCCCATCTCTGCCCTGGGGCTTCTGTCTGTCTGTCTGTCCCTAACTCTGTGTGAATGTGCCCATGCCCGTCTCTGCCCTGGCGCTTCTCTGTCCCTAACTCTGCGTGAATGTGCCCATGCCCGTCTCTGCCCTGGGGCTTCTGTCTGTCTGTCTGTCCCTAACTCTGTGTGAATGTGCCCATGCCCGTCTCTGCCCTGGCGCTTCTGTCTGTCTGTCTGTGTGTATCTGTGTGTCTGTGTCTGTGTGTCTGTGTGTGTGTGTGTGTGTGTCTGTCTGTGTGTCTGTCTGTGTGTCTGTGTGTGGGGGTGGCGGCCGGCGGCCTTGCCCTGCCCCCCGACCCAGTTCACCGGCCCGCCGCGGCCTCACCTCCCTGAAGTCTGGGTCCTCTGACAGAAGGAAGAGCAAACAGCCACCCAGGGACGCGGAGGGCGGAGCGCAGAGAGGAGCCAGGCCGAAGAGAGCCGCAGCCGGCCTCGGGGGCCTCCCCACCCCCCTCCCCGGAGCCTCTTTGGGGCCGCACAGCAAACGGTTCCGGGGGCGGAATGTAGCGCGCCCGCCCTGACCCGCGGGGGGAGGGTTCGGACTCGTGCCCCCTCCCCCCCACCCCTTTCGGGAGAGGGAGACCCCCGCCCAAGTCCTCGGCTCCACTCACCTCCTAACCCTCCGACCTCCGGCCACAAAGGCGGGAAGGCAGCACGGCAGTTGTCGCGGCCCTTCCCGCCTCCGCGCTTCCCCGCAGAGCAGGAGAACTTTTCAAATCGGCCCGCGGGAGCGCCCGCCGGAAGTCCCGCCCCCTTCCCCTATCACACTTCGGCGCTCCATTGCGGTCATTTCCGGGAAGGAAAGCGTTCTTCCTGTCGTGTTGTGGGAGTTTTTCTGTGGTACCGCGTGAACCCTGACGCAGCGACCTTTGGGGGCCCCGAGCCTTCGATTTAGTTTTTTTTATTTAGCTATAACTTTATTTGTTTTTGTTTGTTTGTTTGTTTGTTTGTTTGTTTTTAAATGACTTTATATTGACAGAATCCATGCCAGGGTAATTTTTTTTTTTACAACATTATCCCTTGCACTCGCTTCTGTTCCGATTTTTTTCCCTCCCTCCCTCCACCCCCTCCCCAGGATGGCAAGCATTCCTATATATGCTAAACATGTTGCAGTGTATCCTAGATACAATATATGTTTGCAGAACCGAACAGTTCTCTTGTTGCACAGGGAGAATTGGATTCAGAAGGTAAAAACAACTCGGAAAGAAAAACAAAAATGCAGATAGTTCACATTCGTTTCCCAGTGTTCCTTCTTTGGGTGTAGCTGCTTCTGTCCGTCATTTATCAATTGAAACTCAGGTCTCTTTGTCAGAGAAATCCACTTCCATCAGAATACATCCTCATACAATATCGTTGTCGAAGTGTATAATGATCTCCTGGTTCTGCTCATTTCACTCAGCATCAGCTCATGTAAGTCTCGCCAGTCCTCTCTGTATTCATCCGGCTGGTCATTCCTTACAGAACAATAATATTCCATAACATTCATATACCACAATTTACCCAGCCATTCTCCAATTGATGGGCATCCATTCACTTTCCAGTTTCTAGCCACTACAAACAGGGCTGCCACAAATATTTTGGCATATACAGGTCCCTTTCCCTTCTTTAGTATCTCTTTGGGGTATAAGCCCAGTAGTAGCACTGCTGGATCAAAGGGTATGCACAGTTTGATAACTTTTTGGGCATAATTCCAGATTGCTCTCCAGAATGGCTGGATTCGTTCACAACTCCACCAACAATGCATCAGTGTCCCAGTTTTCCCACATCCCCTCCAACATTCATCATTATTTTTTCCTGTCATCTTAGCCAATCTGACAGGTGTGTAGTATCTCAGAGTTGTCTTAATTTGCATTTCTCTGATCATTAGTGATTTGGAACACTCTTTCATGTGAGTGGTAATAGTTTCAATTTCTTCATCTGAAAATTGTCTGTTCATATCCTTTGACCATTTATCAATTGGAGAATGGCTTGATTTCTTATAAAATTGAGTCAATTCTCTCTATATTTTGGAAATGAGGCCTTTATCAGAACCTTTGATTGTAAAAATGTTTTCCCAGTTTATTGTTTCCCTTCTAATTTTATTTGCATTTGTTTTGTTTGTACAAAAAACTTTTCAATTTGATATAATCAAAATTTTCTATTTTGTGATCGGTAATGGTCTCTAGTTCATCTTTGGTCACAAATTTTTTTCTCCTCCACAAGTCTGAGAGAGAAAGTATCCTCTGTTCCTCCAATTTATTTATAATCTCGTTCTTTATGCCTAAATCATGGACCCATTTTGATCTTATCTTGGTTATACGGTGTTAAGTGTGGGTCCATGCCTACTTTCTGCCATACTAATTTCCAATTATCCCAGCAGTTTTTTATCAAATAATGAATTCTTATCCTAAAAGTTAGGATCTTTGGGTTTGTCAAACACTAGATTGCTATAGTTGACTATTCTGTCTTGTGAACCTAAACTATTCCACTGATCCACTAATCTATTTCTTAGCCAATACTAAATGGTTTTTTGGTGACTGCTGCTTTATAATATAGTTTTAGATCAGGTACAGCTAGGCCACCTTCATTTGATTTTTTTCCCCATTAATTCCCTTGAGATTCTCCATCTTTTGTTCTTCCACATGAATTTTGTTGTTATTTTTTCTAGAGCATTAAAATATTTTCTTGGGAGTCTGATTGGTATAGCACTAAATAAATAGATTAGTTTAGGGAGTATTGTCATCTTTATTATATTCGCTCGGCCTATCCAAGAGCACTTAATATTTTTCCAATTATTTAAGTCTGACTTTATTTTTGTGGAAAGTTTTTTGCAATTTTGCTCATATAATACCTGACTTTCCTTTGGTAGATAGATTCCCAAATATTTTATGCTGTCAACAGTTATTTTGAGTGTAATTTCTCTTTGTATCTCTTGCTGTTGGATTTTGTTGGTGATGTATGAAAATGCTGAGGATTTATGGGGATTTATTTTGTATCAGCCTTCGATTAAAAAGCAGGTGGCAGGCCAGGTAACCCTGAAGAAGGACACGAGGAGCTGGGACACTCTGGTAGTGAGTCACTTCCCTTAAGCTCCTACTGAGTGCTTGCCTTCGAGGAGCACCCAGGGTCGTTGTGATGTGGGAAAGATTCCTATCTTTGATTCCCAACACCTCCTAGTTAATGTAATTTACCCTTTAACTCACAAATCCTGGTCCCTTTGTATTCCAATAGAAGATCCAGGACCTGTCCCAGCCCCACCTGAATCTGAGCCAACTTTGAGGAAGGCCCAAAAGCCCCTCTAGCTAAATCTTCTATTTAAATAGGGCCACTCTGTGAACCCCCTCTTTGCAGAGATTCCAAACATGCTAGCCATGTGAGGACCCTCTGTCCACTGGACCTTCTGTCCGGTACCCTCCTTATCTCTACCTTCACCTATCTCCTTACTTCCAAACCCAATAATAAACTTCTTATATCAATCTAGCTGTCAGGCCAGTAAATGCCTTTATTGGGGACTCCCGCTGCTACTAGACCTCATTTACCACTGTATCCTTGCACTGAATCCAGGGGGATTGCAGGGGAGCTCTGTTTAACTCCCTATACCCCAAACCTGCCACTAGACCTCAACTAAACCCTAATTTCATTTAGGTCCCTCAAATCTAGACCTCAACAGTTGGGGAAACTACCAGCTGCGGGGGCAAAGGGTTTCTATAGAAGAAGCCCCAGGAGACAGATTCTGGATTTGGGGAATCCCCCAGGAGAGAAGGGGCCCTGCATGGGGGGGAAGGGAGATCCTATAGAACAAGCCCTCAGGAAAAGGGCGATTCCAGATTTGGGGGATTTCTCTAGAAGGAGCTCCCAGAAGGAGGGGCATGTTGGGGTTGGGGTACAGCCAAAGCAAGTACCTGGTTGTTATGGGCCAGAACTTGAAACAAGGTGTTAACTCATTAGAGTTGATGGAAACAATGCTTGTGTGCTTAGGATTTACACCTTTGGGTTCACACATTAGAGCTCACACATTAGCTCACATTGGAGTTTACAAGTTTGGGAGAGTCACAAGTCAGAAACCCACAATCCCACTCTCTCAGAGGAGGAGTCAACCTTTGTGATCACTCCTTTAAGAGATCATATATAAGAAGCTCTTAAAGCTTCAGTGGAAGATTGAAACGCTAGAGACTGCAGTAGGGGCAGAACGAAGGATTCCGAGGAGTAGAACCAAGATTCAGAGGGAACTGGAGGCAACAAAGGACAAGCTGCAAGAACTCTTGGAACCAAGCAGAGAGATAGACCTCTAAGAAAATTAACTGGGCTATTTTGGAAGAGACAATAAAAGACTGTACTTAAATCCCTGGCTGCCTTTGGGGTGATTATTACTTTGAACCGAAACTAAGGCTGCCTCCAGAAACCTCCCCAAGAAACCTTCTCCCAGGGAACCATCATATATTTTAGAAAAAGAGGAGAACACCATACCTGGTTATGTTTAACTTCTTGCCCTGGACCCCCCTCCTAGAGGCTGGGGCAGAGACAGCCGGAGTCTTTAGGGCAGCGTTTGGAAAGAAACTGATGAAAAGTGAAGAAATAAAAGTACCTCTGGAGGTCTCTAGGAAGCTGTTGGGGGGAAATGGCCTGGTTGGATTGTAGTCGTCCTTCCCTGCCAGGAATGCTTCTGCAGAACCGGCTGATGGAGACCAGCCAAGGCACTAAGCCAGATGTGCCCCAGAGACCATGAAGATGTGTGCTTCCTTTTAAAGGTCATTTCCCACAAGGAGGACAACCAGAAAGAGATTTTCTGGGCTTGTGGATAGGTCATGGATTTCCCCCCCCCCCCTCCTGGGGATGGAATAAGATAGCAAGGATTTTGAATCACCAAGCAGTGGTCAACAAAAATCATAGATGAGAAAGGCCAAAGGAAAGAACAGTATAAGAGCTGTTGCCCAAGCCAAACTGTCCACCCCAGGAGAGGGAGGAAATATATGTAGTTGAGAAATAAAAGGAAATGGAACCAGGCCCAGGAAAAACTGACAGAATCGATTCTGTAGCTTTAGCAGCCTTGAAGAAATGCCTTCAGCACTCTCAGAATACTTTCTGCTTTAAGGAGCTAATTTCTTTTGCACTGACATTAGACACTGTAAAACCTCCACAACTCATTGTTCTTTTGAGCAACCCCCTTACAAAGTCCTACTAGATCTTTGGGATCAGCCCTTTTATTTTCCTGCAGTTCACAACTTCATTGTTTACTTCTTCTATTTTTGTAACTTCCAGGATCATTTTCCCATCTTTAATCTCTGTTGTTATCTAGCTAAGACATATGAACAGTTGTCCACTTTTTTCCCTTCAACAGAGCTCCACAGCTGCCATTAAAAGGCTTAAGATTAATATCACATGAAAATGAAAAGAATGCGACATAAGTGTTATTTCAGTTTTAGAGTTAATTCTTTTATATGTCATTCATTCATAATATGCTGTTTCCCATGCTAGCATTCAGTCTAGTTTGGAACTCCCATCCTCCTGGTTTCTCAGTTCCCATTCTCCAATTTTGACTTGGCTATCCTCTAGCCAGATCAATCCTATAGCCTGGAGTTGGGCTAAATTAAATCATTGCAGAATAAGGGGGCTCTTGCTTAGTGAAGAACTTAGCACCATGGGCTGCAGTTGGCATGAACAAGGAAAGCTCCGACCAAGCACAGGCTCCTATCATCACCAGTGATTCGTACAAATAACCTCATCCAAAATTCCCCAAGATATAATACCAGTAGGATCAGATGTCACAGGAGCTGAGAAAATAATTCTGATTAAAATAGGTCCAGAGGACCCCTCCCAGCAGCTGACAAAGGAAGCAGAAAGCTTTGGCTTTCTGCTGATAGTAAGTATTGGAGGGGAAGAGAATTACATTTGATTCCAAGGACCAACCCCTATTGTCCATTTCAGCTCCAAAACTGAACATTTATGTTGCATTATTTTCATAATTGTTTTTTGTCAATTCCTCTCCAGTAAGATCACGAATCTATCCCTAAATGAAGCAAAGGTCACTTTTTGTGTATTTGAGAAATGGGAAAAGTAAGGAGTACATCCAACAGAATTTCTTTTTAGCTTTGAGAGGAGCATTTCTGAAGAAACTCTTTGCAGATATGATGGTATAACTAGAGAATTAACTAAACTACTAGAGACAACAACTTTAGCAAAATTCCACTTACATCACCAGTATTTCTATATGTTACCAACAAAGCCCAGCAGCAAGAGATAAATCCAATTTAAAATAACTGTAGACAATATATTTGGGAGTCTACCTGCCGAGAGAAAGCCAAGATATGAACTCAATTAAACATCTAAAGACTTGGAAGAATATCAAGTGCTCCCGAGTAGGCCAACATAATATAATAAAAATGACAGTTTTACCTAAATCTATTCAGTGCCATGGGAATTTAAACTGCCAAGAAATTATAGAGCTAGAAAAAAACAATTCATCTGAAAGAACAAAAGTTCAAGAATTTCAAAGGAATTCAAGAACCTCTATCTCTTGGGAGGACTGAGGAAAGAAATAAGATCTTGCCATTTTATATGAGTGTTCAAGGAGGTCCACCACAGTGATACAAGCATAGGGCTTTCCCAAGACATCCTGGAAGCACCAAGAAAATAGATCTTTGATCTAAAGGAACCTGAGGTTTTTGGGGTTTTTTTTTTGTTTTTTTTTTTTTTAAAACATTTTTATTCAAAGTTTTGAATTTAAAATTCCAACCTCCTCCCCCTCCTTAAAACAGTAAGCAATCAGATATAGAGTTAGGTTATGTGAAATTATGTAATAAGTTTCCATATTAATCATTTTGTACAGAAGACTCTAAAGGAAAAAAAAAAATTAAAGCAGAGAAAAACATGCTTCAGTCAGCATTCAAATACCAATTCTTTCCCTGGAGGCAGAAAATATGCTCTGTTAGTCCTTTGGAGACTTGTGTATTTTAGATAATTCAGCCAATTGTGAACACTTGTGGCCACTGAGCCCCTTGTACTCCTTGCCCTGGGAAAGGCCTACTTTCCCTTTTGTAAAGGAAAACAGAGACACATTTCACAAACCCAAGAGCTCTTCTAAAATTAGAAGAGATTTGGGAATATGGAAGAATAATTAAGTCTTTGATTTATCAGCTAACCTAAAATGTATTTTGGGTCCTACAAAACCTTTTGGTCTAAAGCCATGAGAGAGCTGACTCATGGAAGGGCCCAGCTTTTTAAGATTCCTGGAAGGAAAGACTGGTCTTCAGAGACAGCCTGGGGTCATCAGTTGTATTCCCTGCTGTGTAGGAAGAAGTCTTGATAAAAAGGAGGAGCCAGGTAGTTTGGTGAGCCCTTTTTTGGGACTCATGAACTAAAGTGGGGAAGTGGTCAGTCTACATATAGTCTCCTCCACTCCCTCCTCTCAAAGTCAGAAGGGTGAGAAATATGGAGCATTAAATTTAGAAAGCCACATTTTCATCTCATTTTTGGAAGGAAGTCTGTGCAGACATAGCTTTGTACACAAATGGTACCCTTCTGTACCTGGTTCTATGATTGTTGCTCCTGTCAGGTCATAAGATCAAGGAGATCCTTTATGAGGGATGTCTATCTACAAGGCTTAATTTCCCCCCCATCCCCACCCCATCATGTCTCAGCAAGTTGCTATCATGAAGTTCTCATCTGTTTCTTGGTCTTTCTAGGACCACAAAAGAGTGAGTGAACTATATGTCAATACTAACCCAAAGGCCTCTTTTCTTGTTTAAACACAATTTCTAATGAAGTCTTTCCTACATGAATGGAAGGCATCCTCCATAAAAACATCCTTTAGCAGGCTTTTAGGAGAGTTATTCAACAAAAAGCTACATCTTTGTCCTGTCACAGTTAGCTGCCATGTGTCTGAAAGATGTTTGTGAATAACAAAAAAGCATTGGATTTGGAAGAGAAAACCACCACCTGCGTGTCTTTTCCAGTCCCGTCTCCCACCCCTCCATCAAGATCACTTGGAATTACATGAAGAGCCAACATCCAAAACGACGTCCTGTTTATTGCACTGATTTCTTCTTTTGAACAGATACCCTAGAGTGCTTGACTCTCAGATATGTCTAATGGAATGCAAGCTCAGGCCAGAGTTGAGAAAACAACCAGGATGGATAGTTTTCAGAAAACTACAAAGTTCTTTTGTGACCCCATGCCTTATGGGACTGTGAAATGTGGAAGTAAGGGATTGTAGGACAAGAAAGGGCAAAGATCGTCATTGGGAGAGAGGGAAGAGGACTCCACTGGTGTCCTCATGATATAGAGAACAATCAAAAGGGGCCTTTGGGTGTCCTCCCTGTGGTGAAGACCTAGGAGCACATGGACAAGAATCCCACAGGATGGCAAGCCTAGATGGGATGGGAACAGCAAGATTGAAGAGGTCTCTTTAATCTGTGTGATCCAATTCGTGGAGCATCTGCATTTGTGCATAGCCTTCTGTGAGGGCAAGTTGGAGGTATTAGGTATAACATGGTATGATAATGGTCTTTGAGCTCAAGAGCTCAAGTTGTTTTTATGAATTTATCTCTTTGAAGTAAAGGAAGGGATTTGGGACAGGAATACAGCCCCATGTACTTTCTAAATGACTCTTGGCAGGCTGGGTGGAAGGCAGTATGACTACAGCCCAGAGGTTGGATTCAAACTCATACAAGTCCCTTGGGCCATACAAGTTCAGTATTCATGCTGAAGCATCCCGCAGTAACCTAGAGAATGATCCTGGGTGCAAGAAGGAAGATGTAAAGTAGCTGGGAGGCTGGGACGCTGGCAGCTGCTGGGAGTTAACGTTCCTCAGCATCAGCCCTTGGAACCTGTGGTACAATGTCAGTGATCCATCAAAGAGCCAGACCTCTCTGAACCATTGCCCCATTGCAGAGGATGAGACCAACTGAATTTTGAAGGAAAGATTCATGTTTTTCCAAACAGTTTTCCTTCATAACTTATTCCAGCTCCTAACTTTGAAGAGACTCAATTTGTCCCCATTTCATCGACATAGAATAAAAGATCATAGTTGTGAAATGTGGGAGACTTAGCAAACTACAGTGCTCATCAGTTAATGAAGCTACCCTCCCCTTTCATTATGCTCTCTAGATAAATTTGATTTCTTCCTACAGCTGGACTTAACTCCCATTTGGACCTGGTTCTCTCCTAATGACACAGCCTCCCTGTTCTCCCTTTTTAGCACTAACTGAACCTTCAGGCTCCCCAAATCAGTGATCCAGATGGGGGAGTTGTAATACTCTAAACTCCCTATTGACACTTCTAGGTTCTCTTCTACCTCCATCACTTAGGAACTTCTCTTCCTTTGAGGTTCATGCAATCCAAATCTACCACCCAATCAAATTTTTTGGCTCGTACCTGCCAGTCTTTAGGATGCTTCCCTTTTTCCTTCAGTAAGTCCAGTGCCTCTTTCACACCTTTCTCTCCTCCCGCTTCCTACTGCCTGCCCTCATACAAGGGGATTTCAATATATATAATCATACTCCCCCAGGTGCCCTAATAGTGTGAACAGGTCCTCAATTTACTCCATGCTTTTGATTGACCATAAGTGCTCTATATTCCTATTCTTGAACTCTGAAATTCTCTTATTTAGTCCCATTCTGTTGTCATTGTACTTATTTTGTCTTGCAACAGAAATCCAATTCTTCATCATGACTTCCCAGTCCCTGGACTCAATTCTTTCCCAAGCCAGCACCCCTGCCCTAGATACCTTCTCATCTCTTCCCTGTTCTGACCTCTGCACTGTCCTTTTCTCTTGAACGTCTTATTCCTTTTAACCGACTACAAAACTTGCTTTGCTCAGCCCTGGATTCTTACACCTGCTATCTTCATTTCTATTCATCACCAAGTGAAGTTGGAGAAAAATCACAAAAATGTTCTGACTATATCCATTGCTAGTTAATTGCTTGAGCTTGTAGAAAATTTTATTGGGTCTGGAGTTATTTAAGAGATTGAACAGTAATCCACACAAATCTCTCCCAAATGCTTATATTCCAACTTCAAAGAAAAAAAGGTGGGAATGACCCCCAAAGATAATATATATAGTTACTATTCTTTTTGATTATTAATTGTGACATGGATTTAAATTGGACAAGAACAACCATGAATGGATCACGATTGTGTTGGTGGACATGTTAACAAACCCAGCACTCATGAGTCCCAATAAGACTAGCATGATATATCCCATGCCCCACCTGACTGTATATGTTAATAATAGCATTATTTGCTACCCATTCATCATGAGAAGAGTGAACTAGGGCGGGGAAGGCTAAGGCCAATCTTGTTGAAGTCACAACTGGGCAATAGGAAGGTTTGGTTACAAGAGGAAAAAATATAATAAAAACTATTAAAGAGAATGACAACCAACTTTTCTATTTTAATCATGGTTCTCTGGGGACAGGGGAGAACTAGACTAAAAGGAACTCTGAGAAATTTGTAGAATTTGTAGCCATTCTTTTTGTAATAACTCAGGCCTCCCCTACTCATTGGACTGCATCCAAATTAAGAGAGGACAACGGGAAGTAGCTCAAAATGAAATGATACATGGGAAAGTGGGCCAGGAGTGTCAGCCATGCAAGGGGCAGGTATTCAACAATGTCAAGGTGTCCAGTCCCTGCAGAGCAAGCTGGGCCCCATTATCTCACTAAAAGTTTTTGAAGCAGAACTTGTTTTATGTATGTAGCCTATGGACTTGCCATCGGGACTATAATCCCTGTATATAGGAAGGGATGGAAGTCTATCCTCCCAGTAAGGATGAATGTGCTGGGAGAAAGGGTTTTGTTTGGATGGATGGAAGTGGTGTCCAAAAAACATTTCAAAAGAAGATAAGTATAATTTCACACACCCCTCCACCTTGGTCTGTTGTACAGACAGAACAAAGCTAGAGGAAGGACATTAGTCCATTTCAGATGGGGCTGAGTACACATTTGGCCAATCACTATTTTAAGCTCCTTATTCTTAGGCTCAACTTGACTTGAGCTTTGGGGAGTTAAAGTGTATAGAATTTTGGGGTCACTCCTGGAGTTGGGAGAGGATAGATTTGGCCAAGTGAGTGAGTCAATAAGGATCAGGGATTTTGAAGCAAGGGATAGTCTTCAGGAATTATCAACTCCAGAAGATGATTAAAACCATAGCATATCCTTCCAGAGCATCAAGTGTGTCAGTGACATCAACACATTGATTCCCTCGTGATACAGAATTAGTCCATCCCATGTGAGCAGGGCAATTAACAGTGGCCATGGCAGTTGTTTGTCCCTTCTTCTCAAAGAGAACCATGACATCATGCCATGGCACACAAGTGAATTGGATTCGAGGGAGGGAAGGCTATTCAAGGTTACCCGCCTCACTTTCCTCTCCAGAGCCATCTGGGTCCAGTGGCCAGATGTGGATCTAGATGACTGGAGATGGGTCTGGATGCTGTGGGAGACCTGGGCCTTTTTAAGCTAAGATCTTCAACAGATCTCAGTTTGATTGAGGCTGCTCCCATTCAGTGATTAAGATTAGTTAGCAATTGAGGCAAAGAATCTCTTTTTTTCTCTTTTTCTCCAGGGCAGATGAGATCTTTGATGAATTCTGCATTCACAATGATCTCATCAGTGGATGTAAAGATCTCTGTAGCCAGAAGATCTCCACAGTGTGGCAAACACCAAATATACATTTTTGAGTCAGCATAGACTGGCCTTTTTTTTCCTTTGGCCAGATGACACTCCTGGGTAAGGGCCATCTCAGCTAGGCACTGGGATTAGCAGAGAAACTGCCAAGGTATCATACTCAAACTTTAGCAGTGTCAGTCTGTCAGGTAAACTTTCTAATAAAAAGGGCATCAGAAAGATCATTACAGGGCTTTTTAGCCATGTCTACTATAAAGGTACAATTACGTAATGGCTTACCAGGTAAATCGGGGAGTAAAAGGGCTTCAACTTCATGGAGACACTATATCAAAGGGAACCTTAAAATCAAATCAGAAAGGGGCAGCGGCAGCTATGGCCTAAAGATTTGGTGGTGGTCCAGTAGCCAAAGCATCTGTCTGAACAGAGAACTAGTGCAGGGTGGTCCTAAAGCTTAAGTTAGAAGAGCAGACTCTACCCTTCTCTGCTCATGTACAGAAGAATGAAGACTGGGAATCCCAGTGCAAATACTGATAATAGGACTCTTTCATAGCTGAGAGATGCCCTGCAGCAGCTGCAAAGAAAAGCAAAGGGCTTGGCAATTTCCCTGAAGGTGTCCACTAACCCTACTGCTCCAGGGATGGTTCTCAGCTGCCGTCAAGTGGTGAATGCAGAGAACTGCTAGAGAGCCTGAATATGTTTAAAAGAAGCATGAGAGGTTATATGCACTCACAGGCACCTAACTCCTAAGAGCTTTCTCATTATCACGGCAGTTAAAAGGAGTACACAGAGACAGGGTATAAGTGTAATGCATGATGAGATGATTATCTAAAAAATAAAATTAAGGGATGAGAAAGAAAAGGGGAAAGGAGAGATAGAATAGGAGTAAAAAAAGGTGCTTTTATGCTGGAAAGGAAGGGTGGGAGAATCAAGTGAATCATCAGAATTGGCTCAAAAAGGGAATACATACCACTCAGTGAAATCTATCTCATCTTACAGAAAAGTAAGAAAAGAAGGGAAAAAGAGAAGGGAAGAGTCCAATAGAAAATAGAGTGTATTGGAGGAGGTAAAAGTCCAAAGCAAAACACTTGAGGATGGACAGGGTGAAAGGAAAGAAAGTAGGATAAACCAGGAGAAGGGAAATAGGATAGAGGGGAAAAACATAATAGTCATAACAAAAAATTTTATAGCAAGTTTCTCAGATAAAGACCTCACTTTTCAAATAGAGAAATTAATCAAATTTATAAAAAAAAATTACTCAATTGAACAATGGTCAAAGGACATGAATAGGTAGTTTTCAGATAAAATAAGCAAAGCTGACTATAGTAAGAAAAAAATGCTCTAATCCATTAGAGAAATGCACATTAAAACAACTCTCAGTCCTTTCTGAAGCTACACTGGTTCTCAAGTAGATTACCATTTTTCAGGCCTATTAAAGAGGACTGCTAGCTATTTGCTAGCAGTAACTAAGAAAATTACCATCCTTCCAACTGTCACAGTACAATCTATTTCCTTTACCTTTATAGAAATAGACAATGGAGACATCCTTGAACACTTGAGTGATAACCTCTTGCCACATAGTTTTTGTATGAGCAGTCGACTCTTTGACATCTCAAATGGAGTAGAATCAGCACCAGGAACTTTGCTCCATAAGAGGAATGACATTAACAATCTCTTCTTTAGATAGACGTTCTGCTAGAGAGAGACTGACTTCAACCTGAAATACATGGTCAATGGCTTTAGTATTGATTGATGATGGACAGTTAAGAACACTATCAAAGTGGTCAGTCAATCTCTCCAGGATCATGTTTTTATCATTTATCAATGTGATTAGCACTGAGCAGTGAAAAGGCATCATAGATCTTTGGCTCATAAGTAGCCATCAGGGCGTCCTAAATGCACTTTGGATTCTTACTAAGAGCAAAAAACTTAATTTCATTTGTCTTTTTACTGAGCCAAGAATCCTGAATCTAAGTTTCATATGCATGTTACTTTTGATGAAGTTAAATGCTGCTATATCAGAGGCATGTGAACTATTCTACTGATCAACCCTTTGGAGTTGTTAATTTTCATTTACTAACCTCTGAATTTCCCCATCATTTTCTTCAAACTAATCTTGATGTTTTTGAGTATTTTGGTGCATCTGAATAAAAGTGATGCTGCATATGATATTTCTGAAAGCTGCCCACTTCTTTTCTTCTCCACTGTTACCTACTATATGTTGGCTCAACTTTCTCCCAACTTAGCAATGAGCTGTTCACACTAGTAGAAGTGCTCTAATCCATTGGCATTAAGTCTACTCATCTTAGGGCCGCTACTTCTGTTAAATGCTGATTTGACTCTCTGCCACACACAGCCTTCATTAGTCTTACATTCCATCTCTTCTCCTTACAATGATATAGTCTATTAAGTATCAGCGTTTGCTGCAAGGGTGTATCCCTGAAGTTATGTAGCATTTAATAAGTGAAAGAGTTAATGGTGAGAAGGTCATGAGATGCCCAAGTTCTCACTAATGAGTGACCATTGCTGTTGATGACCCCATTCCTCACACGACAAAGAGCTCTTTGTCATATCTAGATGGAACTACAGATGCTTGATCCTATTATGCATATGTGGAATCATACCTTGTGCTTAGACCTGGAGGATCAGTATTGATGCTGTTGCAATCACACCCCTAATTGTCTTCCTCTCAAATCTGTGAAAAAGAAAAAGTTAAGCTGTGATTTTTATAATGAATCTTGTTGCTGTAATACCTGTAATATTCAATCTGAATAACAGTCAATACCACATCCTGAACAATGACGTAAATGAATATTTGACCTTGTCATCTGCCATTTATAAAAGATAAAAGTCCTTAAAATTTTCAGAATGATTTAAAAAGTATTACACAATATTGCAAGATTTGTGAGCCCAAGGTATAAATATATTATTTAGTGAAATTAAGTCAGAAAAACTTTCGATTTTGTTTTAAAGAAAAGAATTTCAGTGCAATCCATTTTATTTGAGGAGAGTTACTTATGGAATATCTTGTGTTACCTCAAAAGAGAAGTCAATTTTACTTACATTTATTACTTACTGTGAAATAAATACCTGTCTAAGATATGTCCTGATATGGTTCTTTATGTACATTTTGCAATTAATTATCTAGCATAACTGTGCATCCCATCTCAGATCTTTTTCTACAAGTAGAGTTCATTTTGTACCTTTTATGTGAATTCATTTGTATATTAAAGGTTATCTTATAAAAATTTTCTGTTCCCTATGATTTTATGTGAGGATTAAATCTTTATCAGTCTCTATTCCCCCTAAGGGGAAAATTGAAATAAATTAAAATTAATTGGAATTCTAAGAGAATAAATAGAATTGAAAATTTGGAGTTCTAAATAATAGTTCTCCCCCTTCCCACCCCCACCCCCCGAGGCAATTGGGGTTAAGTGACTTGCCCAGGGTCACACAGGTAGGAAGTTTTAAGAGTCTGAGACCAGCTTTCAACTCAAGTCATCCTGACTTCAGGCTGGTGCTTTATCTACTGCAACACCTAGCTGCCCCTAAATAATAAAGTTTTAAAAATATAAAGCAAATAAGTGAGATGAGCAGAACCAGGAGATCATTATATACTTCGACAACGATATTGTATGAGGATGTATTCTGATGGAAGTGGATTTCTCTGACAAAGAGACTTAACTGAGTTTCATTGGATAAATGATGGACAGAAACAGCTACACCCAAAGAAGGAACACTGGGAAATGAATGTGAACTATTTGATTTTTGATTTTCTTCCTGAGTTATTTTTACCTTCTGAATCCAATTCTCCCTGTGCAGCGGGAGAACTGTTCGGTTCTGCAAATATGTATTGTATCTAGGATATACTGCAACATATTTAACATATATAGGACTGCTTGCCATTTTGGGGGGGGGGGAGGGAGGGAGGGGAAAAAACGAAACATAAGTGATTGCAAGGGATAATGCTGTGTAAAAATTATCCTGGCATGGATTCTGTCAATACAAAGTTATTATTAAAAAAATATATATATAAAGCAAAAAATGAATAAAAACTTTTCTGAAATTTTAAATATTTTAAGAGTTCTATCTTGTGCGGGTTTTTTTTTTTAATTAACTTTTTATTTTTCAGTTTATATTTGAATTTCTTAAATATATCAGTGAAACAATATACTAATATATCATGGAAAGTTAAATGATAGCAAAGTTAATACTTATTTAGAAAAGCACTCTTTGCCCCAACTTATTTATTTTGGTAAATATTAAATCTTTAACTAAAAGGACTCATTCTACAAGTCAGATTCTTATAGACATTTTTTGTTTGTTCCCACCTTTAGATTGTTGATGGCACAAGCATTAGAAATGATAGAAATAGTAAGGGGTATTTAAGAACTTAAATTCTGTGAAGTTTAAAATGAACTAAGATTCCTAATTTAATATTCTTTTTATAGCTTTATTACTTATTAGATTAAAACCACAGAAGTTGAACCTGAATTATTGAAAGAGTAAAATTTTAAAAGCTATACTAAAATGTATCGATTCTGTAAATAGCTTTAGCAGCAACATCTAAGAATTTTTCCAAGCAAAATGGTACCTCAGAAGTCAATCCATTAATCAGAGATATCTTTAAAATGAGATGATGTTTTCAGAACAGACAACTGTGTGAGGTACCTATAATCTGAGATGAAGTATGTTGATGAAATGGCCATTGGAAGTAGATTACTATAATGTAAGGAAACTTAATGGCAATGATCATAATTGTATTTGTTTTTTATATCTTTGCTTGCTGGGTTTTCTTAGTTATCCTGGAGATGTGTAAAATTCTATTCTAAATTTAAGCTATGGTTTTAAATATTCTTTCTACTGTTTGAGTTTTGATGAATCAGTCTTGATTTTGTTGTCAATTTTGCATTAATTAATGTTTTAAAGCATATTTTGAACTTGTATACAAGTTTCCCATTTGAAAGTTCAAAACAGCTGTATTTCTAAAATTAACTCATTATAGGCCAACTGATAATTTCAGAGATAAAGATCCATGACTTAAGCAATTACAAGACAAAATCAATTAATTGTAAATAGGATCAAGATGAATCAATCTTCTCAATTCCCCCCTATGATCAGTGAGAAATATGTATCTCTTATAGATCACTCATCTATAATCTAATTTCTTAGATTTTTAACATAATCATTATCAACAGTATATAGCTCTCCTGATCTAGTTTTTTTTTTTTTTACCTCAGGGAATTTTGCTAACCTTGGAGCATATGTGTAAAATAAAAGACCCAATATCTTGCTTCACCAGATTATACTTCAAGAATGTCTGGTCTGCTCTCCAAAAGTCCAGGCAGGGCTCTCTCACCTGGATTCAAACAGTGAACCCTTCTTAGCCCCAAGAGTGAAGGAGAGTCATTGCTAGTTTCCTTCCATTAACAAATTTCCATCCAATCAATTATGTTCCCTGCATCTCAACTCTGAAATCAATTGGGTTGCCAATGCCTTAATGTCAGCTATCCCAATCTGTCCTTTGTTTTGTACTCCCCAAAACCTATGCAAAGGGAATGTTCTTTGATATAAATTGAAACAAGCCATTAACCTATTTATTGATAGGTAGCATGTCCCTGCTAATAAGTGTTATTTTGTGCAGAGATCTGCTTCGGTTTTCCTTTTTGTTAAATTGGAAACGATTTAAAAGAGAAATAAGAACTAATAAAATAGTATTTATATCTTAACAGCAAAAAAAATGTACCAAATAGAAAAAACTTGAATCTTCCATGGCAAGTCTCACCAAAGAAAGAAAAAAACAGTAGATTGGATTGGGAATGCAAATACACATAAGTGAAGGACAATCTGGAAGAAGAGAAGTTTAAAACAAGAATGTTAAAAGAAAATATAGTCATTATACAAACAAAACAGATCTGAAAGACAGACCGTGCAGAGAAAATCTAAGATCTCCCAGTAAAATCTGACAAGATTAAATAAAAAAATTAAAAAAAAAACTTTAAGACTGTAATGAAGAAATAATAGAGAACTGCCTAGAACTGCTGAACAAGGAAAATAAGTCCCAAAGGAAAGAATTCACAGATCACCTCCAGGAAAAACCCCCAAACTCCCACTTCCTAAACACACACAGAAGCAAAGGAAAGAGCATTTCATTAGGCTATTCCACAGGAGCAGCAAACAGAATAATGAGTTCTGAAAAGCCCACAGGTTCATGATGCATCCCAGACTGATCTGTCCTGCAAATCTGAGCTTAATGACAGAGAACACGAAAGATATTTGAAAACAAAGCAGAGTTTGATACTTTTTTTGAAAGAAAACCAGAACTGAAGAGATGATTTGTTTTTCAAACACCCAGACAACAGAAATGCAAGAATGGTGAATAAATGCAATAAGGTGACCACATAAAGACCAGTAAGAACTTTCTGGTGGAAATCTGGGGAGAGGAGGACCAGGGGTGGACAAGTCCTTGCTGAGGGCCAAGGCGTCATAGCACAATGTGGAGAGGGTCCGAACGCCCACACTCTCCTTGGAGCAGCCATGTGTACTGTTCTATATCAATAAGGAGCCCCCCTTTTCACAGGGACCCCTGGCCTCTGTTTTGCTTGGGGTAGACATCTGATTTTTATTGCATTTCCTGGGAACAGGACCAGTGTCCCAGTCTCTAGGCCACGCTATGGTTAGGCCGTGGTTGGGATAGCGGGAGTGTGAGCCATGTGAGTTAGCTTTGTTCTGTCAGGCACTGTTCAAAAGGCACCACCAGAATTTGGGCCAGATCTATTGATGCTCTATTTACAATGACCCAGAGGGCCAATGTCTAGAAGTAGGGGTCAAAATGTGGTTAGAAGACTTGAACGACTCAAAGAGCCCATTCTTGGAGTCCCTGAGAGAACAGATGCTGCCCTTCTGGAGCCATGCGCCTTGCGGCGCGCTGAAGTCCCACTGGACATGAACACCAAACAGCCGAGAGGCTCAGAGCAGGAAGGGCACAAAGTGGAGGCATTCACTGCCTTGGAGCAAGTCTGGCTACAGCGGCCCGCTCACTGGCTACAAAGGGGATGGAAGGTTTGGACCACTCCATAAGGGTCTATGAGAACAGCAAACGAGGTGAGAGAGAAGAAAAGGGCCTGCGACAGACTACAGGGGACACTTATTTTAACGGTGTCAGGGGACAGAATCATTCTGCCCAGTGATACCAAGGAGAGTGGGGCAAACTCCAGAAGAATATGGAAATGCCGAAGAGAGAGGGTTCATGGCGCTTGGTTATTAGCAGGTTTGATTACCAGAGACCAGCCATCCCGGGCAGTAACAAGACAGATATTGTGCATCCCTGTCCCAATGCCAGGAGTTTACATAGAGGCAGAACAAAGAAGGCCGAGGACCAGGGTCACAAACAAATGTCCCATGCCCAGTTCTGGCCACCACTGCACAAAGAGGTGGAAGGTGGACGGTGGAAGCAGGTGCAGGAGGCACCCGATATAATGGTGGCCATTAGTCCATTACCGAGGGGCCAAAGGATCACAGATAGAGGTCAGTTGAAGGGTCAGTGGAGGCTAGTGATCCCCTCTCTTTTGATCTGTTTCAACCTCTTTTTCTTTATTTATCCTAATCCTGCCTTCTTAATGATCCAATATTTCCATATTAAGAAATTGCAACATTTTAAAATTAAATATTTGCCTCTAAATCCCCCCCACCCATTTTAAAATCTTTTTATTCCCCAATAGCTAAGGAGGGTTAGGGGATAGAGAGCTGGCCCAGGAAGACCAGTGTCCTGCCTCTGACACCCATTGACTGTGTAATTCTGAATGAATCTCTTAACTTTCCAGTGCTATGGGAAAAGAAGGTGTTAACTTGCTGTGACAAAGGATTGCATCATATAGAAGATGCTTGTAGATTTAATAATCACAGGCCCAGTCCCTAAACCTAATCTTTACGCTAAATTAGACCTCTATTTGGAAAGACATTAATTTCACTTTCAAGCCCCTAATCAATAGTCTTCAATACACATCCAAGCTCCTGTCTACGCGTCTTTATTAATAGCAAACAAGAAACTAAAGTGATATTTGCACTAATTAACTGAAAGATCATAGAAGATGAGAGGTACTACAGAGAAGGCTCAATGGATAGAAATCAATCGGGAGTCAATGAGATCAATACATTGGACTACAGAGACACTAAGCAAGATTAGTCTCAAAGAAAATAATTAGAGCCACTTAAAGATACTACCAGCTGAATGGGGATGGGAGTGGCTCCAATTCCTTTGAAGTTTGCAAAGTAGGGATTGTTTAGACACAGCATTTCTTATTATTTCCTCCTCAGCCAGGTTGGGTTCCTTTGGATAGCCTAGCACTCAGAGTTGGTTCCCACCCTTTACACACGGCATTCCTGGCTATTCTCTCTAGGACCGGACATATCTTTCATAGTCCCTGAAACATTCAAGTAGAAGAATAGTCTTGCACTATTTTTCGATCACTTTTGTTTTTCATATTCAGTACATTCAATCCAATAAGTCCATCAAAATTGTGAGGGACATCTTTTATGGGCCCCCAGACTACCCCAACTCTCTTTTTTCTAGAAGTCTGGCACCTGTTTCATGAACTTTCTCTTCCTAGTCCAAGCCCTACCAATATATCTGGAGATTATCACAAACACCCCAAACTCCTAATTCCTTCATTCTCAGTTCCCATGACTTAGGCTTCCACTCTGCCTCAGGCAGGCACAGGGATGGTCACATCTTCAATCTCACCGTCATCTGCCAGATTTCCACTTTGGAATCAGAATTCTAAAATCCCTTTGTAACACCAGCTTCTAGCCCTGCACTCCCCTCTTTCCACCCCACAGAATATCATTCATTTCACAGTATCTTTAAGAGGAAATGGAACATTGGGTAACCCTGAGGAAATGGAGCATTGAACAGTTGTCTTAGACTTTTATCTGCAATGACTGATATGTAGCACTCCTGAGAACATAGGTTTTAAGGTAAAGAAATGGGAAGAGAATTTGGGGAAAAAATGCTTTTGGTTGGGTGTCCTGAGAATTGGTACCTTGATCCCTTGAACTCTTACAATAGCCTCCTAATAAGCTGCCTTACTTCAGGTCCTGATCCAACCCTTCTTCCTAATTTTCCACTCAATTGTTTTACATAAAACATCGGTCTCATCAGCTCATCCTCTGCTCAATCAATTCTAATGGCTCCCTATTACTTACAAGGTGGCAACTTCTATCTGTATAGCATTTATAGCTCTTCCCAATCTTTCCCATATTCTGCATTCTCCCTCCTCCATGAACTCTGATTCAACTTTATTGGTTCACTGCTGCTCTTCCCCCATATTCCCCCATCTCTCATGGGTGCCTTTGCAATGACAGTGCCATGTTCTCACTGTCGGTTTTCCCAAGTTCTGCCTGGCAGAATCCCTGGCTTCCTTGGATTCTCAGCTTGGTACCTTCAGAATCCCTATACTGCCAACCTCCAAGGAGGTGAAACTGGACATCTGAAAAAGCAGCATCCCCTTCCTTGGGATCCAGGCTGCCCAGAAACACATGGCTCAGGACTTTGGGGCAGGCTTGCAAAGAGGCATCTTTGGTCTGTTACATCTCTTGGTGAGAAAACCCAGTATCTAGTACCTGTGGCTACAGAACAGGGGCCAAAATTGGGGATAAACTCATTGATTTCCCCTCTATGATCTGAAAATTCCAACTGCATAGCGTGAAAAGCCTTTTAATTTTCTACCCCATCCCTTCATTTGTATCATCTCCTATTAGTCACACCCATGTTCTTTGGGACCTAGTCAACATCTCTTCTGAATGTACTTGTGTTCTCCAATTTCTTTGCCTTTGCTCAGGCTGCACTTTCTGCCGGGAATGCCCTGCTTTTTCCCAGCTGAATTCCCATCCATCCTTTCGAAGACGAATGTCTCCCTCACTCCTACCAGTAATTACTTCTCTGCAGCTCTTACCATGGAATATTGTGTATTTTGTATAATTCTAGGGAAAGACTTTTGACCTCACAACCCTTGAAAAGGACATTAGGGACGCCCAGGTGTCCCCAAAATCTGCTCCGTGAGCCATCATCTTCCAGGTCCCTGGGCCAGCTTAGGATTAAGGTTAAAGCTGGAGTGTAGGGTTAGCATTAGGGCATCTTCGCCAAGGCAGAATACCCAGCTTCAAAGTTGTTTCCTACTGGTTTGCAAGTTCCAGGAGAACTTTAGTTTTCATCTATCACTGACCCTCAAAGAGTGACTTGCCATGTCTTTGCAGGGAATAAAAAGCACATTTAGGGTTAGAATTGGGGTTGGAGGAGTTCCTGTACTGTGCCATCCAAAGGGGCCCAAGGGAAGGGGGCACGAAGCTGCCCCTGGCCTTGGTAAGTGTGGCCCCACACCCCCTTCCCCCGTCTGCCCACCCCATCCACTCCATCTCCAAGGAGGCGGGAAGCTTAGTGCTTCCCATAGCCTCCCCCCAGCATGACCCACCAGCCTCTGCCACCCGAGACATCACAACGGGGTCCCTTCCCGCGTCTGACTCTCGGTAGCTGCCACCATGGACGGTCTGGAAGACCAGAGCAATGTCTCTCCCCTCCGGGTCAGTCATTCATTCCCCAAGTCCCCGATCAGGCTCTCCGTGCTCCTTCCAGCAGCTGTGAAGGGGACGCTTCAGCCCCCACTGCCCGTCACGGTCCCGCTGATCAGACCCCCATCCTCTCCTGAGCGTGGTGCCCAGAAGGGGAGAGAAGGTCCCTGGCCAGGGCAGCGCGGGGAGCACAGAGCGCCTTCCCAAGAGCCTTCATTCCGGCCTTAGCCACTTCCCGGTCTCCACTTTGCAGGATCCTTCTTTCAGAAGCATCTCTTCTTGACCCAACGGTGGCCCTCGCAATGCAACCCGAGCTCCCACCAGGCTAGAGCTTCTGTGCGGCCCCTATTACGTGCCAAGATTCTGGTCCAAGAACTTCACAAATACATCATTTGAACCTCCCTCCTCTCCAAGCCCCCTGCTCCCATTATCTGTACTTTACAATTGGGGAAACCGAGGCAGACAGAGGTTAAATGACCGCGTCACACAGTATCTGAGGCTGGATTTGAACTCGGTTCTTACCCTGCAGACTCTGGTGCCATCCAGTTGCCACTGGCCTGTTTGGCCAACACCTCCAACGTGCCCCTGCCATCCCCCACCCCCACAAAGTTTTCCCCATGAACTCCTCTCTTCACTCAATCATGATCCCACCTGGATCCCCTCCCCTTTCCCAGCCGCACCCCGACATGTAACGCAGAGGTCTCCCCTGACCAGGAGCCCAGGTGAAGGAAGCCTCTCAAAGGCCCCTCCAATCCTGCCCCCTCTGTGCTCCATTCCCGAGGTGTGAGCAGGGGTCTGCCATCCTCCCCTCCCTCCTGGCTGTGGGGTCTGTGGTCTTCCCCCCCCCCCAGGCTGAGGGTCTGCCATCCTCCCCCCCCCCCAGGCTGAGGGTCTGCCATCCTCCCCCCTCCTGGCTGTGGGGTCTGTCAGTCCTCCCCCCCGCCCCGGCTGAGGGTCTGCCATCCTCCCCCCCCCTCCTGGCTGTGGGGTCTGCCATCCTCCCCCCTCCCCAGGCTGAGGGTCTGCCATCCTCCCCCCCCCTCCTGGCTGTGGGGTCTGCCATCCTCCCCCCTCCCCAGGCTGAGGGTCTGCCATCCTCCCCTCCCTCCTGGCTGTGGGGTCTGTGGTCTTACCCCCCCCCCCCAGGCTGTGGGGTCTGTCAGTCCTCCCCCCCGCCCCGGCTGAGGGTCTGCCATCCTCCCCCCTCCTGGCTGTGGGGTCTGTCAGTCCTCCCCCCCCAGGCTGAGGGTCTGCCATCCTCCTCCCTCCTGGCTGTGGGGTCTGTCAGTCCTCCCCCCCGCCCCGGCTGAGGGTCTGCCATCCTCCCCCCCCCTCCTGGCTGTGGGGTCTGTCGGTCCTCCCCTCCCTCTCAGATGCAGGGTTGCTCTGGGCTGGGCAAGGACGACCTCAGGGAGAGCCCCCCAGACTGACCCCACGCTGAGGAACATTTAGGGTTTATTGAGCCTGTGTCCACATACTGACCAGGGCTCTTCCAAACGTGCTGATTACATGACCTAGCAGGCGGGCGAGGCGGAGAGGAGGGAAGGGGGGCTTGTAAGCATATGTGATGGGGGCGGGGCTCTGGAGGAGACCCCCCTGCGTGAGGTGCTGAGCACCCCTAGAACTCTATTGGAATGTGGGGTGGGGAGACCCTTCGAGGTGGATCCTTTCAGAAATGAGGATGTTCCTCCCATGGTGCAGCATAGATTCTCTAGATTGGGCTAAATTAATTCGGGGGCGGGGGGAGCGAATCCCTCCAGAACAGGTTCCACTGGGGAACCCCGCAAGGTTTTTCAGGGTCCTTCTGAAAGGAGAGAGGCTCTCTGGAGATGAATTCTTCCAGGCCTGGTGGCAGGTCCCTCCAGGAGCAGAAGGTAGTTCTGCCAGGATACATGCCCGGAGTGGAAGGGAATGTCTCTGGGACTTAGAAGTGGGTTCCTCGAGGGCGGGGGAGATGCCTCGGGGGAGGAGGTCACTTCAGGATCCGGATGCTCATTTTGTGTTCGATGTTCATCTTCTCTAAGGACTGATGGGGAGAAGCAGAGAGGGCCCCCGGCCTCTCGAACGCTGGATCCCCGGGCTCCTCGCTGCTGCCCCAGAGCCTAAGCTGTCCCGGAGCCCCATCTCTGCCCCGGTCTTCACCCGGCCCTCCAAGTACCCCGGCCTTCGGCCTCCCCCGATGCTGCAGGCCATCACTAACCTTGGCAAACTCCACAAAGGACACGGCTCCGTCCCCGTCCAAATCGGCTTCTTGCACCGTGCGGTCTGCAATGACTTCCAGCTGCTCGTCCGTCACCTCCACCCCCACCATCAACCTCAAGACCTGGCGGCGCCCACGGAAGACAAGGGGGAAACAAAGGCACCAGGTGGTCTCCGGATTTTTCCAAAAAGGCCCTCGTCCCCATCCCTCTCCGTATTCAATGATCCATTACTGTCACCAGCCCCCTCCACCCCAGTCCCTGTAGCCAGTACCCAGCCCAGGACCAGGGAGGAACATGGGGGGGAGGGAGAGGAGGCGTCCATTGGCACCTCTGGGTGCACAAACACACACACTCACTCTCACTCACACACTCACACACTCACACACACACACACACTCTCTCACACACACACTCACTCTCACTCACACACTCACACACTCACACACACACTCTCACACACACACTCGCACTCACACACTCACATATACACACACTCACACACATACACACACACATTCACACACACACACACATACTCACACTCACTCTCACACACACTCTCACACTCACACACACACATACACACACACACACACACACACTCACATACACACACTCACACTCACTCACACACACTCTCACACTCACACACTCACATATACACACACTCACACACACTCACACATACACTCACACACACACACACTCACACACACACCATACTCACAACCCTTTCCTTCTCCAACCTGTAACATCTCTTTCTTTGAGATCTTTCCATCACAGTCCAGGTCATAGAGCTGAAAAGCAACTGGGAGGGGAAAAGGGGAGATCAGGATGGAGTCCTTGGGACCCCCGGTTCCCCGCTTCTCAAGGTCCAGGCCATGCTACAGTCACACAATGGCCAGAACCAAAGATGCTGGTAAAGATCTTGGGGCATCTGGCGTCTAACCCAGATTCTGGGAAAAGAAAACCCAGAATGAGACACTCTCCCCCCAATGGGAGCGCAGTTCCCTCGTGGCCACGCCAAGCTGGCCAAGTGCCTTGTGCCCAAATTGTCCCCCACCAGGGTCCCAGGGCCCACCTTCCTACAGAGTTGTTAGACAAGCAGATGCTTGGGAACATGAGGGATCACTGGAGCTCAGCCGGGGAGATCAGAGGTATCAGCAGCCTCCCACGCCCCAAGGAAGCTCAGTCCCCTCCGGCCCCGGGTGCTTGCCCCTCTGTCCTATCTGGAATCACTGCCCAAGGGCTCTTCTCTATCACTGTTCAGGATACCACCATCCTTCCAAGCTTAAGAGTCACCGCGATCCCTCACTCCCCCTCTCCCAAATGTCCAATCGGTCACCAGCTGCAGGATTCAGCTTCCACAGTACCCCTTCCATCCATTCCCTTTCTCCAAGCACTCACAGGTACCACCTGTTTCAGTACGAAATCCTCCCCATTTCTCCCCTGGACCCTCCCCATCTTCCCATCTCTGCTGGACTCTCCCCATCTCTCTCCTGGATCCTCCCCATCTCTCCCCTGGACCCTCCCCATGTCTCCTCTTCCCACATCAGCCTGCTCATGGCCCCCAAGCTCCTTGGCTTAAGGCATGGGCCTGAGCATACAATTGTTGGCCCGCGCAGGGAGGGCTGTTCCTGTGGGGCTGCAGAGAGCGGCCAGGCTCCATCAGCTCTCCAGGCCCCTGTGCCTCCCACACACCCGGGCCAGTCAAACGGCCCCAAGGGTGCCTGGGTCTGTCCCAGGAGCCTCTGCTCAGGCGGCCTCCCCTCCTTGCCGCTGTCTCAGAGAAGCCCCATCGCCTTCGAAGCTGGGTACAGGGGCTCTCCTCCATCTGAGGTCCCTCCAAACCTTCCCACCACCCCCATTTTGCTGATCTCTCTGCCAATGACATTTCTGGGCACACCGCATTGCCCCCAATGTCAGCTCCTCGAGGGCAGGGATATGCCAGTTTTGGCCTTCTGGCCCAGGGTCTGGCCAATGGGAGAGCCAATGCCAGGCAAAGGCTGTTGGATTGACCCAAGTTTTCCGAGGGAATTTGTGGGATGGCAATGGCCATTCCTAAGGCACCTTCCGTGGGCCCTGGAGATGGCTCCCCAGCCCTATCCTTTGTCTCAAGGGGAGTTCACACACATAAATAAGGGCATACAGCAGGTGACTCCTCTGCCTGCACCTTAGTTTCCTCATGGAGAAAATGAGGGGGCTGGATTGTCTGATGGCTGCTGTGCCTGCTAACTTCAGCCCTAGCATCAGGCAGCCCCAGATCTGTCCTTCTCATGTCCCTTTCTTCTGGCAGCCCAGAAATCTAGAGTTCTGCCGAGGAGCGGGGTCCCCATCTTGGTCCTGTCCTATTAGCTGATGGCCACTCACTCAGTCCCTCTCCTCCTCCCCTTCCTCCTTTTAAAAATCCTTTCTAGCCTGCCCTCCTCCCTCTGTAAGTCCAGAACTGACCCAGTCTTCTTCCAGCTCCCTGACCCTAGGACCCCCTGTCCAAGACCCTAAACACTTGCCTCCTCATCCTCCTCCACTCCCAAGACCCTTGTGTCTGGTCAGCTCCAGATTTGCATAGAAATAATTGTGATTTGGACTCCTAGCCCTTCCTCATCCTTGCTCAGCTGCCATTCCCCTGTTCAAAATTTTCCTAGTTTGGCCTGGGAAGGAAGCGACCTTCGTGTCCAAGGCCATTGTCCAAATGGGGAAATTGAGGTCAGGAGAGAAGCGACTTGCTAGATCATAAAATGACTCCAGGTTATACAGAGGGAAGGGAACAAGGGAGATATGACGGTCTCAAGGAGGATGGAGTCTCGGGAGACACTCACAACGCAGTTTGTTGTTCCGGCTGTTTAGAGGCTCAGGCTTATGGGGGTCCTTAACACGGGGATCCTCTTCTTCCAATGGTCGAAAGTGGGCCAGGACCCGGACAAAGCCTCGGAAATTCACACAATGACCCCTGAGTAAAAGAGTAAGGTTATCCCTCCCAAGCCTCTATTCCCAAAGAAATGGAAACTTCAAGTCCTAGAACCCAGAGTTTAGATCTGAGCCCAAAAGAGTGAATTCTAATGTAACCTTCAATGGGATCCCTGCAGGCTTTGGCCCTTCCCTGGGTTTTTGTATCCTCAGTCGGTGCTGTTTCCCGGGGCTCCCCACTCTTCCCCAACCTCCATCCGCTCTTTCCCCAAGCTCTGTCCTCACCCATCTGGGAAAAAGCTGTTGATGATGCGATCCCCTAAGGGATTCATTTCCAGTTCTTTTATGTTGTGTAGATCCATCCGGCTGTTGGGGAAGGGATGAGGAGATTCAGAGTCAAAGGCCTAGCATCTGACTAGAAAGATCACCTGCAGAGTCTGGGAGGGAGAGGCAGAATAAAGAAGGAAGCTACAGGGTGAAGGGAACCTCCCCACACCCTTGTCACCTGGGACTGAGGGGTCACAGGGGAGAGCCGCTGGGGTCAGGAGTCAGGGCTCAATGAAGGGCTGGGAGTTCGAGGCTTGGGAGTCCCTGGCTTACAAGTTTGAGGCGAGGAAGAAGGTGGACTCTGCTTACCTTAGGTAACCCTTATGATTCCTGTCCAAGTCCCGGAAGCGGTGATGGAGGCGATTGAGGTTGGCCAGAGAGACTGTTGAGTGGGAAGAGGGAGAGATCAGCCAATGCTGGGGGCTCGGGAGCCGGGCAGAGATTCAGGGCTCCCAGTTCCTGACTCGGGGACCAGAGAGTGCCAGATTTGGGACTGAGGACTCAGAGACCGGGCGTCCCGAAGGGGACACCGACTGTCTCAGGTTCGGGGCTCAGGGTTGGGGAGATCAGCAGGGACTCGGGACCCAGGAGCAGAGAGCCAGGGATGCAGGGTAGGGATGGCTGAGGGTGGGGCCGGGCAAAGATCAGACCTCTCTCCCCCCTACTCCTGCTCAGCCCGTGCCCCTCCCCAAAGCCCTCAGGGAGAATAACCGGGAGAGTCTTCCCCTCCCTCCTGCGACAGTCCCCTTCAACAGTTGTGGGCTCTGGCCGCAAATTCGCGCCGGGCCTGGCTCCTGCTCCGGATCCACGAAGCTGGGGCCCGGACCCTCCGCCCTAGCCGCCGCCCCAACGCCCAACTTCAGCCCCCGCGCCAGGAGCCTCGGACCCCTGGGTCCCCAGCGGTCCCACTCACAGCCAGTCTCCTCTAGGATCAAGTTCAATTCGGGTTCTCGTTCCAGGTGAGAGCCCTGAGATCCCATGGCTGTGGCGCTCCCGAATCCAGGGCGGGTCCCGAGGAGTCCAGGGTCCGGGGGCCTGGGGCCCCGGCCGGGATGGGCTCAGGGCGGAGTCCCGCCAGGAAGCTCTGCCTCCTACACTTGGCCTGGGAACCCAGGCGTCCCGGCAGCCCCGCCCTTCAGGAGCTCCCCTCCCTCCGATTGGAGCCGCCGAACCTTGGAAAGCTAATCCTCCCGCACCGGGTTCTGAGTCTGAGGTGTCGGCCAACCGCCTGCGGGCCGTCCCCGGCTCGAGAACCCTGGCGTCCGGCCTCCCACACGCCTCGGTCTAAGCTCGCCAAGGCTACAGAAACAGAGGTTTCCCCTCAGTCCAGCCCCGGCAGAGAAAGTGAGGGGGCCGAGACAGAACAAGGGCAATATTCAGAAGTGATCTTCAGAAGGCCCCTCCAGGGGGACCGAGAAGTGCTTTAGAGGAGGGAAGAGGGGAGGGAGGAGGGTAACTCCAGGCGAGAAACAGACCAACTCCCAGGGGAAGGGGCTTGGGTGGGAGGGAAGCCTCCCTCCTCCCCCCCCCCCCCCATACCGGCCAAAGCCTTCCCCTGAAAAAGTCCCCACTATCTCCCCCCAGCCCCAGCCAGAGATAGCCCAGACCTGAACCTCGCGAGCCCAGGAGGCAGAAATCAAGACTGGAAGCGGGGTGGCCAGAGGGAGTATGAGATAAAGTCAACTGCAAACGGGGAACCCGACGAAAAGGAGCAGGGACGCGGAGGAGAGCCCAGAGACCCCTAGAGGTGCCCCAAGTGGACGACACCCCGCAGCGAAGCGAAAAGAGAAAAGGCTGGTCTCGTGCCTGGTAACGAATTAGATATCTCCCTGTCTCTTCTGTCTCACTTTCTTCCTCCTTCTCCTCCTCCTTCTCCTCTTCCTCCTCCTCCTCTTCTCTCACTGTCTCTGTCTCTGTGTCTGTGTCTGTGTCTGTCTCTCTGTCTGTCTCTTTGTGTCTGTCTCTCTCTCTTGTCTGTCTCTCTCTCTGTCTCTTTATTCCTCCTCCTCCTCTTCTTCCTCTTCTTCTGTCTGTGTCTCCGTCTCTCTGTGTCACTGTCTGTGTCTTTGTGTCTCTCTCTTTCTCTCTGTCTCTCTCTTTCCTTCTCCTCCTCCATCTCTGTGTCTGTCTCTCTGTCTCTGTTTCACTGTTTCTCTCTCTCTCTCTCTCTCTCTCTCTCTCTCTCTCTCTCTCTCTCTCTCTCTCTCTCTTTCTCTCTCCCTCCCTTCCTCTCTCCCTTTCCCTTCCTCCCTCCCTCCCTCTTCTTCCCTTCCTCCCTCCCTCCCTCCCTCTCCCTTCCTCTCTCTCTCTCCCCCTCTCCCTCTTTCCCTCCCATTCTCTCCACCAATGGAGAGATTTTGACCTCACCCTTACAATGGAATAATAGTCTTTCGGAAGGATAGAAGCAGTCTGTTCAACTCTGCGCGGTGGAGATAAGAGGCAAAGATCTGAGATGTGAAGGTGAGAGTAGGAGGGGAGAGAAGAAGAGAGGAAAGGGCCTAGAGAAGGAGGAGAAGGAACTGGGGCCGGGAAGAGGAAGGAGAAAGCCACCAGGACAGACAGACAGAGCCAGAGAGCCTGTCCCCATTTAGGGTTCTACAGAAGAGGGTGGGGCAGTCAGAGAAGCAGAATCAAAAAGATAAAAAGAATCTGGCAAAAACAGCAATAACGGTAGTCACATGAGGGCAAGAAACCAAGAGATACCCAGAGATTTGGCAAGGAGCACAAACCCCCACAGAGACGGGCCAGAAAAGAAGCCTCAGGAAATGCTGAGAGGTCAGTGATGGTCACTGACTCTGAATGCCAAATGCCTCTAAATTTGGGGAGACCTGAAAGACCTTCCTCCTCCTTCCTCCTCCTCCTGCTTCTGCTCTACTGAGCTAGCCCATCCCACTTTGGGCTCTAATGGATGCTTAGAATCCCCCCACCCCCACACCAAACTAGAGTTTGCCCTCTCTCCCCCCAAAATGATCCCTGATTGCGCTGCTCTCTAGCGGCAAGCATAAGCTCCTTCCTCCTCCATCGGCTTTTAAGAGCCTGAAAGACAGCTGTAGGTTGTCTCCAGAGGTCTCCTCTTCCTCAGGCTCAGCATCATCAGTGCCTGGGCAGCATTTAAAAGCATTTTGAGGTCCTCCCACTTTGCAGTGGGGCACCCCTCACTGAACACCACGCTCTATATGTGGCTGGATCAGCCCAGACAATAGCAGGAAAGGTCTCCCCCATAGCCTCTTAGTGCAACTTGAAGGCGTGCTTTAGGCAGACTTGGCTTGCTGCACTATCTTGCAGAGAATGGGTGCAGTGGAGAGAAAAAGCTTAGGAACGAGTGAAAGAACGATTAAATGAATGAAGAGTGCTCAGCATTGTGTGAAGTGCTGGCTAATGTGCTTTGCTCAAGTTGCAGGACTTTTCGTGAGCCAGTTGGGAAACAGCCAGTTTAAGGGTTAATCAATTCTCCTGCTCAGCTGACATTACTTGTAACTTTAAAAGAATTGATGTCAACCACAGCAAAGTGTTTTCAGTGCCTTATGGTCTCCTTCAGATGGTAGTGGCTTTAATAGTGAATATTTGAAAGGGAACTTAATTGTATTTTGTTCTCTTGTGCTAATTGGATTCTGGGAAGTCCAGAGTACCTATAAAGTTGTTCGAAAATGTTCTTAAAATCACCCTTTGCATTGTTTGAGTCATTTATAATTAGAATCTGAAGCAAATCAATTAATCATTTAAAAATATTTCTGGATAAAACTTGCCCTATTAATCACTAATCTAATAAAGATCAAACTACGCTGGAAACTTTCGCTAAAGAAGGTGAAGTTAGGGGGCAGCTAGAGTGCTGGCCCTGAAGTCATGAGGCTGGGAGTTCAAATCCAGTCTCAGACATGCAATACTTGATAGATGTGTGACCTTTAAGAATTTTCATTAATTTCAATTGCATTCAACTACATCGCAGCCAGGACCAATTAACATTTAGAAAGTGCGAAAATTAATGAACTGCCCCATATGAAGTCTGGAAGTTGTGAAGATTGGTACTAGAAAGTATCATATCAAATCAATCATTTGATTGAAAAAGATAGGGCTGAACATAGTGCATGTAATATAACAAATGCCATGTTCTTCTTATGAATATATTATTAGAAAATATCATTCAACACATTGATTTATATCTTTTATCGGGCAGAAACAATGAAAGCATTTTCATTCTTTTTATGAGAACTATATAGTTTTGTAGAAGACTAATTTTACTAGTGAAAAATATCATTTAAGTGAATTGTAAATGTAAAGCATGTGATTGAACAATTTGGGAATACTGTAGATAACACAAGATCAAACTGTATTCTAATTAATTTCTTTGATTCTACAAAGAGTTAGAAAAAAGTTATTAGCAAATTAACTACAAAGTGACGTATCTTCTGGCCACTTTGGGGTGAACAATAAAATAAAATGACAAAACAATAAACAAAAAAATAAAACAAATGCAAATGAATCCAAGAAGATCTGGCCACAGAAGAAGAAAAGTAGTCAGCCAGACTTTAAGAGCCCAAATACCCACCTGGTGGGCCTTGGGGAGTGTGACTATAAAGTTCTGTGGGGAGAACAAGGAATTAGACAACAGAGGCCTTAAACTTTCAGACTTGGCAAGCAGACCACGGGGGATAATGGTTTCACTTGTCTATGCCATATGGGAGGCTTTGCTGGTGTTCCTCCTTCCCCTGAAGGAAGAAACAACACTGTTTTGTCCATTGTGGCCCATTCGTATTTTCTGAATGTTTTGTCATGTGGTATCTGAGAATTTTGTTGTATTGTTGAATAACAAACCTTTAAAATATTAAAAATGCTTAAAAATTCAAATATTAATAAAGCCTGTCTGAAGGTACATAGACCTTTGGACTGCCCTCCCCTTGGACTTTTCAGCTTCTTCCAAAGGAAGACTAGAATGCGATGGACCTCCCTGAGCCTGAAGGTACACATCCAAGTGCCAGCTGTATTCAGAGAAGTCACGTGAGTCTCACATGCAAACCTTCCCTTTCTGAATTTTAAGCTATGGATTTCCAAGAAATAAATGTATATATTTTAAAAGGGGGAGGAGGAGCTTGCGATTTTACTCAGCACAGCTGATGCTGCAAGAGGTTCAGTTTCAAGGAATAGCATTTGTATGATGGTAAGAAGTAGTTTAACAGTAGATCACACACCAGATTTAAAGGTAACACATTTTTTTGGAAAAAGAGTTAGCAGATTGATGTACAATTGAATTGATCAAATGGGGGTTGAATTGCAGTTACAGGTTAGGTTATCTATGGATGCAAGTTTATCAAAAATCAACAGAATTCTGGGAAGATCTATTGGCGATATGGAATTCACAATAAAAAGTTTATTATTTATAAATTTTATGCTAGATATCTTTTCTATCGTAGTCTATTCTCATCTGTGTCTCCCTACCCAGGCTACTTGTAAACATTTGCAGTTTTCCAGAATGAGAGGAAAATTCACAACTAGGTGCTGCCCTCAGGAAGTTCTCATTTCCACGAGGGGAAACCTTGCAGAAAAGAAAAAATTGTTTCACTTTGGGAAGTGGAGGCCTCCTGTTGATGTGATCATTGCTCCCAGGGCAGAGGCGGGGTCTGGGAGATCTGGGAAAGGTTGGACATGAACTGGGATAGTAGAGCAGGGCAGAGAGCAAAGGGCACAGCTGACTTAGAAAGCAAGATAAGGGGGGAAGCAAGGCTTATTGGTGCTGTCGTTCCAGTCCCATCTGAGTCTCCGAGAGCTCATTTGGGGTTTTCTTGGCAAAGGTACTGAATGGTCTGCCATTTTCTTCTCCAGATCAGAAAAGTGAATCCAACAGGATAAACCGACTTGCCAGGGTCACACAGCTTGTATGTGAGTGAGGTCCAAGGTGGGCTCAGAAAGATGTCTTCCTGACTCCCAGCCTAGCCCTCTATGTACTATGGTTGCCCTTCTGCCCAAGGGGCTAAGAGTTGCAAAGTTAAGTGAATTGGATTGGCGAGGGCATGAGCCTTACAGGTCCAGCCATCAGGAGAAAGCAGCAGGGCAAACGAAGATGACCAGAGTGAGGGTGGCCAACTGTGAGTCATTTAGCCTGGGTTCAAGTTGGGTGCTCAACCCCTCCTGGCTCTGTGATCCAGGGGAGTCGCTTCATCCCTCAGTGATCCAGATAAGTCTCTGATACTGGGGGACAATGAAGGCTCTCATCTGCCTTGGGTAAAAGATCCCTCACCAAGAATTCCCTAGGCATAGACCAACATCTCACACTGTACACCAAGATAAGGTCAAAGCAGGCACATGCTTTAGACATAAAGAACGATATCATAAGCAAATTAAGAAATAAGGGATCATTTACTTGTCAGATCTATGGAGAAGGGAAGACTTTATGACAAACGAGAGAACATTATGAAATATGAGATAATTTTGATTGCATTAAATTAAAATGATTTTTGCACAAAGCTTATGCAATCAAGATTAGAAGGAAAGTAGAATGCTGGAAAACAGGTTTTTTATGGTCAGTGTCTTTGATAATGGCTTCATTTCTAAACTATATAGAGAATTGAGTCAAATTTAGAAGAATACATTTTTCCTCAATAATGGTCAAAGGATAACAGATACCTTTCAGATGAAGAAATGTAAGCCATTTATGGTCATATGAAAAAATTCTCTAAATCACTATTGATTAAAGAAATGCAAATTAAAACAGCTCTGAGGTATCATCTCACACCTATCAGATTGGCTAATATGATAGAAAAGAAAAATGATAAATGATGGAGGGGATGTGGGAAAACTGAGACACTACGGCATTGTTGATAGAGTTATCAACCGTCCTGGAGAATAATTTGGACTGATGATCAAAAGGTCATAAAACTGTGCATACCCTTTGATTCAGAAATATCACTACTAGATGTTTATCCCAAAGAAATCATAAAAAAATGGAAAAGGATTCACAAGAAGCATCTCTTCTTGTGGCAAAGAATTAGAAACTGAAGGGATGCTCATCAATCAGAAAATGGCTGGATAAGTTGTGGTAGATGAATGTAATGGAATACTATTGTTCTATAAGAAATGCTGAGCAGGAAGATTTCTTGAAATGTCTGGAAAGATTTTTGATTTGGTTTTGATGAATTGATGCGGAGTGAAGTGAGCAGAACCAGAAGAACACTGTACACAGTGATAAAAATATTGTTAATGATCAACTTTGACTTAACTTCTCAGCAATACAATGATTTAAGATAATTTCATAAGAGACTAGTGATGGAAAATGCTATCCACATCCCAAGAAAGAACAGTCCGAATATGGATCGAAGCATACTATTTCACATGGTTTCTGGTTTTTTTTCTTTCTCAGTTGTTTTCCCTTTTGATTATTCTTTCACAGCATGACTAATGTGAAATATATTTAACATGATTGTACAATATATTAGATTGTTTGCTACCTTGGAGAGGTGAGGGTGAAAGAATTTGGAACTCAAAATCTTATAAAAGTTTATGTTGAAAACTATATATGTAATTGTGGGGGAGAAATGCTATTAAGTGAGTGGGACACTTTTTTTAAAAAAAGAAACTGAGGGGAAAGAGAATTTCCATATACAGATGAAATAAGTCTAGATGAAAAGGATAATAATAATTGACTCCAAATCCTTCTCAACTGAAAGCTGTCTCTCATATTTGGTCATTTTGTAATTTCCCCTTCTCAACTTTCTTTGCTTATTCTTATCAAAGTTACATGTGATAGCTATGGTCTCCTCCAAGATTATCCTTGCTTTTCTTCTCCCTTTATTTTACTTGTGATTTTATCAGTTCTCATAATTCTCATCCTTATGATGATAATTCTCAAATCTACTTATTCAGTCATCCATCATTTCATTTCCAACATTTCAAATTTTGGAACTCATTACTATCTCCCCAAACATCCCTCTTTCTAATTTTCAGGGAATTCTTAATTCCTTATTACTATCAAGGATACTACCATAGCCCCACTCATCTAGACTCCCATTTTAGGGGTAATTCTTATTTTTTCTCCATTCCATACAATCAGTTGTCAGATGTTACTGTTTTTTTTTAACCTTTATAACATCTGTTGAATATATCCCCTTTTCTCTCCTCTCCTTACCCTTCTCACTTCAGGCTTGGAGAATTGAAATAGATGCTGATTCGTCTCTTCTTACGTGAGTCTCTCCTTCAGATATCCAACTGATCTTCCTAAAACATATCATCCTCCAATTCAATAAACTCTAGAGGTTCTCTATTACTTCCAAGATCAAATATAAAATCTATCTGTCCCCTCCAACCTTTCCAGATTTCTTAACATCCTTTACTCCAGTATATCTCCTGTGGGTCCAGTAACTAATGATTCTCTTCCCAACAGAACTCTTATCTCGTAACTTAAAGCATTTTCATTGACTGTGACTTTTGTCAGGATGACATCTGAGAGGAACGATGAATAAACTGGTTGCCAGAGTCAGAGTGAAGAGCATCTTGCCAGGCTAGACACTGGGAAACCACCCACTAAGATAAAATTTAATGGGAGAAGTATGAAAACTATTATATAGGTTGTGGAAGCATTTGAGCTTGTGGTCTACTAATACTACCATCATCAATCTTGATCTTTTTTTAAACCGAGTCTAGACATGGTTTTGAATACTCTTTTAGTCATCTGTTCAGTTCTGAATCCACCAAATTATATTTTAATCTACCCAATGACTCCCCATCCTTTCACAAGGATTTCATGAGAGGTTTCTATCAAATGGAAAGCATCTGATAGCTCTTTCTCTGGGATTGAACAGCATTTTTCATCATAAATCCTTCAAAGTTACCTTGCCTCATTGTATTGCTGAGAAGAGCTGTCATTCACAACCGATCATTTTTCAATATTGCTGTTACTTTGCACAGAGTACATTTCATTTTCCATCAGCTTATGTCCCATCTTTTCTGAAAGCATCCTGCTCATCATTTCTTATAGAACAATAGTATTTCATCATAATCCTATACCACAATTTGGTCAGTCTTTCTTCAATTGATGGACATCCCTCAATTTCTAATTCTTTGCCCCCAGAAAAGAGCTGCTATAAATATTTTTTTGTACATCTAGGTCCTTTTTCTTTTTTTATATCTCTTTTGGAATATAGATCTAGTATTGCTAGATCGAAAGGTATGCATGGTTTTATAGTCCTTTGGGCAGAATTCCAAATTGTTTCACAGAATGGTTGAATCAGTTCACAACTCCACCAATAGTGTATTAATGTCTCATTTTCCCCACCCCCCACCATTTGTCATTTTCCTTTTCTCTCCTATTAGCCAATCTGATATGAAGTATCATATTGCATCAGAATTGTTTTTATTTACATATTTCCAATCAATAGTAAAGTAGAGCATTTTTAATATGGCTATAGTTAGGTTTGATTACGTCATCTGAAAACTTTATAAGATTTTTTAATCATATATCAATTGGGGAATAACTCTTATTTTTGTAAATTTGACTCTTTTCTCTATATGTTTGAGAAATGAAGCCTTTTATCAGAGAAATTTGCTTCAAATTTTTTTCACAATTACTTTTTTTTTAATTTAATTTTATTTAATAATAACTTTGTATTGACAGAATCCATGCCAGGATAATTTTTATACAACATTATCCCTTGCAATCGCTTATGTTTCGTTTTTTCCCCTCCCTCCCTCCACCCACCCCCAAGATGACAAGCAGTCCTATATATGTTAAATATGTTTCAGTATATCCTAGATACAATACATATTTGCAGAACCGAACAGTTCTCCCGCTGCACAGGGAGAATTGGATTCAGAAGGTAAAAATAACTCGGGAAGAAAATCAAAAATGCAAATAGTTCACATTCATTTCCCAGTATTCCTTCTCTGGGTGTAGCTGTCTCTGTCCATCATTTATCCATTGAAACTCAGTTAGGTCTCTTTGTCATAGAAATCCACTTCCATCGGAATACATCCTCATACAATATCGTTGTTGAAGTGTATAATGATCTCCTGGTTCTGTTCATCTCACTTAGCATCAGTCCATGTAGGTCTCTCCAAGCCTCTCTGTATTCATCCTGCTGGTCATTCCTTACAGAGCAATAATATTCCATAACATTCATATACCACAATTTACCCAGCCATTCTCCAATTGATGGGCATCCATTCATTTTCCAGTTTCTAGCCACTACAAACAGGGCTGCTACAAACATTTTGGCACATACAGGTCCCTTTCCCTTTTTTAGTATCTTTTTGGGATATAAGCCCAATAGAAACACTGCTGGATCAAAGAGTATGCACAGTTTGATAACTTTTTGGGCATAATTCCAGATTGCTCTCCAGAATGGCTGGATTCGTTCACAACTCCACCAACAATGCATCCGTGTCCCCGTTTTCCCGCATCCCCTCCAACATTCATCATTATTTTTTCCTGTCATCTTAGCCAATCTGACAGGTGTGTAGTGATATCTCAGAGTTGTCTTAATTTGCATTTCTCTGATCAATAGTGATTTGGAACACTCTTTCATGTGAGTGGTAATAGTTTCAATTTCTTCATCTGAAAATTGTCTGTTCATATCCTTTGACCATTTATCAATTGGAGAATGGCTTGATTTTTTATAAATTTGAGTCAGTTCTCTATATATTTTGGAAATGAGGCCTTTATCAGAACCTTTAATTGTAAAGATGTTTTCCCAGTTTGTTGCTTCCCTACTAATCTTGTTTGCATTCGTTCTGTTTGTACAAAGGCTTTTTAATTTGATATAATCAAAATTTTCTATTTTGTGATTAGTAATGGTCTCTAGTTCATCTTTGGTCACAAATTTCTTTCTCCTCCACAAGTCTGAGAGATAAACTATCCTATGTTCCTCTAATTTATTTATAATCTCGTTCTTTATGCCTAGGTCATGGACCCATTTTGATCTTATCTTGGTATGTGGTGTTAAGTGTGGGTCCTTGCCTAATTTCTGCCATACTAATTTCCAGTTATCCCAGCAGTTTTTATCAAATAATGAAATCTTATCCCAAAATTTAGAATCTTTGGGTTTGTCAAACACTAGATTGCTATAGTTGACTATTCTGTCTTGTGAACCTAACCTTTTCCACTGATCCACTAATCTATTTCTTAGCCAATACCAAATGGTTTTGGTGACTGCTGTTTTATAATATAATTTTAGATCAGGTACAGCTAGACCACCTTCATTTGATTTTTTTTTTCATTAATTCCCTTGAGATTCTCGACTTTTTATTGTTCCATATGAATTTTGTTGTTATTTTTTCTAAATCATTAAAATATTTTCTTGGAAGTCTGAGTGGTATAGCACTAAATAAATAGATTAGTTTAGGGAGTATTGTCATCTTTATTATATTCGCTCGGCCTATCCAAGAGCACTTAATATTTTTCCAATTATTTAAGTCTGACTTTATTTGTGTGAAAACTTTTTTGTAATTTTGCTCAAATAATTCCTGACTTTCCTTTGGTAGGTAGATTCCCAAATATTTTATGCTATCAACAGTTATTTTGAATGGAATTTCTCTTTGTATCTCTTGCTCTTGGATTTTGTTGGTGGTATATAAGAATGCTGAGGATTTATGGGGATTTGTTTTGTATCCTGCTACTTTGCTAAAATTATGAATTATTTCTAATAGCTTTTTAGTAGAATCTCTGGGGTTTTCTAGGTATACCATCATATCATCTGCAAAGAGTGATAGTTTGGTTTCCTCATTGCCTACTCTAATTCCTTTAATCTCTTTCTCGACTCTTATTGCAGAGGCTAGTGTTTCTAATACAATATTGAATAATAATGGTGATAGTGGGCAACCTTGCTTCACTCCAGATCTTACTGGGAAAGGTTCCAGTTTTTCCCCATTGCATATGATGCTTACTGAAGGTTTTAAATATATGCTCCTGACTATTTTAAGGAAAAGTCCTCTTATTCCTATGCTCTCAAGTGTTTTTATTAGGAATGGCTGTTGGATTTTATCAAATGCTTTTTCTGCATCTATTGAGATGATCATATGATTTTTGTTTGGTTGGTTGTTGATATAGTCAATTATGTTAATAGTTTTCCTAATATTGAACCAGCCCTGCATTCCTAGTATAAATCCTACTTGGTCATAGTGTATTATCCTGGGGATGATTTTCTGTAATCTTTTTGCTAATCTTTTATTTAAGATTTTAGCATCAATATTCATTAGGGAGATTGGTCTATAATTTTCTTTCTCTGTTTTCAGCCTACCTGGTTTAGGTATCAGTACCATATCTGTGTCATAAAAGGAGTTTGGTAGGACTCCTTCAATTCCTACTTCTTCAAATAGTTTATTTAGCATTGGAGTTAATTGATCTTTAAATGTTTGATAGAATTCAGATGTAAATCCATCTGGTCCTGGGGATTTTTTCTTAGGGAGTTGATTGATAGTTTGTTCTATTTCTTTTTCTGAGATAGGAGTGTTTAGGATATTTACTTCTTCCTCTGTTAGTTTAGGCAAGCTATATTTTTGGAAGTATTCATCTATTTCATTTAAGTTGTCGAATTTATTGGCGTAAAGTTGGGCAAAGTAACTCCTAATTATTGCTCTAATTTCCTCTTCGTTAGTGGTGAGTTCTCCCTTTTCATTTTTAAGACTTAACAATTTGATTTTCCTCTTTCCTTTTTTTAATCAGATTTACTAAGGGTTTGTCTATTTTGTTGGTTTTTTCATAGAACCAACTCTTAGTTTTATTAATTAATTCAATAGTTTTTTTTACTTTCAATTTTATTGATCTCTCCTTTTATTTTTTGAATTTCAAGTTTAGTGTTTGATTGGGGGTTTTTAATTTGTTCCTTTTCTAGCATTTTTAGTTGCAAGCCCAATTCATTGACCTTCTCTTTCTCTATTTTATACAAATAGGCCTCTAGAGATAAGAGATTTCCCCTTATTACCGCTTTGGCTGCATCCCATACATTTTGATATGATGTCTCATTATTATCATTTTCTTGGATGAAGTTATTAATTATGTCTATAATTTGCTGTTTCACCCAATCATTCTCTAGTATGAGATTATTTAGTTTCCAATTATTTTTTGGTCTACTTTCCTGTGGCTTTTTATTGAATGTAATTTTCAATGCATCATGGTCTGAAAAGGATGGATTCACTATTTCTGCCTTACTGCATTTGAGTTTGAGGTTTTTATGTCCTAATATATGGTCAATTTTTGTATAAGTTCCATGAACTGCTGAAAAGAAGGTGTACTCCTTTCTGTCCCCATTACATTTTCTCCAGAGATCTATCATATCTAATTTTTCTAGTTTTCTATTTATCTCTTTGACTTCTTTCTTATTTATTTTGTGGTTTGATTTATCTAATTCTGAGAGTGCAAGGTTGAGATCTCCCACTATTATAGTTTTACTGTCTATTTCTTCTTGCAGCTCTCTTAATTTCTCTTTTAAGAATTTAGATGCTACACTACTTGGTGCATATATGTTTAATATAGATACTGCTTCATTATTCATTCTACCCTTTAGCAAGATATAGTGCCCTTTCTTATCTCTTTTGATTAGATCAATTTTTGCTTTAGCTTGATCTGAGATCAGGATGGCTACCCCTGCTTTTTTGACTTCACCTGAAGCATAGTAGATTTTGCTCCAACCTTTTACCTTTAACCTGCATATGTCACCCCGCTACAGGTGTGTTTCCTGTAAACAACATATTGTAGGATTCTGGCTTTTAATCCATTCTGCTAACCTCTTCCTCTTTATAGAGGAGTTTACCCCGTTCACATTTATGGTTAAAATGACCAATTCTGTATTACTTGCCATCTTGTTAACCCCGGTTTATGCTTTTCTCCCTTCTTACTCCCTTACCCCCCTTCCCAGTATTAAGCTTGTGAGCACCACTTACTTCTCACAGCCCTCCCTTTTTTTAGTATCCCTCCCCCCCTTAGAGTTCCTCCCCCTAACTTATCCCTTTCCCTCCCAGTTACCGTATTCCCTTCCACTTAGCTTATTCCTTCCCTTTTCACTTTTCCCTTCTCACTTTTCAATGAGGTGGGAGAAGTTTCACCATAGATTGAATATGTCTAAAATTTTTCTCTTAATGCCAATTCTGAAAGCAGTAAAATATTCACTATATTCATCCCTCTCCATTCTTTCTCTCAGATATAATAGGTTTTCTTTGCCTCTTCATGAAATGTAGTATCCCCACTTTCCCCTTTTTCTGGTACAATGTCCTTTCCACATCTAGTTTCTAGAACAAGGTATACATGTATTCTTTATACATCTTTATAGCCGAAATATAGTTCCCAAGATTAATCTTTACCTTTTTAGATTTCTCTTGAGTTCTGTGCTTGTAGATCAAATTTTTTGTTAAGTTTGGCTTTTTCATCAAAGATAGGTGAAATTCGCTTACTTCGTTGAATGTCCATCTTCTTCCCTGGAAAAAGATGCTCATTCTCGCTGGGTAAGTTATTTTTGGTTGCATACCAAGTTCCTTAGCCTTTCGGAATATCATATTCCAGGCCCTTCGCTCCTTTAATGTGGATGCTGCCAGATCCTGGGTGATCCTTATTGTTGCTCCTTGATACTTGAATTGGGTTTTTCTAGCTGCTTGCAGTATTTTTTCCTTCGCCTGAGGGTTCTGGCATTTGGCCACTATATTCCTTGGTGTTTTGATTTTAGGATCCCTTTCAGTAGGAGATCGATGAATTCTTTCAATGTCTATTTTACCCTCTGTTTCTATGACTTCTGGGCAGTTCTCTTTGATAATTTCCTGGAAAATAGTGTCCAGGCTCTTTTTTTCATCATACTTTTCTGGGAGTCCGATGATTCTCAGGTTATCTCTCCTGGATCTGTTTTCCAGGTCTGTTGTCTTCCCCAGAAGGTATTTCACATTCTTTTCCATTGTTTGATTTTTTTGGATTTGCTTGACTGATTCTTCTTGTCTCCTCGAGTCATTCAATTCCATTTGTTCGACCCTGATTTTCAGTGAAGTATTTTCTTCACTCACTTTTTAAAGATCTTTTTCTAATTGTCCAATTGAGTTCTTTTGTTCTGTGGAATTTTTTTCCATTTCGCCAATTTTGTTTTCCAGTTCACCAATCCTATTTTTCAAGGATTTGGTTTCTTTATCCACTCTCTCTTTAACTGACTTCTCCAGGCTCTTTTGCCAAGTCTCCCTCTGCTTTTGCCAAGCCTCCTTCTGCTTTTGCCAAGTCTCTCTCTCCTTTTGCAGAGCCTCACTCTGCTTTTGCCAGCTCTCCCTCTCCTTTTGCAAAGCCTCACTCTGCTTTTGCCAAGTTTCCCTCTCCTTTTGTAAAGCCTCCCTCTCCTTTTCCCATTTTTCTTCTAGCTCCCTTGTGAGAGCCTTTTTAATTTCCTCCATGAGATTCATCTGTGCTGAGGAACAGATGATCTCCTCCTTTGGGGATTCACCTGGGGACTGTTTGTTTTTAGTCTTCTCAGGATTTGGAGTCTGCTCTTTATCTGTATAGAAGCTGTCAAGGGTTAAAGTCTTTTTCAGTTTCTTGCTCATTCTGTCTAATAATCAAAGACAAACTATCAAAGAAACAGAAGAAAAAAACCCTTGAATGGAGGCTGCTTTCTTTGGGGGAGGGGCAGGGTAGCCGTGAGGCACGGGTCCTACTGTCTGCGCCTGCGCTCTTGAGATCCGAGCGCGCTGAGACACTGTGGGGGAGGGGTGGCCAGGTCCCGAGAGACTCCAGCTGTTTGGGGTTGTATTCTTCACCCTCGGTGTTTTTAGCTTTTCTGCTGAGCTGCTGACTTGCTGCCAGAGCAAAGTATCTAATCCTATAGCAAAGCTCTCCCCGCAGAGACGGCTGCGATCACGCCCCACCCCCTCTCCGCTCTGCTCGGCTCTGAGCTGCTTTCTGTGCTCTTGCTGCAGCTGCTGCCCGCAGACTGCTTCCGATCTAATAACCATCCCTGCCCTCGCAAAAAACAGACCTTTCTTGACGAGTCTTAAGGATGGTTTCTCTTGGTAAGTAATTGTATGTTTTTTTTTCAGTCGAGCATTAATTCAGAGGCATGAAATGAAATGGATAGTGAGAGAAAAACACGGAGGTTACACAGCAGTGTGTCTCCTCTCCGCCATCTTGGCCAGAAGATCTCACAATTACTTTTGCTAATTATATTTTCCTCCATCTTTAGCCCTATCCTGGTTATTCTCTATTCTCTTTCTTCTTTCATCTGGCGCCTCTTCAAAAGTGTTTTGCTTCTGATTACCTACCCCCTATCCCAGTCTTCCCTCCCTTCTATCATCCCCTTCTCTTATCCCCCTCCTCTCCTATTTTTCTGTGGGGTAAGATAGATTCCTCTTCCCAAATGAACCAACTCTGATGTAAGGTTCATTTATTCCTCCTCAACACTTCCCATATGCCCTACCCTATAAATATATATATTCCCCCTTCTAGCTGATCTAATAAGTTCTTATAAGTTACAGGTATCTTAGGAATATAAATAGTTTAACCTTATTAAATCCCTTATGGTTTCTCTTTCCTGTTTACCTTTTTATTCTTCTCTTGAGTCTTATATTTGAGAGTCAAATTTTCTATTCAGCTCTGGTCTTTTTTTTTATCAGAAATACTTGAAATTCTTTTATTTCAATGAATATCCAAATTTTTCCCTGAAGGATCATATTAGTTTTTCTGGGTGATTTTTAGTTGAAATCCCAGGTCCTTCCAGAATATCATATTCTAGGCTCTTTGAGCCATTGATGTGGAAACTTCTAAATCCTAGGTAGTCTTGACTGTGGCTCCATGATACTGGAATCATTTCTGAATGCTTGCGGTATTTTCTCCTTGACCTGGGAGCTTTGGAATTGGGCTATAATATTCCTGGGAGTCTTTATTTGGGCTTTTCTTTAATAAGGTGATAAGTGTTTTCTTTTAACTTGGTTCTAAGATTGCAGAGCAGATTTCCATGATAATTTTGTGAAAGATGACATCATGACTTTCAGGTAGTCCCATAATTGTTAAATTATTGCTCTTGAATATATTTTTCAAGTCAGTTGTTTTTCCAATTAGATATTTCACATTTCCTTCTATTTGTTCGTTCTTTTGATATGATTTGATTTTGATGGCTCATGTAGTAATTAGCTTCAACTTGTCCAATTCTAATTCTGAAGGAATTATTTTCTTCAGGGAGCTTTTGTACTTCCGTTTCCATTTGGTCAATTTTGTTTTAAAGGCATTTTTCTCTTCCATCAATTTTTGTGTCTCTTTTTATCATTTGCCTTATTCTATTTTTAGAGTGTTTTTCCTCCAATATTTTTGTATCTCCTTTACAAAGCTGTTAACTCTTTTTTCATGATTTTCTTGCATCACTTTCATTTGTCCTCCTAATTCTTCTTCTAACTCTTCTGTAGCAGTTTTGACTTCATTGTCTTGAGTTTGTGTTTTTGATCTTCCCTTTCATCAAAGTAACTTTCTATAGTTAAATTTTTTGTTGTTGTTGGCTCATTTTTCCCAGACTATTTCTTGACTTTTAATTTCATGTTAAAAGTTGGACTCTGCTCCTGGAATGGCGGGATCATTGTTTCAGGCTTCAGGGTGCCTTTTTTAAAACTCTTTTCAGAGCTAGTTCTGGGTGTCTGTAAGTTTTCAGTTCTTCCCTGGTGGTAGGGTCTAAGCAGAAGTGTGTTTACTATTCTCCTAACCTGTGCTGCTCTGTGAGTGACCACACTTACTCTTTCAGGTCCTGGAACTTTAACCATAGTTCCTGCTCTCCTGCAAACTAGTGCTAGGTCTCCTTCCTGCCTGTGATCATGACCCAGGACTTCAAGCCAGTTCCACAGAGTGACAGGAAGAGAAGAGTGGGATGGATTATTTACAGATTGAACAAAGATTGTCACGGATACCAATCTTCTTACAACAGCAAATCTTCTCCCCGCCGCCCCCCCCCTCCAAAAAAAAAAAAAAGAGTTTGCATTTTTAAGTCCTATGTATCAGGAACTAGGCTTGGTGCTGACAGTACAAGTATGATCCTGAGACAGGTCCTGGCCCCAGTGAGTTCACATTCTACTAGAAGGATATGAAACATTCAAGAGAAGTAAGTACACGATAAACCCAAGAGAAAGAGAAAGTGCTTTGGGGAGAGGAGCACAAACAAATCAGGGAATAAGAAATATTTTGGAGACTGGGGGGGGAGGAAAGAAGGGGGAAGAGAAAAATATTGAGAGAGACAAAGACAGTAATAATTGTTAATATTTATGTTGTGGATTTTAACCTAGTCAATTCCATCTCCATTATCAAGTAATGAAACAAGCCATCATGCCTCGTTTGCATAGGATAATGTGAAGCTGGAGCTCGCCTAGTTTTCTAATCCAACCTGTCTCCAGCTTGTGAGATTGTCTAGTTAGGCTCTTTAAACAGCCTTTACCCAGACAAAACTTGTCTTTCTGGATAACAGAGATGCTCCAAAACAGATTTTTGCTCAAAAACACAACCCACTCCTTTCCTAGATCTTGCCTCCCTCTCCATCTCCTTTGCCAATATTAAAAAATTGTGTTCCCCCAAATTCATTTGCTCAGTCAGTGGGAATCTTTCTGTGTTGTATCTGCTTGAGTCCATAAAGCTCTTTTCATGTAAAATAAAGAGCACTGAAAAAAATTCACATCCAGATTTACTAAGGTGTCCTGCTGGTTGAAAGCTTTCTCACATTCTTTATATTTAGATGATTTCTCTCCAGTATGAATTATCCAGTGTTTAAGGGTTTGAGCTGTACAAGGAGGCTTGCTCACATTTATTGCATTCAAAAGATTTCTCATTTTTTATTATGTGAAATTTGGACTTCAACTGTAGGCTGCTTCAACATCAGACATTCAAAGGATTTCTCTCCAGTATGAATTTCTTTATGCTTTTTAAAGTTTTCATACCACTTAAAAGCTGCTTGCATTTATAAAAAAAGTCCAACATCTCTACACAAACATTGCTGGGAAGTAACAAGTCCAGAACACACCTTCTCTATAGGACCAGCCAGGAATACCCCAAGGACAAGGGATGTCATCAAGGAATTCTATGGCACAGTGATGAAGAACAGATCACTGTAAAGGGCTGAAACTTTGAGCAGATGCACTGGAATCAGACAACCAAGCACTTAAGGGTAATTACTTATTGGACAATACTCTATTAGCATATGCTTGGAAAATGGCCCTTCCCACTATTCTGTGCTGGTTTGATCTTTTGGTGTATATAGAGAATTGTAGGAGGGATTAGAGGGTGGAATAAGACAAGCCAGAGTCACTTTGGCGGTAGATGAAGAGAAGGGAAGTTGGTTGTGGAGATCCTGCATCTATCCCCTTCACTTCTACCCCCAAAGACCAAGACTAAAGGACAAGGACTTTTGCTTATCCTGACTCCAGCTGATTCTAAGGCATCCAGGGTGCTAACGCGGTCTTCACAGATCACGTAGCAGGTGGATGTCTGAAATGTGTTGGGTGGAGCCACGGTGATGACCTTATGAGAAATCATGTTCAGGAATCCTGCAGGAATTAAGGTTATGATCTGTATCAATTAGAGGGAATGTTGAATTGAAAGTATAGTGAAGATGGAAGAAAGGAGAGGAGCAGAAACTGGATATCAGAGTCACACAGTTTACTGAATAATCTTCATTCTCTCCCTACCACATGCCCTCCTTCATTTTCTGATTTTTTGCTGTTTTCTCTTTATCCTTTAGGTCTCTCTGTGTCTTTATATCATTTTGCCTCTGTCTCTCCTCCTTTCTTCTGTATGTCTCTTCTCTATACTGTCTCTGTATCCCAGTTTATCTCTGACAATCTCTGCAAAGATGGTTCCCAAATTTCTAGACCCATTCCTACATTTTTTTTCTAAACTTCAAAACCAGATCATGCTTTCTATGGCTGATTTTGGGGAAACCAAGTGAACAATTTTACATTTATCTTTATTGAATTTCATTCTACTAATTTCAGTGCAAACCTCTATCCTGTCAATATCCTTTTAAATACTAATTGTTTTATTCAACAGGCTAGCTTTACCTCTCAGCTTTCTGTCATCTGTAAATGATGAGCCTACATATATACCTTTTTCCAACTGATCACAAGATTACCCAGCCCAGGGCAAAGCAGGCATCGTATTAGAGACTAATTGCCATGTGGCCCTTGAACCACAAACAATGACTCCATTGGTCCAGCCATCCACCATTTTGGAATAAATCTGATGGTATCACAGTCAGATCTATATCTTCTCTACAAGGATGACATTGAGACATAAGAATCTGGGCAAATTCTGTCCAAATCATTTCCACTGGTGTTACGGGCCAGAACTTGAAACAAGGTGCTGAGTCAGTGGAATTGAGACAATGGTTATTTAGCATGATGCTTAACAGTTCTCTAACTCAGTACATGTACTTAGTACTTACTATAGTTCCACAAGATTCACGCCTTTGATGAGAGAGGATATAAGCTCTGACAAACTTAGCCAGAATCAGAATTAGGGAAAACAGATAAGTGATAGCAGGCTCTCCTCCTTTGCTTCTCCACTGAAACTGAGATCCAGAAGGCCTCCAGAAAGCTGCCCAGCCCCAAGTGAAGGAGATAGGACTTTGAAGGAGACAATAAAGGATTTGGACTTTAACCCTTGGCTGCACTTGTGCAGTTACTGAACTGAAACAAAGGCTGCTCCCAGAGACCCCAAGAAAACCAAACAGAGAACATTACAATTTATAGAGAACATTACACACAGGCCTGTTGGTGAAGCTGCCAAAGAAGAATCTGAAAGATTGGCATGACCTGTTTTCTCTTGATAGTAAAAGAATCCTTTGTGTCGTCCTGAGCTTCGCTCACCAAGATGGGTCCCTTCTGAGTTTTACCCTTCACAATACTTTTCCGCACAGTGTCAGGTGACTCTGTTGCTTTCCTATTCCCTATTCCCATTTGCTTACTAATGCATTGTTGGTTAACCACCATCAAAGCCTCCTTTTCCTGGTTTCCTGGTTTCCACCAACTATGTGGTTATATAGGCTCCAGCTAAAAAAATCTGCTCTGGAGCATCTCTGTTATCCAGAAAGACACGGAATGGGCAGATGGGGTCAAGATTCTGCTGGAAGCATGAGCATTTTCCTAGGAATATCAAAGACTTTGCTTAACCTAATGAAATGCATCGTAACTCAATCTGCTGTATTTGTAACCCTCCAGCTCCCACAAGAGGGCCACATTACTATGTGAGAGACTTGTGATCCAGCTATAAATAAAGGCATGTCACTACCAACAGGAGCAGCTGCTTCAGCAGTCACAAGCCCACTAACTCATGTGCCCAGAAAGCTGAGCGGCTCCCCAGCCATGTAGTTCTACTCTCTGTGGCTGTCCGTGGTGCTGAGAATCCTTCTATAGGTCTCCAAGCCAAATACTTAGACTTTAAGCAGCTGCCCAAAGTCAATTCTTTCAAAATTGTATCACCAGCATGTTCTCAATCTGGCCCAATTCACAGGCCTGACCTTCTTTAGAGCATTTTCTTGGTCTAGGGGCATGTGGCACAGAGATGTCTGTATGCTGGGATTACAGAATCATTCAATATCAAGCTTTTTAGAGACTTCTTTTTTCTTTTTTCTTTTGTCCTTTTCTGGCTAGATTACAATTTTCTACAAACCTCATCTGCAAGTTTTGCCTAGACAGTTAATGTATTGTGTGGTGGACAGCTTTAAAATGACCAAATGCTTCAGAATCCCTGTCTTCCCATGCTGCTGTTGTACATCTGTCCTATACCTAGCTTCTGGGAATCAAAAGTTTCCAAGTCCACAAGCATTTGCTAAGTGCCTACTCTATGCCAGGTAGCAGGGATTCTTAGAAGGGCAAAATCCAGTCCCTCTTCTCAAGGACCTCATAGTCCAATGCAGGAGATTAAATACAAAGAAGGCGATGCATGCGTATGGATGTTCATACATATAGAGAGAGACACAGAGATAATATCAGAAGACATTAAGGAGGACTAGGGAAGACTTCTTGAAGGTGAAACTTGAAGAAATCCAGAGAAACTTGGAAGAAGAGAGAAGGAGGGAATTGTGATTTCTAGGCATGGGGAACAATTGGTAAAAAAAAAAAAATGCCCAGAGCTGGGAGATAGAGCCTCTTTTTTGAGGAATAGCAAAGAAATCAGTGTCATTGAATTTTAGAATATGTGGAGGAGGAAAAGGATATGAAAAGACTGTGTTTCAAGAGGCATTAAAAACCAACCAGATCATGTATTTGTGATCCTGGATATAACAGGGAGTTATTAAGAAAGGGAGGGAATGGGCTCCAGGAAGATCACTTTAGCTGCACCAAGGCAGGAGCAGTGTCAAGAGGAGAGGAGGGGGCTCCAAAGGGTGAAATCAATAGGACTTGGCAAAAGTTTGGGTATGATGAGGTGAAAAAGTAATGGGAAATCAAGGATGACATCTAGGTTGAAAACTTGAGTGACTAGAGGATGATGGTACCCTCAATAGCAATAAGGAATTAAAAGGAAAGAGTTTAGGACAAATGATAATTTAGTTTGAGGCACATTAAGATATCCATGAAATAACCAGTTTGAGATGTCCAATAAGCAACTAGACATCAGCAGAGAGATCAGGGCTAAACAAGTAAACTTGAAAATCATCAGCATAGAAATGAGGATTGAAACCCTAGAAATTGATGAGATTACCAATGAAATAGCTGAATGATAAGAGGATACAAGACTGAGCCCCATGGGGCATCTACAGTAACCAGGCATGACTTGGGGAAGATTCAGCTAGAGAGAGCGAGCTACAATGGTCCTCAGCAAAACTTACTAGACCAAATTTCTTTACTCCCCTCAGTTCTGCCATAAAAGTTGCTCCTCACTCAGGTCCATGTAGATCCATTTAATTTTTATGTATTTCCTAAGGGGAGGAACTAGAATTCCTTTGTACTGAATATTTGGATGCCATTAACAGTTCCTAATTATAATTTAGAGAACAATGGGCCATGATCCTGGAAAGATATTTCACTTTTGGACATTAATTTCCTTGGTATATGAACCCATAATTTGGTGGTTAGATCAAAGGATTTGGAGAATTAATATTTCTTGCAGATTTCCTAAATTTTTTTTTCCCAAATGGTTCGACTCACAATTCCAACAGCAATGAATTAGCATGCCTAATTAGCATGTCTTCCAACAATCTTCCAGTGTTAACCTCCCCACATCTGATAGATGTACTATTGTATCTCAAAGGAGTTTAAATAATCTCTTGTCTTTCAGTCTTCTTGGCTTGGATACTGGACTTTAGACTGCTGACGATTCAATTCCTCCACTCTTTCTTGGCTGGATTTGGGACACTGCTCTCTCTGTGTTCTCCTTCTGTTCTGCCTTTTCTACAATCTCTTGATGCTTTATCACCATATCGCACCAGGCACTGTCTCTCTTCCCTCAACACTGTGTCCCCAGGTTTCTAGTCTGTCTTATGAGTTCCAGTCACATATCATTGGCTTGAATGCTTTATAAATTAGCTTCTCAAAGTCAATATGTTCAAAATGATGTTTTCCTTAAAATCTAACCCTCTTTCCAGTCTCTATTGAATAAAGGAATAAAAATAATTTCTCTTGTTTTTGGTAATATATTTTATTTTCTGCCATTTTAAAAAACATTTTTATTTAAAGTTTTGAATTTCAAATTCTATCTCTCCCTTCTTCCCTTCTCTTTTCACTGAGATGGTAAACAATCAGACATGATACATGTGCAATTATGTAAAACATTTCCATATTAGTCATTTGTACAAGAAGACTCAAATAATTGAAAGAAAAGAAAGTGAAAAATAGCATGCTTCAGTCTCTATTTCTGGAGGCAGCCTTAGTTTCAGTTGAAAGTAATAATCACCTCAAAACGCAGCCAGGTGATCTTTTATTGACTCCAATATAGCCCAGTTAGCTTAGAGGCCTATCTCTCTGCTTGGTTCCAAGAGCTCCCTCCGAATGTCTCCAAATCCAAAGGTTTGTCCTTCAGTCCTCCAGCCAGCCAAGTGGAAAATGGAATGGATCTCTCTTGCCTTGGAGAGCGGGCTTCTGGCTCTCAATCTCCAATATAACCCCGTTAGCTTTTCTTAGAAGCCTCTCTCTCTCCTTGGTTTTAAGAGCTCTTGCAGCTTTGTCCTTTGCTTCTGCCTCTGCTTTCTTCAGTCTCTAGAGCCAGCACCAAGTTGAATCTGTCTTGCTTCCCAAAAGCTCTTGCAGCTTTGTCCTTTGCTTCTGCCTCTGCTTTCTTCAGCCTCCAATTCAGCTCCACTCTCCATGTAATTCAGCTGAATTCCCTTCACTGGGACTCTGCTTTCTTCTTATATACCAGAGAGAGGGATTATGGGTTTTCTCCCACAGTGTTCTCTGGCCCTAAGAGCTTCAAAGGAGGTATGAATACGGATATCTCATACTAAACCATGAAATTTCCCAAATATGTGAACTCTAATGAGTAAAGGTGCGAACACAAGCATTGTATCAATTAGTTTTACTTAGTACCTTGTTTCAGGTTCTGGCCCAAAACATCTTGTAAGATCAGATCAATAATCTATCAACTCTAATGAGTTAGCAGTTTGTAAAGATTCCATCATCTATTCAATTAATAGTTCTTTCTGGTAGATAGCATGTTTCATCATGGGTCCTTTGGGTTTGTCTTGAATCATTGTATTACTGAAAAGAGCTAAATCATTCACAGGAGTTCACTGAACAATATTGCCGTTACTCTGTGCAATGTTCTCCTGGTTCTGTTCACTCCACTGAGCATCAGTTCATGTAAGTCTTTTCAGATTTTTTTTCTTTTTTTATATCAATGCAGTGTTGTCTACAAACTCTTGGCATGCAATATGCCATCTAATCATCATAATAAATTTATTGGATAGGTAACAGTGTTATTACCTCTATTTTATAGATGGTTTTATATATATATATATATGGCAGAAATATCTATAATAGCTATGTATAGCAGAAATATCATTAGAAAAGACAAGGGTGTGGAGAACATTTCAATTATTCTACGAATACACAAAGGCAATTGCTGAAGGCAATACAGTTTGAGGCTATTAAGAAAATAATGCTTCCCAAAAGAGGGAAAATCCAGATTTTGTGAAATGATCCTGCTTTTTTTTTTTTTGTTGTTGTTGTTGTTGAGACAATTGGGATTAAGTGACTTGCCCAGGGTCACACAGCTAGGAAGTGTTAAGTGTCTGAGGCCAGATTTGAACTCAGGTCTTCCTGACTTCAGGGTTGGTGCTCTATCTATTGCATTATCTAGCCACTCCACTGCTTGTCATTTCTTATCATTCCATTACAGTCAAACACAGCTTGTTTAGCCATTCCTTGATTCCTTTTGACTTCCAATTTTTAATCACCACAAAAAGAGCTGCTAGAAATATAAAAGAAGGATTTCTAAAATGCCAGTACCAAGTACTAAACTACAAGTGCAAAAGTGAAGCAATTCCTGACCTCCAGAAGCCTACATGGAAACAACATACAAATGGAAGTCAAGGGCAACAGAGAAGCAAGAGGAACTTGCTGCCCTTACAATGAGCCCAACTAAGCTGCTAGTTAGAATACACTCAAGGACAAAAGGCCTGAAAGCTCAGCAACCTGTTAGAAGATCATCGTCATCATCTAATTGTGTCCAAAGCTTCAAGAAAACAAGAAAAGAAAAAGAAAAAAGCCCTAGATTCAGCAATTAGCAGGTCCATGGTGACCTTCTGCAGGACAGTGTCAGTAGGACTGTTATTATGCTTCACATTCTCTGATTATGAACAGAAGATTTGGAGAGAATGGAAATGTCAGGGCTGCCCTCCACCTCATGCATTAAAGATGGCACATGCAGCATCTGCCAGAGCACAATACTACTAGAGCCGTAGCTTACATCCATCCTGAATATGTTCCATGGTCCTGCCAGAGAAGCAGACTCGGAAAGGAGTCTGGCTGATCATCTGGCCGTGAGAGAACCCCAGGATCGTGAAGAAGAATGTGGAAGGGGTCTCTAGGTACTGCAAACTTTCCTGGAACAGTAGAAAAGTACAGGCTTTCCTAAGGAGGCTCTTGCTTCCCTTGTGTGTTGGGATCTCCCTTTCCCATTTGAAAATTTTCTAGTTTGTGACTTCTAAATCTCTCTTTATACTAAACTACTAATGGTTTGTCAATTTTATCATTCAAAAAAAAAAAGAAAAAAAAACTTCTGAAAGAACGGAATATATACCATAAAAATGAATGAGGATGAAGGGACAGAGGATTCTGATGGGGGAAACATCAGAGGAACCTTCTCTAGAGGCTCTGGGATACTTTGGGTGTTGAAACCGATTCATTTGAAAGTAAACAATTACAAAGAAATTTGGGTTATTTGGACTGATATTCAAAGTTATATTTCTAATGAAATACTTAAAGAGTTTACTGACATAGAAGATAGGTTAAACAGAGTTCCTAAGTAAAACCCAATCACAGAATCTCAGAGTAGCTGGGAACCTCAAAGACTAGGAATTCCTCCCCTACACTACTGGTAAGTGGTCAGCCAGTTTTCTCTAAGAGATTCAGGGAACTAATGGCTCATCAGGTAGCCCATCCACTTTTTTTTAAAAATAATTTTTGATAGAACCCATGCCAGGGTAATTTTTTACAGCATTATCCCTTGCACTCACTTCTGTTCCGATTTTTCCCCTCCCTCCCTTCACTCCCTCCCCCAGATGGCAAGCAGTCCTTTACATGTTGAATAGGTTACAGTATATCCTAGATACAATATATGTGTGCAGAACCGAACAGTTCTCTTGTTGCACAGGAAGATTTGGATTCAGAAGGTATAAATAACCCGGGAAGAAAAACAAAAATGCAAGCAGTTTATATTCATTTCCCAATGTTCTTTCTTTGGGTGTAGCTGCTTCTGTCCATCTTTGATCAACTGAAACTGAATTAGTTCTCTTTATCGAAGAGATCCACTTCCATCAGAATACATCCTCAAACAGTATCGTTGTTGAGGTATATAATCTCCTGGTTCTGCTCATTTCACTCAGCATCAGTTCATGTCATTCTTTACAGAACAATAATATTCCATAATGTTCATATACCACAATTTACTCAACCATTCTCCAATTGATGGACATCCTTTCATTTTCCAGCTTCTGGCCACTACAAACAGGGCTGCCACAAACATTTTGGCACATACAGGTCCCTTTCCCTTCTTTAGTATCTCTTTGGGGTATAAGCCCAGTGGAAACACTGCTGGATCAAAGGGTATGCACAGTTTGATAACTTTTTGAGCATAGTTCCAAATTGCTCTCCAGAATGGCTGGATGTGTTCACAATTCTACCAACAATGTATCAGTGTCCCCGTTTTCCCACATCCCCTCCAACATTCCACATTATCTTTCCCTGTCACTCTAGCCAATCTGACAGGTGTGTAGTGGTATCTCAGAGTTGTCTTAATTTGCATTTCTCTGATTAATAATGATTTGGAGCATATTTTCATATGTCTATAAATAGTTTCAATTTCTTCATCTGAGAATTGTCTGTTCATATCCTTTGACCGTTTATCAATTGGAGAATGGTTTGATTTCTTATAAATTAGAGTCAATTCTCTATATATTTTGGAAATGAGGCCTTTATCAGAACCTTTGATTGTAAAAATATTTTCCCAGTTTATTGTTTCCCTTCTAATCTTGCCTGTATTTGTTTTGTTTGTACAAAAACTTTTCAATTTGATATAATCAAAATTTTCTATTTTATGGTCAATAGTGATCTCTAGTTCTTCTTTGGTCATAAATTCCTCCCTCTTCCACAGGTCTGAGAGGTAAACTATCCTATGCTCTTCCAATTTATTTATAATCTCATTCTTTATGCCTAAGTCATGAACCCATTTTGACCTTATCTTGGTGTATGGTGTTAAGTGTGGGTCAATGCCTAGCTTCTGCCATACTAATTTCCAATTTTCCCAGCAATTTTTGTCAAATAATGCATTCTTATCCCAGAAACTAGGGTCTTTGGGTTTGTCAAACATTAGATTATTAAAGTTATTTAGCCCATCCACTTTGGCACAATTCCAATTATTAGAACTGTTTTCAAAGTTAAATCTACTTCTCTACCATTGCTACTCCAAATCTCCTAATTCAATTTTCTTTGGCCCAAAAGAACAAGTTTAATTAATTCCCTTGGTTTTGTGGCAGTTCTTTAAATTCTTGGAAACAGTTAGCATGTTTCCACAAAGTTTTTTTCTTCTTTTCATGACTAAATCTCCCTGTTTCTTCTAACTATCCTTATATTTCTTGGGATTGAGGAAAATCACCAACTAATTCCTTTTTTATAGATACCTTCCAGATTGTCACAACCTTCCTAATGATAGAGGGCTATTTCATTCTCCCCATTCCCAATGAATGTCAATACCAAGATGCTTTATATCCTATCACCTTTATCAGGGAGAATGTCTCTTTGATTCAGCTATACTATTCACTTAATCAAATATATAGATTGTAATTCCTAGATAAGTAGAGTTATTGAATCAGTCAATCAAAAGTTACACCTGCAGGAGCCGAGAAAGACAGGAACCACTAAGGGGTAATGTCCAGAAAAAGAGAAACTAATCAGTCCACGGACATCTTCCCCAGTTCAACTGCTATTTCCAAGTATCTGTAGGATTTTCATATGGGAAAAATGGACTTACTCTTTATACCTCTTAAAATGAAGAATTAGGTCAAGGGCTAGAAGATACAAGGAGGCAGATTTCAGCTCAGTATGAAGAGAAGCTTCCTAATAATTAAATGGATATAGAAGCAGGAAGTCCTACCTTCTGAAGAAGTGGGGTCATTGTAAGTGTTCAAGAAGCTAGGTGTCTCTGTGTCTACTGCTATAAAGTACATCACTGATTCAGGTGGGAAGGCAGTTTTCCTGATATTTCCTACGGCAGGATTATAGACCATACAGTTAAAGAGAGATCTATGAATCCCAGTTATAAGTTACCAGGTAATTCAATTTAATTTAAAAAATCCTTTTTAAGCCCTTCCTGTGGACAAGGCACTGAGAATCCAAAGCTGGAGATTTTGACTTTAGGAAACTGGCATTCCACTGGGGGCATAGAACATGTATGCAGAGTCAATAAGAGGTCATTAAGAAGGGTTAGAGCTTTAACTATGGGGAGAAGGGGTGGCTCTCTGGAGGAAGTGGCACCTGACTCCATGAATGCTCTAAGAGGAGAAATGGAATGTGCAGGTCAAGGACCAGTTAACAGGCTGCTTTGTCTGGAATACACATGAAGAGAAGTGGTGAGTGAAATGTCTCCAAGGCAAGGACAGAGGAAGGAGGCAAACTCTGTGGAGTGGTATGATCAGATGGGGAAGAGGTGGTATGAGACAGGGAAGAGGTTCAAATCATGGAGGCTGGCTCCTCACAGTCAAGTCTTTGGTTGGATCGCAGAGGGTCACCAGAAGCACATTTGTTATTGCCCAGAACTTCTAAGGCACCAGTCTGGTCGCATCATGCATTTCTGTGAAATCTCAAACATGCTTCCTTCATGGTGCTCTTTTATTATGTCCCCACCCCTTGTCCTTTTCTTGCTTTATCCAAAGTGTACTCCATCCCTCCAAATTTCCCTCTCTGGCCTTCTAGAATTCTCCAGTCTCCCTTACTTTGATGGATGACCTTTTTTCAAAATACTTTTCTGAAGAGTGACCTTGTTTGTGTGTGGGGAGGAAGCAGGAGCAGAGTCTCTTTGGATGACAGATAGGTGAATTTAGGATGAATGGAAAACATCATGAGAAAATAATAGTGAGAAGAGATTACTGGCAATCTTATAAAATCATGTAAATGTCAAAATCACAACAGTGACTGATCTGTCTACATTTTTCTTCCCCATTCTCTAAAACCCTGACATTAAGGAGAGAACATCTGATGTTTGGTGTGATGCATGCAGACAAATTAATAGGAGGACATTAAAGGACAAAAAGGGTGAAAGAGATTGCATGTGGGAAATCTGGCAAATGAACAAATAACAATGTGTACACAGAAAAGGAGATGAAGACATTTTGAGGACCAACAACCAGAGGAAGGCTCAGGCAGTCTGGGTCAGGGTCTTTGACATTCTAATCAGAGGTGGCAATTGGGGGGTGGGTGAAGCAATGCAGGAATGGGGCAAGGCTGTGCAAAACTGAAGCAAAACTGTGTGACATCAGGGATGAAGGGAGTTGATGTGTGACAAGTTAGGAGAGGTTGACTTGCCCTAGATGAGGAAGGGCTAAATGCAGCCCACGGTATAAATCTGAATAAAATGAACAAAACAAGGAGGGAGCTTGGGGAGATCTTAGATCTGGCCAGCAAGCACGGATGCTGTGAGCTCAGAAGCCTCCAGAGAAAAAAGACAACTAAATGCTCTGATTTCAATGATTCCTTCCTGGCAGGAGACAAATTACACGAACAATATGTACCAAGGCATCCTGACTCAGGGACATCCTGTCCTGACCATAATCCCACTTATCTCAAGGGATTCCAGGCACAAACAATAAGTCCATAAGCATGGACTGAGCTGCTTCCATAGGGTTACTTTTGAAGCAAAAGAAGGCTTCTTTTCAGAGTCAGGCACTTTATCTGCCAAATCTAAAGACTGTTGGCCATGTAAACTCATCCAGAGTTTCATAAATTTATCATAAAAGAAGCAGTGAGAGCAGCCAGGCTCATCTCAGCCCGGCATCCCTTCTCTCTGCAGAGAGAGAGCCCTTAGGCATATGTCCAGGTAGCACTTTGGGGAGTGACACTGTTGGTCAGCCTGGGCATGTGTCTTCGGAAGGTTCCTGGGTTCTGGAAGTGATGACCTAATGTATTCTACTCTGCAGAACATAGGAAACTATGACTGATCTAGCCTGCTCCATAGAGATGGGCAAGTCTAAAATATTGAGAGGGACATTAGCCGGTGAAGTCGAAGATGAGATCAGATGCTCTTAGGCCTGAGAAGCCCATTCAGGCTTGAGAGACAGTTTTACTATACAGGGAAAGCATAGGTTTTTGGTGATTTGCAGAGTACTGGCTCTCCTTTTTCATGAATGAATGAATAAGCATCTTATTAGGTGCTCACCGTTTGCTGGGCCCTATGCTAAGTGTTGATAAAAGCCCTGTATCCAGTCACCTTCATTCAAAACTACCCCCACCCAGCTGCCAGATGGACCTTCTGAAAATGAGTGGGTCACTACCCTGCTAAGACACTCACTAGCTCCCTGTAGCCTCTAAGATAAATTAGAAATGGCTCTGGCTTCTATCTCAGTTCAGATTCTGCCTCCCACCTGCCTTTCTTGGATCTCTCCCATCCACCTGAAGGTGCCCCAGACTCTGCTGACTTCTCCTCTCCTTGGAATCCTTGACTTTCCTCCCTGAACCCTAGTGCTCTTCTCCTGTGTTCTTCCTGACTTTTCCTCCATTGACCTGACTCTTTGAGATTTTCTCCCATAAGATTGAAGCTCATTGGGGACAGATTTATTTATTTATTTTTTTAACCCAACTCCTGCCAGAATGCCTGGGATCCAGGAAATGCTTGTTGGAGCTTGCTTTCACGTGAACAGTCTCAGGACCATGGAGAGCTCCAGGGGCTTTGCCAAGACTGGGAAGTTTTACGCAGCTTTCTGCTTCCTCATGCATCATCCCTCCTCTCCACACAATCTGGTTGGTAACTAATAACACCAATCATCAACAGGAGCCCTTTCTAAAGACTTCAAAGTCTGCAAGAGCTTCATTATGCAGCACTGGTGCAAGCTACTGCAGGACTAGGGAAATGAGGCTGCTTTAATATCAGTGGGAATAAAGAAAGGGGCATTTGGAGGCAGTGCAGAGAGAAAGCAATATTTAAAATGAATAGGAAGGAAAATTGAAATGTTTTTCAGAAAAAAAGACCAAAAATGTAGGCTTTTCTAGAAAAAAGTGTGAGGAAAAGGAGATCAGAATTAGGTCTTTTTTGCACTTTAGGGCTCCAGAATCAGCCCCCTCTCCTCAAAAGAACAGACTCTGTACCAAGAGGGTCCCTTCCCAAGGGCCTAAGGATGGGGATCCTGCCCCAAATCAGCAGTTAATGCACTTCCATTGAGTTTTGTCTCCCAAGAAGTTCATTCTTGGGGGACAGTAAGATTAAGCATGTTCAGGGGCCGATGACCTTCTCAGAGCAGGCAGTCCTCTACTGTGAGGATTGTGGACACATCCGGGTGTCCCTGTCTGATACATCATCAGTCACTCATCATGTCCAGGCCCTCCAGGCCGTCTGGAAGAGAGTCCCCAAGCCCTGGGGTATGTGGTTGGGGGGAATGAGGGTCCAAGTGCAGAGGTCGAGGCTGGAGAGAACCAGTGAACTTTCAAAGCAGTGGCTTTCAATCAAATGCTGGCATCTTGAGAGAAGACATTTCCATCAGGAGCAGTGGCTTCTGAAGCCTCCTCCTGTCTGCTGGGACCTTCTCTGATCAGTCTCGCAGTCAGTTCAAGCCAGTTTTTAGAAAAGAAGCCCCTGAATTGTCACGGGGCTGATTTTATCAAGATCAAGCCAAAAGTACAGCTTAAACAGTTCCTTCCCTTGCCTCCTGATCCTGAAGGGGTTCTGCATGGGGAGAAAAGCATTCCCGGGTCCCTGCAGGAGCTCCAGTCGGCCAGGAGAGGGAGTAGCAGGTCCATTACCGAGCCATCTTCTTGGGGCTAGCAGCCAGTGCAGCTCTCTGGGCACTGGCTGTTTAATGCTGGGAATGGAAAAAGGAAAAACCCCACATGTCCTGGGAGATGTCCGAAAGGGAAGCCTTTCTCTTGTCTTTGTTTTCGGTCTCCATGCTCATCCTGGGATTCCCGGGAGTGACTCGGTTTCTCACTCTTTTTGCCAGTTTGTCCCTAGCCCAAATTCCTCCTCTCTGCTACAGGAGGCAGCACTGCTCAAAACCTTAGTTCTGTCACTCTTCTGTCTACGATGTCACAAATTCTAAACCAGCCCGGTCTAGACAGCCGTCCCTGACAGACTGCAGGAAGATCAATTCTGGGTTGGAGAGGAGGGCTGAACTAGGGCAAGGGCTGGAGAGAGAGCAAAAGGAGCCTGAATTCAAGAGATGCTGTGAAGGTGAGAGGACAGCTGAGAAACTGTGGGCAGGAGAGGCAGGGACGGGGAGGCAGAGAAGAGGTATAGAAGCCCCCAAGATGGAAAACGCTCGGGACTGGAAGGATGGCGACAGTGAGAACAGGCAAGATTGGGTGAATGTAAGAGTGAAGGAGGGAGGGAAGGAGGGAGGGAAGGAGAGGTCTGAGGGATGGTTCATCTGGGCCTCTGCAGGCAGAAGTCAGGTGCAGGAGTGAGGGGGTTTAGGAGTCACGGAGGTACGATGCCACAGAAGACGTCTGAGGCAAACCCCCTCCATTTTACAGATGAGAAACCTGATATATTAAAGCCATATGTCATCCCTAGTTATACAGAGAGCCACTAGAAGCGAGACTCGGTCCAAGCCCTTGTACTCCTGAGTAGCTTTCATCCTAGAGGACCAAGTTCCCTCATCTGGGCCAAGCTAATCTTTGAACCCATAGATGATGAAGCAACTGAGAAGGAAGGGAAGACTGGGGAGGGGAGAGAAGCAGAAGTCTCAGAATAGATGGAAAAGGAGGAAGAAAAGAAGAGGAAGAGGAAAAGAAGGAGGAGGAGGAGGAGGAGGAGGAGAAGGAGGAGGAGGAGGAGGAGGAGGAGGAGGAGAAGGACACAGATGGAACAAAGGAGACTGAGAATTAGTGTTCGGACAGGGAGGAGAAGAATTCAGAGAGAGCAACGGCAGAGAATTCCTGCTGATAAACATTTCTCTGAGCACATGAAGACTGGCAAAGAGTTTGAATGTAGATCGCTCCCGCTGTCAGTGTCCCCATTTTACAGATGAAGAGGAGGCAGCTAAGGGGTTTTGGAACGGCAAGGATTACGTGACTAAAATGTGCCCCAAAATGAGGCTGAATTGAAATCCAAGCCCCAGGGTCGCCCCGCTGCCTCTCCAGGAACATAGACAGGAGGGGCAGACAGTGGCGGCGCTGGCGGGTCTTGTTTCGCCTTAAGTTCAGAACACATTTTGGTTAAATAATAAGTAAACGAATGAGAAGCTCATAGAAATTGTCTCAAAGAACTCGCCTGGAATTGCACAGTTAGCCACCAGGTGGTGCTATTAGCTGCTAACCTGATACCGTTCAACAGGACAAAGCCGACTGATGGGGACGCGCATCCTCCGCCACCAGCCCCGCCTCCCTGGCCCTCCCCGCCTCTGGTGGCCGAGGCTGCTTGGGACCCGTTCATTGTGAGGAAGAGGGAGGGACTTCTCTGTACAGAAGCTTCGTTATCAATTTCTACTTGTTATCAGTTATCTACCCCCCCCTTACCAGTGGCTAGCACCCCTCTATCAAATTAACCAGCCAACGTCCGTTAGATTTTACACGGCTTCCTTCCCTGAGAATGCAGCACAAGAACAGAAATACGCATTTCCCAAAGCCTGCCCCTCCTTGACTACCTCATGGGGGGGGGGGGTCCACACCTGAAGTGGTCGGTGGGAGGGGGTTCCACACCTGAAGTGGTCGGTGGGAGGGGTTCCACACCTGAGGGGGTCGGTGGGAGGGGGTTCCACACCTGAAGTGGTCGGTGGGAGGGGTTCCACACCTGAGGTGGTCGGTGGGAGGGGGTTTCACACCTGAAGTGGTCGGTGGGAGGGGGTTCCACACCTGAAGTGGTCGGTGGGAGGGGGTTCCACACCTGAAGTGGTCGGTGGGAGGGGGTTCCACACCTGAAGTGATCGGTGGGAGGGGGTTCCACACCTGAGGTGGTCGGTGGGAGGGGGTTTCACACCTGAAGTGGTCGGTGGGAGGGGGTTCCACACTGAAGTGGTCGGTGGGAGGGGGTTCCACACCTGAAGTGGTCGGTGGGAGGGGGTTTCACACCTGAAGTGGTCGGTGGGAGGGGGTTCCACACCTGAAGTGGTCGGTGGGAGGGGGTTCCACACCTGAGGTGGTCGGTGGGAGGGGGTTCCACACCTGAAGTGGTCGGTGGGAGGGGTTCCACACCTGAGGTGGTCGGTGGGAGGGGTTCCACACCTGAAGTGGTCGGTACCCTCACTGAACTCGACCAAACACAGCAGAGCCGGGGAAAAAGTCATGGTCAGGTCCTTCCTCAAGACTGCAACAGCCACTTGCTCAGTGCGGCTCTGATGGCCCCAGCATTCCCTGCCCTTGCCTCCCGTCACTGCAGCCCTGCTTGGAGGAGCCTTTCAGGCTCCCAATGCCCCACCCCAAAGGAAAGGAGATAGTGGCAGGGGGAGACTCCCCATGCCAGGCGCAGACATGCCCAGAAGACTGTCCAACCGGCAGGTTACCCGGGAGGGGGTAGGAGAGGTTCCCTCCACACACTTTCCCTCCAGGGCTCTTCAAGGCCAGCAAGGAGGAGACATTTTGTTTCTCCCCTTGGGCTTTTATGGGCCCTTCTGGGTCTGGCTCAGCAGTGTGCCAGAAGACCCTATTCCACCGCAAAGAAGTCAGAGCATCCCTCCTAGGTGGGCTTTAAGGTGGAACGCTCCCCCACGTCATCACATTTTCCCAGAAGCAGGCTCCCCAAACTCCCACATCTGTACCTGTTTCCAGGATTGAAGCCTCATTGGCCAGTCCCTTGTGACCATCCGCTCCTCCTGAGGGAAGCCACTGTCTTCTGGCTGCAATGATGCCCTTGGAAGTGGATTGTCTTCCTTTACTCTTGGAAGAGTCAGGGCAAACTGGACCCCAGTGACCTCTGAGCTCCACATGGCCTGGGAATGGACTTGTTCCTCCTGTGTCCTTTGAGCACGGGCTGACCCAAAGTCCATCTAAGTGAATAGAGTTCTGCCTGAGCTTGGCCATGGATGCTGAGGTACAGGATCAGGACAGCAGCCTCCTGAGGGGAAAAAGAAAGGACATTTTACTAGAACCAGCAGGAAGAGATGGGCTGGAGGAAGGGATGATTCTGCATCCACACCTAATCTGTGTTTCTCTACCTGAGAAGGAAAACTAGCTTTCTCACTGGGTGTGGTCACCCCAGTTCCTTAGGAGCTCATCTGGGTTCTGCTCGGAGGACTGGACTGCAAGTCCTCGTACCCTGTGGCACGCGGGTACAAGGAGCAGCCTTAGACTGGCTATCCCTCCTCTTGTGGGCTGGCAGGCACTAGGACAGGATCACTGAGCTGGCTCAGAGAACCCCTTTGTTCTGGTTCACATTTAAATCCTGGAGTGCAAGGCACCTGTGCAGGAACTGACCACTCTCCATTCTCTCTTCGGAGTCAGAGCTGGAGGCTTCCGGAGGTTGGATGGATGCTGCCAGCCAAGAGCTCCCCTTCTGGGCACGTCAATGAACCACTTCCTAGCCAGTGATGACCAGTGGGAGCCAACACCAAATGAAAGAAAACACGAACCCCTGGCTTTATGGCCGGTCTGAATCCACTCCCATCATGGTAACATGGCAGAGAAATAGTGTCCTGAGAAATTCTGTGCCCCGGATATCCATGCCAGCTCGTGCTGGCCGTTCCACTGCCACCTCCCTTTGCCAACCAATTTTCAGAAATTCAGACAAACTCAGCTTTGATACCTACCATAAACGTCTTCCTCTTCTTCCTCCCGATCCTTGAGTGTTGAGCCGACACTTTTATAGGAGTTGTTTTTCAAGGAGATTTGGGTTAAGTGACTTGCCCAGAGTCACACAACTAGCGAGTGTTAAGTGTCTGAGGCCAGATTTGAACTCAGGTCCTCCTGACTCCAGGGCCGGTGCTCTGACCACTGCGCCATCTAAGTGCCCTCTTGTTAAGCTGCAGCTGCCGGCTACACTCTGCTAATGATCTCATTTTCTTTATGTGATTGTCGGGGGCTTAGCAATGAAGGAGACAGGTTGCTTTGCTCTCACTGGGATCACCCTATGAGTGAGGGGCAAGAAGACTCTTGGCCAACACCCTTGGGAGGGAAGCTGGCTAGCCAGAGCGTCCACTGTGATGAGTCAGAGGCCTCTGGTCCCCTCGCTTGTTGACAAGACTTCCCACTTCTTCACGCTGTAACGAGAAAACAAATGCTTGATTTCAAAAGACCTTTCAGCGAAAAGTTATTTATATCTTTATCTCCTTCCCTCCTCTAGTGTCCCCCAGATCACCCCATTTTCAGGTGAGTCTGTTTCTTATTCCTCCACTAGTTACCCCTTTATGCAAGTGTGTGCCTGAGCATCCTCCAGGCTGATTGAGTCCATTTGCACATCTAGTTCTGATGGAATTATTCATTGTCAGGATACTCCTGGGGCCCTTCCTCCTCTTTGTATGACTTTGTGCATTAATTTATCTCCCACTCTCTGGCCTCCGGAGGTTGATCATGATTGTGGAACATTGCAGGGCCCGTTTGCTCAAGGACACTGACTTCCCTTCTTCCTTCAGCCTTTCAGAGAGGGTCTTCAGCTACAGGGACCAGGGTCCTCCCCACTCTGTAGCCAGATCCCACAGGTGCAGCTCCCAGAGCAGGATAAGAGGCACCCACTAATCAGACTGAGCTGGGAACAGGCTCCTCGGCCTCCCCTGTGCCTCACTCCCAAGGCGGGCCCGGTCGGCTCCCTGACCACAGACTAGACACAGTCATTCTGTGTGTGGTACCAATGATAGTGAACAAGGCGAGACAGCATCGGAACACCCGTCAGGCAAGGTCAATCCGGCTCTGCCCCCGTGGGCTGAGGACACAGCACGCCACAGATAGTTCCAGTGAACACATACCTAGTGCTGCATGCCGGACTTAGGGATTAAGAGCCTTCTGTGGACTTCAGGAGCCTCTGGTCCAAGTGGGAGGCCAAGTCCCCCTGGGAAGCAGTCCATGAACCACGGTACGGTTTCTGGAGAAGGGCCTCTGTCTCCAAGATGACAATTGAGGGGGGAGGGGGCAAATCAAGCAGGTGGTCTGGGCCTGCCCATCCTTGCCCCCCTCAGAGGCTGGCAGCCAAATGCCAGAAAAAGCATATGCTAAAAAACAAGATAAGGTTCCCTCTCCAGGGGTCTGAGGAAGAAGAATCCCAGATGTCTCTGCCTTCCCAGACAGCCCAACGAACTTTAAGGCAGCTCATTGTTAAGAATGCTGCCTTTGCTTAACCCTTCCTTTGCTCTGGGGGCTGGGGGTTGCCTTTTGAGGTCAAGTGAGACAAAGCTGAGCCCAACATCAAGAAGTGATTCCTCTTCCTGACTGAGGAATGAATGACTAGGTATAAACTTGAGATCCTTCCTCATCCTGGTGTCCTGCCTAGACACTCTCCAAAGCAGCCAGAGCTTTGAGGCTTCTTTTTATTTTATTAAAGCTTTTTGTTTTTAAAACATATGGATGGATAATTTTTCAACATTGACCCTTGCATATCCTTGTGTTCCAATTTTCCCCTCCTTCCCCCCTCTCCCTAGATGACAAGCAATCCAATATATGTCAAACATATTGGATATATTTAATTAGGTATAAATTCATCCTGTTCATAGCATTTGATCTTTGTGACACATTATAATCTCCTTGCTATTATTTTATTTCAAACTGAGGAGTTTTTAATTTGTTGAAGTTGGTTTTTTTTTACTTGTATGCTCAGTTTGTTGATCTGCTTTTTTTCTTTTATTGATGAAAGTGTTTAGAAATATAAATTTCCCCCTAAGCGCTGCTTTGGCTTCATACCAAACTTTTGAGAAGGTAATCTTATTGTTGTCATTCCCTTTAATGAAATTATTGACTGCTTAGATGATTTCTTCTTTGACTGGCCCATTCTTGGAGATTGCTATTTAGTTTCTAATTAATTTTTAATCTTTGCCTCAAAGACTCTTCACTGAATATAATTTTTCTTATGGTTGGTAACGAATGCTTTTAATATTTCTGATTTTCTGCATTGGTTTGCAAGGGTTCTATGCCCAAATATATGGCCATTTTTTCTTTATGAAGGTGCACAAATGAGAATTAGGTTTGTTCCTTTTTATTCCTATTCAGTATTCTCCAGAGGGCTACAATAGCTAACTTCTCTAAAATTCTGCTCAGGTTCTTCATTTTTTTTTTGGTTTCTTTGTATTAGATTTATCTAGGCCTAAGTGGAAAAAATTGAGGTCCCCCACCATTATAGCTTTCTTTCCCCTTTCCCTTTAAGAATTTATATGCTAGCGCATTTGGTACACATGTGTTTAGCATTAGTAATAATTCATTGTCTATGGTACCTTTCCACAAAATATAGCCTCTTTCTCTCTCTCTTAACTGGGTCTAATTTTGTTGTTGCTTTATCTGAAATCATGATTGCTGTCTCTGCATTTTTTACTTCAGCAGAAGCAGAATAAATTCTGTTCTAGCTCCTTAGATTCACTTTATGTATCTTTCTGTTTCAAATGCGTTTCTTATAAAGAATGTATTATTGGCTTCTGGTTTTTAATCTTTTTGCTTAGGACTAGTGACCTGCCTGCTTCTGTGCCCACGGGTGCTCACAGCCCCTCCAAATTCCAGCCCTGAGGCTGCCAGCCAGTGCGGGCTCCCACCAGTGGGACCATCTTTGCTCTGGGGAGCCATCCCGATGGGCTGCCTCATTTGCACTTGGATTAAGGAAATTCAAAAATATTATGAAAAGATATTAAGAACACTTCCTGCCCTCCCATTGCCTCTGTTCATAGAACATCCATGTTGCAGCACGCCCGGAGAAAATTGAAATTGTATACTCAATCATTATGCCGAATGGAGATTAGCCCTCCTGCCCCAGGGATGAGCTGGGCTTGCCAGAGGCATGTCAACAAGAGTTGAAGGATTAGAGTCAGTGCAGGTGGCCATGGAGGGAAGGCCATTGAGTCTCCCTGGGGTTGGCATTCAGGGCTGTCTCAAGTCTTGCTTCCATTTGAGCTCCCTTTCATGTATCAGACTCCCAGGATCCCTCACTTTTTTATGACCAAGCAGCCAGCCCCTGGGGAACCAGCCCCAAGAATGAGAAATTGGGAGAGGATCCGTTCAGAAGTTGCCTCTGGGGAAAGTATGATCCTTGTTTGTTTTCCCGTGTGTCCAAAGCCAACACGAAATGCCATTTATCAGGACATGAGGCCATTTCATATTCTGAATACTTGCAAATCCCCCCCCCCCCAATTCTATTTCAAGTACAAAGCTCAGACATTCTATCAGACCCTTCAGACAAGCATTAAACCATCCACATGACTGCCATGGAAAAGGGAATGGAGGTGAGGAGAGTGAAAAGGAAGCAAACAAACATTTATCAAATGTCTGCAAGCATTGTACTAGGCACTTTATCCCATTAGGTATCCCATTCCCTTGGGAATCCGACGCTATGATTATCTCTATTTTGTGGATGAGACAAAAGAGGCAGACGAGGGTCAAGTAAATGTCTGAGGCCCCATTTGGACTCGGGTCATCCTGGTTCCTGGCCCGTGGCTTTATCTTCTGCTAAATAATTCCATTGTAGCTGCCTGAATTTGGGGGAATCAAAGAATGAATGAGACAAGGACTGGCAGAACTCACAGTAGCCTTACATCTAAGATTAGGACTTTTTCCTGGAGAAAACCATTAGACATACATAGCAAGAACTGAATTACACCAGCCCTCCCCAAAATGGAAATTATTATATTTTAATAGACAAAAAAACCTGATATCTATGTACAGTCAAAGTCCCACTTGTGAGAGTAAAGATAAAAATTAAGACAAAGAAGAAAATGAGAAAACAATGACAATGAGAGATATGGTACCTCATACCTAGAACCTCTTCATGCTGACCTAGTTAAACAGCTTGTTGGTGATTTTAAAAAATGGCGGATGGGCAATTGTTCATTTTTGTCTCTATATCTCCAGTCCATGGCATTGGACATCTAGCAAGCTCTTTACAAATGTTCGTTAAGGTGAACTGAGATGGACTGAAGAAATAACAAAATAAACAAAATAATTTCAATTCAAAAGTCCAAGTAAGGTAAATCAATTGCCATAATAAGGGAAACAGAAAAGCTTTAAAAATCTCCTGGACCAGTACACATTGGACTTTTCCCCCAGGTGGAGAAGCCCAGCAGGCAAGGTTAAGAACTCATTTATTCAATCTTGTGGAGAAAGATAATGAACAACAGAGTGGGAGGCAAAGCCAGCTTGACAGTGAAAAGGGAAGGAGAATGACAAGCAGGCAGAAGGAACTGAAATGTGTCTGGGTGATGGGAACAGAGCAGGCAGGGCATCTTAAAAAGCAGAAATTGGAAAGAAAAAGATGCAATTTGAATTTCAATATCCCCTGGAAAAAGTGTATCTGCTCACCTCTTGGAGTTTTCTGTCACAGTCATTACAACCTTGTCCTAGCTGTTCTGATCTTCACATTAACTTTTTGTAAGTAAGTCATTTCTTCTAGGACTGTCATGATTCTGAGATTTCAGGCCTCGGGACCTGTCATTATAGTAATACAGCTTCCCCACCACTGGGTACAGATTTTGTGTCTTCTCTAATATCTGGAAGATTTCTACCTATGCCACTTGGTGTGAGCACTCATTATTCTCCCTTTCATAAGGATGTTTTATTTGAAAGTCAGTAGGCTATCATCTGCAACCAGAGAGAGAACTATGGGAACTGAATGTGGATTAAAGCATACTATTTTCACCTTTGTTTGCATTTTCCTTTTCATGGTTTTCCCCTTTTGTTTGGATTTTTCTTTCATAAAATGACTAATATGGAAATATGTTTAAAATAATTGTACATGTATAACCTATATCAGATTGCTTGTTGTCTTGGGGAAGGAGGAAGTAAGAAAGGGAGGGAGAAGAAAATTTGGAACGCAAAATCTTATAAAAATGATGTAAGCTATTGTTATATATAATTGGAAAAATAAAATATTATTGATTTTTTTTAAAAGGCAGTCGGCTATTTTAATCACCAGTGACAGGAATCAGGCCATGTTGAAAGGGTCTTCAGAACCAAAGGCTTTAGAGAACTAAGAAAGACCAAAAGTGATTAAGAATCACTCCTGATAAGCCCTTCCTGAGGATTTGTTGTTAATCCTTCCTTCTGGAAGAGGACCACATCATCAGGGAAGTTAAGCCATGACATGCCAATGAATTAGATTTAAATGAGGAAGGGCTACCCATTCAAGAGAGCCTGGCAGTGTTGAGATGAGCTGGGCTGCTCAAGTCTGCTGGCTCCCAAGATTCTGCCCTCATCCATTTGAACATGCAATGGCCAAAACTTCCCAGATAGCTAGTTGCCCAGTGGTAGCCTACCCAAATCCCAATCAGGAAGCTGTGGGATTCAGACTAGAGTCCTCAACAATCAGACATTTCTCTGCATCAGACTACTCTGTGAATGATGAAAGTTTGTAAGTCCTTAGACTTAATAGAATATTCAGTTCCCTGAGAAAGTAACAACAGGACCAGCCCCAAACTTCCCTCCAGAGGTATGACACAGCCCAGCCCTGGCACTGAGTCTGATTCAGGAAATAATCTGGAAGAATGGGCAGACATAAAAAGAATCCCACTCTAATGAGTCTTTGCAGTAGCAGAGATCCTCCCGACATAAACCCAGAAGAAGAGAAAGACTCAAAACCAAATACAAAGAAATCCTCAAAGAAAAACCCAGCTTAAACACAAATTCAATTAGAGTTCCCAGAAATGATGAAGCAAAATGTCTGGATTCTTTTTTAAGAATTAATTTTTTTCAATGAAATTATAAATGAAAATAATGAAAAAGAAATGAAAACTTTGGATTAAAAAAAAACTGAAAAAAGGGGCAGCGTGGTGGCACAATGAGTAGAGCATCAGCCCTGAAGTCAGGAGGACCCGAGTTCAAATCCGACCTCAGACACTTCACACTTCCTAGCTGTGTGATCCTGGGCAAGTCACTTAACCCCAATTGCCTCAGGGGGAAAAAACAACTGAAAAAAGGAATTAACAACTTGACTTAAGAGTCATAAAAGCTTGCCAAAGCAACATTCCCTGAAAGTTAGAATGGACTAAATTAAAGTCAATGACTTCATGATACAAAAAGAAATATTAAAACAAAGTCAAGAGACTGGTAAAACAGAAGAAATGTAAGGTATCTCATAAAAACAATTGACCTAGAAAGTGCAAGAAGAAAAAAAATTAAACTAAGAATCATTATCTCAACAACATGACCAAAAAACAACCCCAAAACAAAAGTCTAGAAATCATCCATTTGCTCCTATCTGTCCTGTTCTTAAAAGATAGGTTGGATATATTATCATTTTCTCTCTCTCCCTCCCTCCTTCCATCCCTCCATCTCTCTCTCTCTCTCTCTCTCTCTCTCTCTCTCTCTCATCTCATCTCATCTCATCTCATCTCATCTCTTCTCTTCTCTTCTCTTCTCTTCTCTTCTCTTCTCTTCTCTTCTCTTCTCTTCTCTTCTCTTCTCTTCTCTTCTCTTCTCTTCTCTCTCTCTCTCTCTCTCTCTCTCCCCTCCACCAGAGGATGAGGGGATGCAAAAAAAGGGTGTTGATGAATGAATGAATGAATTGCCGAAGTGATGCTTCTGCTTTTTAATAAGCTGTCCAGATTTGCCATAACTTTTCTTCCAAGAAGCAAGTATCTTTTAATCTTGTGGCTGCAGTTACCTTTTCTAGTGAACTCTGAGCCCAAGGATATGAAATCTGATACTGTTTCCATTTCATAGTACTTATTAAGTACCTACTATGTGCCAAGCACTGTGCCAATCCCCATGGATATAAAAGACAAAAGACAGACCCCATTCTCAAGGACTTCATCTTCTAATGGAGGAGACAATACGCAAACACATGCAAAGCAAATTATAGACTGACTACATAGGAAATAACAGAGGGAAAGACTGAAAGTAAGAGAGGCAGGGAAAGGCTCCTGTAAAAGATGGTATTTTTATAATACCATTTTAGATAAAGTAATTGAACAAGCCACCAATGAACTCCCTAAGAGAAAAAATTCTCCCGGCTCAGATGAGTTCACACATGAATTCTACCAAACATTTAAACATCAGCTAATTCCAATATTCTATAAACTATTTGAAAGGATAAGTGAAGAATAAGTCCATACAAATTCCTCTTATAGTACATATATGGTTCTAATATCTAAACCAGGAAAAACTAAAATACAGAAAGAAAACTATAGATGAATTTTCTCTCTATATATAGATGAATATATTGATGCAAAATTTTAAAATCAAATACTGGCAAGAAGATTACAGCAATATACCACAAGAATTCTACATTATGACAAGGTATGATTTATAACAGGAATGCAAATCTGGTCCAAGATAAGGAAAACTGAGTATAATTGATTATATCAATAACAAAACCAACAGAAATCATATGATTATTTCAATACATGCAGAAAAAGTTTTTGACAAAATGTAGCATCCACTCCTATTAAAACACTAGAGAGCATAGGAATAAATGAAGTTTACATGAAAAAGAAAAGTAATATTCATCTAAAACTACCAGCAAATATTATCAGTAATGGGGATAAGCTAAAAACATTCCCAATACAATCAGGGCTGAAACAAGAATACCCATTATCACCTCTATTATTTAATATTGTATGAGAAATGTTAGACATAGCAATAAGAGAAGAAAAAGAAATTAAACGAATTAAAATAGCAATGAGGAAACAAAACTATCATTTTTCACAGATGATATGACTCTATATTTAGAAAATCCTAGCAAATCAACCAAAAAAAATCTGAAATATTAATAATTTTAGCAAAGTTACAGCATACAAAATAAACCCATAGAAATCATGAGCATTTCTATATTACCAACAAAGTCCAGCAGCAACATAGGAAAAGAGAAATTCCATTTAAAATGATTATAGACAACATAAAATATTTAGAAATCTACCTGTTAAAGAACTACATGAACATAACTATAAAACATTTTTCACAAAATAAATCGGAACCAAACAACTGGAAAAATATTAATTGCTCATATTTAGACTCAGTCAGTATAATAAAATAATTGAAAAAAAGTTCTACCTAAATTAATCCATTTATTCAATGTCATATCAAACTATCAAAAATATTTTATAAAACTAGGAAAAAAAATACCAGAAATTCATCCGGAAGAACTAAAGCTCAAGGATATCAAAGGAATTGAGAGACAGACAGAGACACACAGAGAGAGACAAAGAAAGAGAGAGTTTTTCTAGGCATACTAGATCTCAAACTGTAGTATAAAACAGTAATTATCAAAGCAATCTGCTACTGGCTAAGAAATAGAGTGGTAGATTCATGGAATAGAATATGTACAAATTACATTATAGTAAATGATCACAGTAATCTAGTATATAATTAACCCCAAAGGTCAAGCTTTTAGAACAAAAACTCATTATTTGACCAAACTATTAGAAAAACTAGAAAACACAGTGGCACAAACTCAGTGTCTCACACTATTTACCAAGATAAGATGAAAATGAGTTTTCACACCTAAAGTGTGATACCATTTGCAAATTTAAAAAGCAAGTAATAGTTTATCTGTCAAATTTATGGAGAAGGGAAGAATTTAGGACCAAAGATAATATAGAGAGTATTACAAAATGTAAAACAGATAATTTTGATTATATAAAATAAAAAAGTTTCACACAAACAAAATCATTGCAACCAAAATTATAAGGAAAGCAGAAAACTGAAGGGGGGTGATGTGAGAAATTGCAACAAGTTTTTCTGAAGTCCTCATTTCTCAAATATACAGAGAATTGCATCAAATTTATAATAACACAAATCATTCCTCAATTGATAGTCAAAGGATATAAACTGGCAGTTTTCAGACAAAGAAATCAAAGCTTTTTATAGTCATATGAAAAAAATGCTCTAAATCACATTGATTGGAAAAATGAAACTTAAAAACAACTCTAAGGTACTACTTCACACCTTTCAGAGTGAGTAATATAATACAAATGGGAAACGTTGGAGAGGATATGGAAAACTGGGACACTAATAAATTGTTGGTAGATTTGTGAACTGATTCAACCATTTTGGAGAGCAATTTGGAACTATGCCCAAAGGGCCATGAAACTGTGTATAATATTTGATCGAGTCATACCACTGCTAGATCTATATTTCAATGACATCTAAAAAATGGAAAAGAACTTATTTGTAAAATATATATATATATATATATATGTATATATATATATATATATATATATATATATATATATATATATATATATATATATTTATAGCAGTTCTTTTTGTGGTGAATAAAAATTGGAAACTGAGGAGATGTCCATAATAAGGGAATGGCTAAATAAGCAGAAAAACCTGGAAAGATTTACATGAATAGATATGAACAGTGAAGTGAACAGAACCAGGAGAATGGTTCTCCTTTACAATATTGTTCAATGAAAAACTGTGACTAATTTAGCACTTCTCAGCAATACAATGCTATTTTTCACTTTTTATTTCATTTTTTCCCCTTTTATTCAAGTCTTCTTGTACAAAATGACCAATATGGAAATGTTTGTGATTGAACATGTATAATATATATCTCATTGTTTACCATCTTGGGGAGGGAATGGAGACAAGAGGGAGGGAGGGATAGAATTTGGAACTCAAAATCTTAAACAAAAACATTTTAGGGAAATTTTGATGGAAAAGAAGTTGGGATTTTAATTGGGACTAAAGGGAACCAAAGAAGGCAGGAGAAAAGATGACTAAGGAGAGCATTTCAGAAATTATGGGACAACCAGAGAAAATGTCTGGAGCCAAAAGATGGATGGTCTTATTTAAAGACAAGCAGGAGGTGAGGGTCACTGGATCAAAGAGAACATATAGTAGAAAAAGATGTATACAGACTGGAATGATAGGAGGGAGCCCATGATGAAGGGTTTTGAATCCTGAGCAGAACATTGTCTATTTGATCTAGGAGGCCATGGGGAGCCTTTAGGATTTCCTGAGCAGGGGTTAACATGGTTGGGCCTATGCTTTAGGAAAATCACATTAGTGGCTGAATGGAGGGTAGGGAACCTCCAGCAGCAGTTGCCATTGTCCAGGTGGGAGGTAGTGAGACTCTGCACCAAGGTGGGCAAAATCAAAAGAGCGAAGGGAAGATCTAGAGAGATGTTATATTGGTAGGAATGGCTGACCTTGGCAGCAAGGATGTGGGAGGATGTGAGAGATGATAGAGTCAAGGATGACTCCAGGTTTTGGAGCCTGTGGCCTTTTTGACAGTAGTAAGAAAGGTAGGAATTGGGGAGGGTTTGGGGGGAAAGATCAAGAGCTTGATATTGGACATGTGAGCAGAAGATGTCTGCTGGAAATCCAGCTAGAGATGGGAGATGGCAGGCTATTAGAGAGTTTGATACAAGATAGGCTAATTAGCGAATCCTCCCCATAGGGGTCTTTAAATCTATGGCTGCTGAAATCTCCCAGTGAAGTAGGAAAGAGGGAGAAGAGAAGTGGGCCCAAGACAGAGCCTTGAGGGATACCCATGGTCAGAGGGTGTAGTCTGGAGGGGGATCCAGACAAGGAGGCAGAGAAGAAGCAGTGCCTTCCCTACAAACATCCTGCTGGAACCTAAGATTGCTATCTTTGGGCTGGGAAAGCCTGCTATCAGACTAAAGGTGTCCAGACCTCCTTTCTGAGGACACCTCACCAAGTCCCTATTAACTGCCAAGGAGAGGGGGAGGAAAGATAGGGGATGAAGGAGAGGGGGAGAGAGAAGAAAAGTAGAGGAAAGAGGCAGGAGAAGAAGGGAGGGGAAGGGAATGGAATGGGAGAGGGACAAAGAGAGGGAGAGGGAAAGTGAATGGGAGTAAAGATAGAGAGGAAACAGGAGAGGGGAGGGGAGGGAGAAGAAGGTGAAGGATAAGGGAGGTATAGAATCCTTTCCAAGTCCCTCTGCTGTTTTCTCCAGGAAGAACAAAGTGAACACTGAAGAGGAGATTAGCGGTGAAGGGCTGTGAGAGTCTGACCCAATCTTTTTCACAGCTGGTGTGTTTCTCTAAACTGTCTTTGTTTATTCTCCCTCTTCATCAGCAGAAGTACAGAAAGTTTCCATCCTCATTCAGGAAGTTTCCAGTCCTTAGCCAGGACTTTATCACTCTTAGGTTCCCTAGGTCCTATTGAGGGCTGCCTTTCATCCCACATCAGCACCCAGGAGTGGGACCCTTTGTACAAGTCCCTAGGGTCATAGACCCTGAGGAAGGCATGTACTAAGACATTTAGTGCCCACTAAGACATTTAATTTAATTTAACATTTAATGCCTCACTAAGACATTTCTCTGTCCAAAGAAGAGAAGATGATGATTTCTGATTTGCTGCAATAAAAATTCTCTCCTTCAAAAAATGAGGAACCAAGGAAGGGGAGCCAGCGCTTGCTCCAGATCTGATTCTGACCAACAATAAGGATCCTACTGCATTATCGAAACTAGGAGAGGATGGGGCCCTGCAGGAGATGCTTGTTCAAAAGGGACAAGGAGGTTGAGATCTCTATAGCACTAGACCTTGTCCTAAAGGGAAAGATAAGCAGAGAGAGGGAACAGTTGGTCACAAAAGAGCCAATATGGCTTTAGCTATAATGAGTTGGGCCAGACTCACCTTGTTTCCTTTTTAGAAGCCATTTAACTGATTTCCAGAATTAGAGAAAATGCTGCCTCTTGGAGAAAAGGCTTGGAGCTTGGAGCCATCTCCCAGAGCCCCCACCCTCATGGCATAACTTTTGATGACCACCGGTAAGAGACAAGACAGAATGAATATGTGGACTCAGAAGGTAAACATGGGCAATGGTTTACTTTAAAATACTAGCATTCTTCTGGGGGATTGCAAACTGAATTATTTATAAATAAAGGCTAGAAACAAGAAGTGAGTTTTCAGCAGAGAAGAACAAGAAAAACATTCTATATTAAAACATTCTATATTATATGAAAAAGAAAACCAACAAAGGATATGAACAATTCTCAGACAAAGAAATTGAAACTATTTCTAGACATATGAAAAGATGCTCCGAGTCATTATTAATCAGAGAAATGCAAATTAAGACAACTCTGAGATACCACTACCACACCTGTCAGACTGGCTAGAATGACAGGGAAAGATGATGCGTAATGTTGGAGGGGATGTGGGAAAACAGGGACATTGTTGGAGGAATTGTGAATACATCCAACCATTCTGGAGAGCAATTTTTTAAAATAACTTTTTATTGACAGAACCCATGCCAGGGTAATTTTTTACAGCATTATCTCTTGCACTCACTTCTGTTCCAATTTTTCCCCTTCCTCCCTCCACCCCCTCCCCCAGATGGCAAGCAGTCCTATACATATTAAATAGGTTACGGTATATCCTAGATACAATATATGTGTGCAGAACCGAACAGTTCTCTTGTTGCACAGGGAGAATTAGATTCAGAAGGTATAAATAACCCGGGAAGAAAAACAAAAATGCAAGCAGTTTACATTCATTTCCTAGTGTTCTTTCTTTGGGTGTAGCTGCTTCTGTCCATCCTTGATCAATTGAAACTGAATTAGCTCTCTTTATCGAAGAGATTCTGGAGAGCAATTTGGAGCTATGGTCAAAAAGTTATCAAACTGTGCATACCCTTTGATCCAGCAGTGTTTCTACTGGGCTTATACCCCAAAGAGATACTAAAGAAGGGAAAAGGGATCTGTATGTGCACGAATGTTTGTGGCAGCCCTGTTTGTAATGGCTAGAAACTGGAAACTGAGTGGCTGCCCATCAGGTGGAGAATGGATGAATAAATTATGGTATATGAATGTTATGGAATATTGTTGTTCGGTAAGAAATGACCAACAGGATGATTTCAGAAAGGCCTGGAGAGACTTACACGAACTGATGCTGAGTGAAATGAGCAGGGCCAGGAGATCCTTATGTACTTCAACAACATACTATATGATGATCAATTCTGATGGACCTGGACATCTTCAGCAATGAGATGAACCAAATAAGTTCCAATGGAGCAGTCATGAACTGAACCAGCTACACCCAGCGAAAGAACTCTGAGAGATGACTAAGAACCATTACATAGAATTCCCAATCCCTCTATTTTTGTCCGCCTGCATTTTTGATTTCCTTCACAGGCTAATTGTACAATATTTTGGAGTCTGATTCTTTTTGTACAGCAAAATAACAGTTTGGTCATGTATACTTACTGTGTATCTAATTTATACTTTAATATATTTAACATCTACTGGTCATCCTGCCATCTAGGGGAGGGGGTGGGGGAAGGAGGGGAAAAATTGAAACAAAAGGTTTGGCAGTTGTCAATGCTGTGAAATTACCCATACATATAACTTGTAAATAAAAAGCTATGAAAAAAAAAAAAAAAGAAAGAAAACCAAAAGGGTCATTCAATCCATGTCCAGGAGTGGCAAATTTATGGAAATTAAGTTGATTTCTGTTTTTTCCTTGAATAAAAGAAACTCTGCCAAGATGCTTGGGTTGTCTGGTTAATCCACATTTGATTGTCTTCTCTGGCTTTTAATTTGAATTTCAGAGCAGACTAATTGTGTGTGTGTGTGTGTGTGTGTGTGTGTGTGTGTGTGCTTGAGCATCCCTGTGTATTAAGAATAAGAAGGAGGAGGTTCTCAGATAGACTCAGACTGTGACTGGTCTTGCTGGGAATATGACAAGACCCAATTCTTTGGGTCTTTCTGTGGAGTGATAATGTTCTTAACTCCTTTGTGCAAACTCTCCAATTTTGCTGGATGAGATATTTTTGGCCGCAGGCCTAATTTTTTTGATTGTCAGTAGATATCATTCCAGGACCTGCATGCAGTCTTTTATTATGGGTGCTGATAAGTCCTATACGATTCTAATTATAGCTCCAGTATATATTTTTTCCTTGGTTTTTTTTTTTTTTTTTTTGCAAAATGTTCTCTTTGATATGGGAATTTTGAAATTTGGCAATAATATTTCTATGTGTTTTCCACAAAGGATTTCATTGAAGTGGTGATTAGTAGACTTTTTCTATTTCTACTTTCCCCTCATATTCTATCACTCCAGGACAATTTTCTTGAATTATTTTTTTGCATGATTTTTTCAAGGTCCTTTTTTTGGTCACAACTTTCAGGCAGTCCAATTATCTTTATATTTTCTTGTCTTGATCTGTTCTCTAGATCTGTTATTTTTCTTATAAGATGTTTCACATTTTCTTCTATTTTTTCATTCTTTATAATCTGTTTTGTTATTTCTTGGTCTCTCATAGCTTCACTGGCTTTCCCTTGCCCAATTCTAATTTTTAAAAACTTATTTTCGTCTTTGAGACTCTATCTCCTTTTCTAGTTGTTTAATTTTTTTTCATAATCTTCTTGTTTTTCTTGGATAGTTTTTATCTATCTGTTTGTTTGTTAGTTTTCCTTTCATTTTACTTCTAAATTCTTTTTCAAATTCTTTGATAAATTCTCTTTGGGCAGGGAGCCATTACACAGTATTCTTTGAGGTGGAAGCTTTTTTATTTCAGTATTCTCCTCTGAAGATGAACCCTGGTCTTCCCCATCCCTATAGTATGTTTCTATAAAGGAATTCTTTCTGTTTTCTTGGCTCATTAAAAAAAAAAAAAAAAAAAAGAGGTATTAGTGTAATCAACTCTAATCCTGGCCCATTGAGGGAGGGGAACAACAAGACCAAAGAGATTTACAAGATAATTCCATGGAGTATTCAAGGAATGTTTCATTTAAATGGCATAAAAACTCATTGGGGGGGGGAGGGGGGAAGGAAAGAAGTGATCTGACTACATTCCTTCTATGACACAAATTACCCAAACCAGGAGAGGCAGAACAGAGGAAAACGACATGTTCTCCTCCCCTCCTGCCCGGGGGTGGAGGTGGGGGTGGGGATGCAATGGCCCCACAACAGAACCAAGGCTTCTACTGATCTTCCTCTGTTGGAATACACGGAAGCCACTTGACAGTGGCTGCTGGAGATACAACCCAGACCTGCAGAATGAATCTCCTTTTAGGAGAGGATGATACAAGGAGACTGAGACAGTTGCTGTTCTCTGACCTCTCTTACTGAGAGGCCGTTGCATTATCTGACCTCTCCCCTCTTCCCCCTGCCTCCAATTTATCTCATTCCCAGTCCTCAACACCTGTGTCAGCAAAAGCTGCCCCGCAACTCCTTCAGATGCTGTGATCCACAGCTGGGGAGGCTCTAGGAGAACTGACCTGTTCTTTAACATTCCTCCATCCCTTCCCAACCCCTTTTTATTTCAGTGCCTTCCTGTTTCCCATTGATCCTTCCTATAACTTGCTTTGTATAGACTAGTTTGCATGCTGTCTTTCCCATAGATTGCAACTTCCTTGACCAGTGACTCTTTTATTTCTTTTTGTATCCCCAGCACTTAGCTAGGATTCTGAAACATAGCAAGTGATTAATTAAATATTTATGAACTAATTGATTGACTTATTAGGGTTCCATTGTAGAATAGAAAGCTGGAAGGCCCTTAGCGCTCAGCCTATCTCCCTCCCTCTGATGGTGAGGAACCTGGCCCAGTGAGCAAGTTACCCATGAGGTGAATGATGGAGAAGGGAAAAGAGACACTCAGATTTGAAAGTTTGTTATAGTTTGGGGTTGTGTGTACGCTAACACTGAATTCTAGAACGAGAAGGAAGCTATCCTGTTCCCTCTCTTTTTGTCTTCTGGTAGCTGGACATCCTATGTGGACAGAGAGAAGGGAAGGGAAAAAAAAAGGATTTAGAGACCTATGAAAGACCTGAGCTTGAAAAGGCCAAGGTCTCCCATTGCATTTGGGGCCATCTCCAGCGTCCTGAACTTCATCTGGCCTTTGGACCCAGGTAGCTCTGGAGAAAGTGAGGCTGGTGACTTTGCACAGTCCTGCCTAACTTCAATCTAATTCATTTTCCCTGTCTTGGAACCATCTCCCTAATGCCCCATCCTCCAAAGGACAAGCACCGGCAGGTGGGATGCTGAGAGGATGAAGCAGTAATCCTGACTCAAGATCCCTAAATTATAACCTCAGGCACATTACTGAATCCTTCTGGTCCTGAGGTCCCCAATCTGGAGGGTTAGGGATTCGAAGTGAATCCTTAGTACCCTGGAGCAAAAGAGATGTAACCTCATAAAAGTCATGTGTGAGCACCAAGCCCCTTTTTGGAACCGCTGGATTTGTAGCTTCTCTGAGGACTTCCTGGGGCCCTGTCCTTTTATTTCATTTTGTCTCTTAACACTCTTCTGATCTCCAAAATGCCGTGAAATTGGTACTTGGAACTCAAGAGTCTTTGCCAATAACAGACAGCTAAGTTGGCAGTGTCGAATGAAGGCTCTGCTAAGTCGAAAGAATGGCTTTATTATTAAAGTGCTTATTGATTCATTCGAAAAGATTTCCTCTTTTATAAGTCACTTCGACCAAATGAATCTCAATAGGCAAAGACTAGGTGTTTTTCCAGTAAAAAGTGAAAGTGGACAGGATGGCCAAGCCACCCTACGTTAAGCAACGAAGATGAAATCTACCCCTTGGGTACAATAAACAAAGAGGATTCAGTGTTCCCAAGAGTCACTGCAATGTGCAAATCAAGCTCCTTGTTTGGAGGGGCAGAAGCTCATTTTATATGTGGTCACACATTCTCTGCCTTACAGCAGGGGTTTGGGGTGGTTCTATGTTCAATTGGCCAACCTAGACTTGCCCTGTCTTCTTATCTCTGGAGATTTCAGTATCATACCCTGTTAAATAACTCCTTTTCTCTTAGGGAACATCATGGACCCTGTGGTCCACATGCTGCTCCCCCTCAGTTTTACTTCTTTATGGAGTTTACATCAGATGCAAAGTTAGTTGCAATGTCACAATAACCCAGAGTCCCCAGTTAGGGAATTTCTCCTGTTTGGGCAGAGGTTTGGCTCTTTGTCCTAAATAAAAGTTACATTTCTCTCCAGCGGACCTGTGGGTCCTTCCCGTCTGAGCCATCAATGAGGAAGCTGATAGGGCAGATGGTGGCATGTTGGACTCTGGAAGCCTTGAATTCTTTCTGCCCCAGAAGCTTCCAAGCTGGGACCAGAGGTGCACTAGAACCCCTCAAACTAACTTGGGCCACTTTCACTGAAATGGCTTCTGCTACAAGTAAGGAATTGACTGTGTTTTATTGGTTTCTAGACGTAAGAAAGAGTAAATAACAAGCTTATATTCTAACGGGGGATTGAAAAGTTGGGGATAAGGAGGTATTGGATGCAGGATCGTGATGAATCAGAGCTGTCCCAGAGGAGGGCAAATGGGATTGCAATGAAGCAAGTTCTGAGCGGAGATCTCTCCTACAGTGGAGGCTGAGCATTTGTGCCCCCCCCCCAAAAAAAAAAAAAAAACAGAGGCACGGAGGATAGTGATAAGGTAAAGTTGCAAGACTGGTGCGGCCTTCCAGGATGAAGATCGCAATCCCATCCCAATCACAAAGGCACCTCGAAATGAGGAAGAAACTGAAAAGTCTGTGCAGACCTTTGTCTTTCTGGAAAGCTTAGCACTAGAAAATTACATCAGGGGTGTAACAGATGTCTCAGACAATGAAACTATCACCAGCTGGATCAGGGATAGTTATTGTTATTAATTATTAATAATAATAATGTTTTCAAGGTTAAATTAAGTCCATTATTAATTTGAGCTTCTTATTAACTCTGTATGAGATCCTGAGCAAGCCTATTAATCTTTTACCTCAAGTTACTCATCTGTAAAATGGGGATAATAATAGCATCTACCTCTTGAGGTTGTTGGGGATCATATATTATAAAAGCAGAGTTTTACAAGCCTTAATGTACTATACAAATGAAAACTATGAGGAGGAGGAGGAAGAAAAGAAGAAAGAAAAGGAGGAGGATGAAAAGGCTGACTCGAAGGAGAAAGAAGAAGAAAGAAAAGGTGGTGGTAATCAGGGTACAAGAAGCATTTAGATAGAGGAAGCCTGCAGAGGATGTGGGAGGGAAAAAAGCAGACTCTCCTTGGTCCTTAAAGAAATGGGTACAGCCAGTAGCATCAGCCCACGTCTTCTGCTCTGAGGGTTCCTTTAGAGAGTGGCCAATAGGTCTCATTTCAAGCTTCCTGTTTTCACATATTTCCTCTAGCCTCCTATATTTCTGTTTCAGCTCGTGTCTTCTGCTTCTGCTGCTCTGCTCAGTTCATAAGGTTCCTATTCCTTTTTCCTGGTCTGTCTCCCTTACTCTATGGGTACCCTCTTTAAGAGCTCAAAGGCAAGACTTGGCTCAAATCTAAGAGCAGAAGGGTCTTGAATCACTCGCTGAGATAAGGAGAGAATGCTTGTCTCTCCGAACTGAAACTTCAGATTACCAGACAGTTCTCAAACCCTACACTACATTAAGCAACAAAGATGAAATCTACCCCTTGAGTACAGTAAACAAAGTGTTCCCAAGAGTCACTGCAATGTGCAAGCCAAGCTGCCACACCTGCTTGTTCAGGGCTTTCCAGGAAGAGTAAGGATGGACAGCTTTGTCACCTCCTAATAGAAACCATCCTGACTGCCCACCAAAGCCGCAAGCTCCCACAGACAGCAGGGTCCCCAGATTTGTATCCGAGCACTCTGAACATCTAATGGTTTCCTGCTCTTTTAGGCTGCGGCCAAGCCCTAAGTCCATTTCACATCCATCTTCCAAACCAGAACACACTCCAGGATGAAGATCCCAATTCCAATTCCAAACCCACATTACTCCAATCGTAGCTTTCTGGGGAGAAGTCAGTTTAGGCACCTGGATCACCTTTGCAGCTCAGTCCAGCTAGTTGTGAGGGAGACTCTTGGAGAGGAACAGATTGGACTGGGCGGTCACTGATGTTCTCCCCACTTTTAACTTCTATGACTTTCTGAGTTGAACTTTGGGGGTGCATGGGCTGGTGCATAGCTGTTAGAAAGAACAGCCTGAATAACCAAGAAGGGACACAGCCTCTGCCCTCATGGGGCTCATGTCCCACTTGGGGATGGGATGCGCCAAGAGGATTAGAATGCCAGACATATACGGTGTTGCATTGTACTAAGGGTGGGTGCTGGACTGAGAAGGGATGCCAGGTATAGAGCCTTGGAAGGAAGTGGGCATAAAAAATCAGCTTCTTAAATGCAACACAGTATTGATTAACAGTTGTTCTGAGGAAGATCTGGGTGTCTGAGGAAACTGCAAGCTCAAGATGAGGCAGCCATTTATGAGGCAGCTCAAAAATAGGATGTGATCTGGGGCTGTTAGTAGGGACACAACTTCCAAGGGTACAATGCGTGTGCCCATGTAGGAAATCTCTGTCTGCCCAGGGTAGCCCAATGTGGCTTGTGAGAGGCGAGAGATCAATATCCTTCCTTCCTTCCTTCCTTCCTTCTTTCCTTCCTTCCTTCCTTCCTTCCTTCCTTCCTTTCTTTCTTTTCCAAAAAGTATCCTTTACTTTTTTTGGGGGGGGGGAATTAACACATCTTTTTTTTTTATTATAGGCAAAATAATCAAAGCTGTGAGAGCAATATGTAAGTCATTAAGCACCTAGGGTTTGAGGAATAAATCAGTATCTTTTCAAGAGCAGCTATGGAATGAAAGAGCTGGAGAAGAGAGGATGGGGAGGGGAGGCTGCTTAAGAGCTGTCTTCAGGTAATTGGGAGGTTGTGTGGAAGAAGGACTAGGCTTATTCAATGTGGAGTCAAAGGGTGAGTGGGAGTAGCAGGCTGAGATTGGGAAAAACTCTATCCAACAATAGGAGCTATCCAGGGTGCTGGAGGCATCATTTACAACTTGAAAACTGGGCCATAGTCTATCCTTTTGTGGATTGTTCAGACTTAGCTGGGCTAGCACTTAATAGCAGCTTCTAGTAAATGCTGGCTGATGAAAAAAATGTCAATAAGGAAATTAAATATAAATGTGTTTTAAGAGAACTGGTTGTTGAACACTTAAACTGGTGGGAACATTAACTGTCCCATAGGGAAACAAGTCTAAGAAGCCATGGGCTCCCCTTCCTTGGAGCTCTCCAAGCAGACACCGGATAGCTGCTTGGCTGATCTGTGATGGAGATTCTTTTGGGGTGTGGGTTAAATTAGAAACTTCCAGGTTTCTTCCAATTCAGAGATTATGGGATCTGGGGAGCCAGTAACATCAATTCTGACTCTGACCACTGTTCGATGCCTTGAGTAAGTTGTTACTCGCACACTGGCTACTCCTTGTGGTGTGTAGGAGTAGCAAGTTGTCTGCCATTGAATAAAATCAGTACATCTCAAAGAGGCAAAAACCTTTTAGTCTAATCTCCCTGTGGTCCCTGCCAAGCATTTATCCAGCTTGACTTGAAGCCCTTCGGGGGGCCTCTAGAGCCTCTCGACATGGAGCCTCGTGTGCCTCGGTCAGCTGCCGCCTGCTGCTCTTGGTAGTCCGCTCTGTGGAGAAACGGAACCAGTGCCTCCCTCCAGGATGCAATGAGTCTTCCAACAGATGAGGATGCCAGTTCTCATGTCTGTCTTTTCCTCTGTGCCCTTTCTCTCATTGCTGACTTAATAAACATAAAAACACCTGTGAAATCTGGACAATCCACCAGCATCACTGCGGAAGCTGAATTGCTCCCATTTAAATTGTGTTGGGAAGATTCTGAAGCTCACCTGGCAGGACAAGGGGCCGGATACTGCTCCATTGGGCTGGCCACACTGTCTGAAGTCCGATTACATCTGCCTAAAAGCCTGCTTTATGGGGAACTCACAGGGCAAACACTCACAAGGTGGTCAGAAGAAGTGATACAAGGACATTCTCAAGGTCTCTCCAAAGAATTCTGAAATCTATTGCACAACATGGGAGATGCAAGCACAGGACTGCTTAGAATGCTGTGCTCATACCAAAAATGTCAGTGTGCAAGCAAAGCAGAATTGCAGCAGCTCAAAAGAAAGATGAGATGTTCAGATTTAGAGACATAACTAGTCCTAATATTCCTACAGACTATTTGTGCCTGACCTGTGAACTCATACTGGTCTGATCAATCACACTGTACTTTGACCCTTTGAGCAAAGAACAACCAGTCAAGATAGCCAGAGCACAGGGGGTTAGCAGCTCTGAAAATACTGACAGCCTTGACTCTCCTTCAACCTTCCGTACAATCCAGAACCCCCAGCATCCTCCTTCTCTGTAGAAAAGCTACTGAGTAAAAATGGTAGGAGACAACCCAATGGTGTTGACAGAATCACTAAAGTTCATGTTATTTCAGAGGCTCCCCGGCCCGATTCTCTCCCCTAACATTGATCATTTCCCATTTCTGAGCCTGGGAAAGAGGCCTAAAAGATATCCTCTTATTGATGTGATTGAAAGGCAAAAATCTCAAAGACGACAATAACAATACAAATATTAATTGCTAGTATTCATATAACACATTAATTTTACAAGTACAAATTACAAAAATACAAATTTTACAAATACAAGTTACAAATAGCAACTCATTAGATCCTCACAGCACTCCTGGGAGGAAATTATTATTCTTCCAATTTTACAGATGAGGAAAATAAAGCAGACAGAACTTAAGGCATTTGACCAGACTCTTCCCTTCATTCACACAAAGTTGTACATCATAATGCTATACAAGTAATATTGTAATGCTACCCTGTAATCAATCCTAAGGAGAACTTTCCAAGGACCTTCCAGCATCCAGGCCTTTGATCATCCCTTTGCCCTCATGAGCTCTTGAAGTTTGAGCCCAATTTCTCACATGTGCTAATGTAGACTGGGTCAGATGTACTTTTGATTTTTCAAAGAGGGCATACAGGGGGCTTTTTTTGTAATTTTTTTATGATTTAGTGAATACCCTTTTCTAAAAAATTAACTGAAAGGGGATGAATAAATGATATCAACTGACAGTAATGGTGGGATGCACAGAGGCAGATGGACATTAGCAAGCTAATGCTTTACAGAGAGTCCACAGCTCCAAGGTACCATCTCTAGAGCTCCAAAAAGTATCCACACAGAGGTAGGTGGACACTAGAGAACTAATGGACTACAGCAAGTTCCCAGCTCTGAGCTGCCATCTCTAGAGCTCTGAGGAGACATACAATCTAAGGAGGGACCTTACTGGTCAGTTTGAACAGGAATCAGGAGAATGACCCCAGAGCACATACTCTACCAGAGACTTTCCATGTGACAGGGAGATTTGGCTCTTGGAATGAGTCCAAGAGAGTGGAGTGCGGAGAATCAGCAGCCCCAGCACTGGAAGGCCAAGTTCTCTCGTGTCTGTTAGAAATGATTTGCTAATCCCAATAGACTTGGGATGTAAAGGGCCCACATCCAGAGAGAGAAACATGGAGACTGAATGGGGATCAAAGCATAGTATTTCCACCTTGTTTTTCTTGCTGTTTGTTAGCGTGCTTGGTTTTTTCCTTTCTAGTGGTTTTTTCACTTTTGATCTGATATTTCTTGTGCAGCATGATGAATATGGAAAATGTTTAGAAGAAAGAACCAGAAATTATTTGTTAAGCAATCATGATGTGAATGTTTCTGGAGAATATCCTCAGTCTGAGGCCATTTCCTAGATTCCTGACTAAATGATGCATTGATGAAAGGGCATTATGATGAAAGGGGATGAGAGGGCGAAAGAGAGAGAGAGAATATGAATGTGTGTGTGTCAATCAATCAGAGTGTCATGAAGAAGAGAAGGCTTTTTTCTTCCCAAACAAATGTGACTCATTTCCCATGACAGTAACCTTGCCATCTGCCCATCCCACAGAAAATGATGGCTGTGTAAAAATGAACTCATTTCCTCTACATCAGAATGTCTTGCCTGAGAAATCCCCCCATAATTAGTAAGAAGACAAGGAGCTCCAAGAAGACTCACCAGAGCCCCTGGCAGGGCAGAAACCACAGACCCCTCATCTTGATGGGCTCTGAATCTCATTTAGGCCTATGACTTTAATCCCCCTCCTTTATGTACCGTTCACCTCTCCTACTTTCTTTCCTTTCCTCCCTTCTTTCTCCTCCTCCCCCTTGCCCTCCCTTCCATTCCCTTTTTACCCTTCCCTTCCTTTCTCCTCCATCCCTTCTCCTTTCCCTTCCCCTCTCCCTTACTTTCTCTTCTTTTCTCTTCTCTTCCCTTCTTCTCCTCCTTTCTTTTCCCCTTCCCTCCTTTCCCTCATAGGAACTAAGCAATTCCCCACTCACTCCCTTGAGTGAACTGCAAGGCAATGGACTCAGTGGTCTCTCCACTAAATAGACCCTCTGCACATGTGCCTGGTACAGTAAGAACTTAAATGGATGGTGAATGGGTTCCAGTTCCCAAGAACATTTATGAGGCTGGGGGAAAGAAGGAGAGACGAGTGGAGAAGAGGGAAACTTAAGAATGAGCCTTGAAGGGCCTTCAGTCCAGTGTGTTCTAAACCAGAAGGCCCCGGACGCGCGGTTACCTGGCCTCTACCCGCTCCAAACAGGGATGCCATCCACAAAATCCCAACGACTTCTGCCTGACATCCTCTAGGGTGGGTGAGTCATCATCCCGCAAGGCGATCCACTCCCGTGTTGGAACTTAAGTCATCTGGGTGTTCCGTCCGTACGGAGCGGAAAAGTCTGAGGGTTACAAGAGATAACAGTAATAATAATTATGTAACATTTAATATTGTTTTATTATATTAATAATTAATAAAACAATAATTAGTAACATTTACAGAGCAACTGCTATGTGCTAAGTACTCTGCTAAAGCACTTTACAGATATGATCTCATGTGATCCTCAAGGAGGTAGGTGCTATTGTTATCCCTATTTTACAGATAAGAAAATAGAGGAAAATAGCTGTTAAACAATTAGCTTAAGGCCATAATAAATGTCTGTGGCTGGATTTGAACTCAAGTCTTTCTGACTTCAAGACTTCCTGCCTAGCACTCTTCACAGAGACTATAGCTGCCCCGTAATGCTGTATAGGAGAGAGAATGGATCCGGAGCCAGAAAAACCCAAGTTTAAATCCATCCTCAGACAACTAGCAGCTACATGACCAACCTCGTCAGGTCCCTTTCACCTCCATCCTTCCCAGTTTCTGTAGAATGGAGATAAGTTGGGAGGCTCAGATGAGAGAATGGCCTCTCAGCGCCCCCCGCGATTACAAGGAATGGAAGGAAACAGATGCGCCAGGTGAAGACGAAGCAATTCTTCCATCGCTTCGGCGGCCTTTGAAGAGAAAAGTGGGGGGGCTGGGAGGGGGGGATGAGGAATCAGGCCTGAGTCGCAGACCCGGAGACCAGCAGTCTGGGGGGTCAGTTACCCGCCAAGAGCGCTCTCAGGGCCATCACTGGGGACGATGTCTTGTCCCTGGGCCAGGTTTTCTCTTCTAGCTCCGTCACCAAACTCCCTTCTCCTTCTTTGGACCCCTCATTATCCTGTCCTGGCCAGGGCCTTCTGACCCAAACCCCAACAAGGAAAGCCATCATTGGCTGCTGCGACAGGACCCCCTCCCCACTCCCACCTTGCCCCCCACCTCGGGGGGACGAGGATCCCCTGCATCGCGGGGGGCGGAGGACAGGGCAGACGCGCAGTCGGCGGTAACATGATGGTAACATGAAACGCGAATGGTTTCTCCCAGGATGACAAACTGAAGCCATCACGGTCCGGGACAGAGCCCGGCGGCGCAGGGGGCGTCCTCAATCGTCCAGGCCCCGCGTGGCCGTGACTCACTGGCACGATTTCCTGGGAAACTGCAGGCACCGGACTGAGCGCTTTGGAGGCTGACTAGCCGTGGAAGGATCCTGGCGAATCTTTCTCCAGGAAGAGCAACCCTGGGGAAACGAGTGCTCGCCCCGGGATTAGGGTTTCCCTTATCCGGATTTGCTTTTGTCAGATCTTCTCAAAGGGAGAACAGCAGGAAAGAGGCTGCTGGGGCCAGGGGAACGATGCTGGAGCGCGTAGCGGTGACCAAGGGGAGGAGGAGGACCCCGGGACATTTCCAGCTGAGAATCAGGCTCCTCCCAGAGAGGGGGGAAGAAAGAGCGCACCCCAAGCGACGCGGGCCCTCCAGAATCGCGCCAGCATGCAACAGGCTTGGTATCCGGAAGGCCCGAGCTCGAGTCCGGCCTCAGACACTCCTCTCTGTGATCCCGGGCAAGTCCCGGAACCGCTGTCTGCCTCAGGTTTTGTTAACTATAAAAACCCAAGCGCCTGCGTCCCGAAGGTTGTGAGGAGAACCAAACGAGATAACGTTTTTTAAGTTGCTTTGCACTGTATCCGGCACACGGCAGGTGCTTGATCAATGCTTGTTCTCTCCCTCTTCGTTTTTCTATGAAGAAACTGACCCGGAAGCTCTTTCCAGAGTCGCCAGTTAGCAGGGTCAGTCTGCAGGAGCAGTGTCCATTCTCCTCAAGCCCATCTTTGGGTACGGTCCCCAAGCACTAGAGCAGATGGTAATCTGTGAGCACCGGCTCTCAGCTCCCCCTGGCCATGGCTCAGAGCCTGGGGAAGGAGCCACCTTCCCTGCTACCAAGGACAGCTCAGGTCAGGAGCTCTGGGCCCGGCCACCCCTCTCCCACAGTCCAAGAGCTGCCCTGACCTGGCAGCCTTCTCCCTGCAGGGGGCAGCCGCCCCCACAGCCAGAGTCCCAGAAAAGAGAGTTCTTGCCCCCAGACTCCTGGCTCTTCAAAGACTAAGTGTCAAAATCGGGGAAAAGAGCATTTATCAGGGGCCTACTATGCGCCCGGCACAGCGCTGAGCACTTGTTAAAAATTAATATCTTATTTAATCCACACAACACTCTGGGAGGCGGGTTTTGACAGCTTTTTAAACATTTATTTTTGCATACATTTACGTGTGTTATTTACTTATGTATACTTGACAGTCTGGTAGTCATTTTACAGTTGGTGAAACTGAAGCAGAGGTCACCGACTTGCCGGAGTCACTCAGCTAGGAAATACTGGAGACCGGCTGTGAGTCCAGGCCCCGGTCTCACCCACCGAGACCCCCAGCTCCCTGACACGGTTCTGTAAGGAGAACTGAAAGACAAGGCTGCACGGTCAAAAGTCCAGTGTTAGGTTAAATGAAAATACGAAGACATACTGTTTTCTCTCGTCTAAAAGCCCTATTTCCCAGCTTCTCCCTCCAGGAGAGTGATCAGACCCAAGATTGCTTCAGAAACGGGTGGATCCAAAGGGGAGCCTGATCCCCCAAGTGGCACCGGGACCCACTCAAGGGCACTGCCCTCTTTCCTATTCAAGGCCCACGTATTGATGGCTGAAGAAAGCTCTTCCAGTCATGGAGGAGGGCAGTCAAGTAAGAAAGCAGGCCTGGAGACTCGGCTCAGGGGTCAAGGGGAGGACCCGACTCAGGGGTCAAGGGAGGACCCGGTCAGGGGTCAAGGGAGGACCTGACTCAGGGGTCAAGGGAGGACCTGGCCATGGTCCTCTGGAAATGTTCCGGTAAAGCTGCAGCTTCCTTGTTTGAGACGCCCGTAAGTGGGATCTGAGGTCCTCTTGGGGTAGAGAAGCAGGTCAGAGGACATGGGGGGCAATGCCAGTTTGGACATCTCTCTCTCTTCTGTTTCTCTGTCTGTGTCTCTCCCTGTCTTTCTTATCTGTTTCTTTGTCTCTGTCTTTCTTCTATTTCTGTTTCTCTCTGTCTCTTCTTTCTCTTTCTGTCTCTGTCCATCTGTCTCTTGGGTCTCTGTGAGGCAAGGAACATCTCCACGTAAGATGGCAGCTTCCCCTTAGGTTGGGCACGAGGAAATGGCACAAGCTGCCACAGGCAGAGCCCTAAGTGCCCGTGAGACGGTTACCTGCCCCCGCTGGGGAAGTGATTGGTGCGGAGGTACAGACATATTGGGGGTCTTTCCAAGCAGCTGTGACCTCTGTGACTCTGGGCTTGACCCATGACAAGGAAAAGCAAGGGTGGAGGGCCTCCAGGGAAGCGAGTCTCTTGCTCCCAGCCCCGGGGCCTTCCACAGCGAACCCCCAGACGATTCTATCACATGGACTGCCCCTGCCTGGAATGGATCCGGCCCAAGGGAATTCCCTCAGCTCCCACACTGACGGAGGCCGTCCCTTTCACCACTGCTGACAATGGGGGGTGGCCAGCCCGAAAATGGCCACTCTGCTTCTTCAAGGGGTCCGAGGCCTCCCGGGGTGGACACTCACGTTCTGTGCTCCCCACGTCCCGGACGCTCCCATGGCTCCCCACTGGTGTCTGTCAGCGACAGGGAGGCCGGGGCTGCAAGCTCCCTCAGGGAGGTGGTGGGGGTGGGCTCTGGAGAGGGGCTAAGGGGCTCTCGCGGTCTCCCTGGTTGTGGCGGCCACAAGACCCCATGACAATGTTCAGTCCGATGGCGTTGGGCTCCAGCTCTGTCCGTCCCCGGGGCCTGTGGAGGCCCAGAGCCTCTCTTTACCACATCCCACCACGGACTTCCTGCTGCTGCCTGGAAACCTCACAGGGGAGAAGGGAGGGAGGGGAATGAGCATGGCTGAGAGGAGGCAGGAAAGTCCAGTGAGAAGACGCTGGAGCTCTTCCTTAGGGCCGGGGACCTTGCTGTACCCTGAGTGCCAGCCATGGGCATCGTACCCTGGACACCACTCCGAATGCTGGGCCGGGGACCTGGAATCAAGTGCTGGCTGTGTCACCTCCTCTGGGTTTCAGCTTTGTTCTCAGTAAGACACAAGAGTCGGGCTTCCCAACTCCCCAGCTCCCTCCCGGGCCCCAGGCTGGGCTGATATGGCCGATCCCTGGGCTGTTGTGGCGCTGCCCCAAGGGGGCCGTCAGCCAGGGTCCCCAAGGGCGCGGGAGGAGACAGGGCCCAATCAGTCCATGTCACACTGGAGGCGGCTTCCACGTGCCCCGGGCTCCCTCTCTGTAAATGTCATTTAAATCTGTGGAATAAAAGGAACATTTCCGATACAGTGGAAGGGGCAAGATGCTGGCAGCGGAGCTTGTGCGCCGCCCTCCGCGCTATTCCGAGGGGTCTCGGCCCTCCCACTGATTCATCCCGCTGGGGGGGGGGCAGAGCGCCCATGGCGCCTTCTTCACTCACTCCCCCTCCCGCAGCTCCAGCAGAACGCCGGGGTCCGGCCCATCGCTAAGGGTCTCCTCCCTTATGCGCCCCCACGGAGCCCCAGCAATCATTCTATCCGTGGGAGACCATTATTTGCTGTGGGATTAAATCAGCTGAACTAGATTTAACCGTTGTCTCCTCGGTTCCATCAGTGCCTCGTTTCCGTCCTGGCCCAGAACTTCTCCGCGTAGGGTCAGATCAATCCTACGGAACCTGCTGAATGGGAGAACCACTGTCTCTGTCACTGCCACTGACTTAGCCCCGCGTAAGAACCCGAACTCCGGGGCTTTTCTTCTGGGCTGCTACAGCAGCTTCTTGCTGGCTCCTGGTCCAGGCCCTTCCCCAAGTCATCCTCCTTCGGGGCAGCCGGCGGGGCAGGGGCCATCCTGGAGTGCACAGGGCTTCGCTTTCTGGGAGCCGATCCCACCCCCCGGGGAAGCCCCTCGGCCCTGTGTGCCTCAGTTTCCCTGTCTGTACAATGAGCTGGAGGAGGAGGTGGCAAACCCTCTCATGTCTCTGCAAAGAGCCCCCCACCTGGGGTCACAGAGAACCGGCTGTGACTGAGAAAGGGAGCAACAGCAGCAACAAGACGTCTTCTCCCTGGGCCCCCAAACAAGCCTCTCACTACAACTACTCCCCATCTGGTCATTGAAGGCCCTGCCCCACCCGGCTCCCGCCGGCCCAGCCTCGCTTCCCCTTCCTCTCCTCCAGACCCCACCGCAAATTCAGTCAGTCAGCGGGCACTGACCACAGACATACAAAGGGACAAGGCAAATGAGCCCCTCCCCCCCAGCAATAAGGAGGCGGGAGCGCAAGTGCCTGGGAGAGATGGGGCCGTGGGCACCTGGGGAGGGGCAGAAGCATGCTGGAGGGATGGGGGATGGGGGCCGTGGGCACCTGGGGAGGGGCAGAAGCACGTGGGAGGGATGGGGGATGGGGCCGTGGGCACCTGGGGAGGGGCAGAAGCACGTGGGAGGGATGGGGGATGGGGCCGTGGGCACCTGGGGAGGGGCAGAAGCACGTGGGAGGGATGGGGGATGGGGCCGTGGGCACCTGGGGAGGGGCAGAAGCACGTGGGAGGGATGGGGGATGGGGCCGTGGGCACCTGGGGAGGGGCAGGAGCACATGGGAGGGATGGGGGATGGGGCCGTGGGTACCTGGGGAGGGGCAGAAGCACGCGGGCGGGGGGATGGGGGATGGGGCCGTGGGCACCTGGGGAGGGGCAGAAGCACGCGGGAGGGATGGGGGATGGGGGCCGTGGGCACCTGGGGAGGGGCAGAAGCACGTGGGAGGGATGGGGGATGGGGGCCGTGGGCACCTGGGGAGGGGCAGAAGCACGTGGGAGGGATGGGGGATGGGGGCCGTGGGCACCTGGGGAGGGGCAGGAGCACGTGGGAGGGATGGGGGATGGGGGCCGTGGGCACCTGGGGAGGGGCAGAAGCACGTGGGAGGGATGGGGGATGGGGCCGTGGGCACCTGGGGAGGGGCAGAAGCACGCGGGAGGGATGGGGGATGGGGCCGTGGGCACCTGGGGAGGGGCAGAAGCACGTGGGAGGGATGGGGGATGGGGCCGTGGGCACCTGGGGAGGGGCAGAAGCACGTGGGAGGGATGGGGGATGGGGGCCGTGGGCACCTGGGGAGGGGCAGAAGCACGTGGGAGGGATGGGGGATGGGGCCGTGGCACCTGGGGAGGGGCAGAAGCACGCGGGAGGGATGGGGGATGGGGCGTGGGCACCTGGGGAGGGGCAGAAGCACGTGGGAGGGATGGGGGATGGGGGCCGTGGGCACCTGGGGAGGGGCAGAAGCACGTGGGAGGGATGGGGGATGGGGCCGTGGGCACCTGGGGAGGGGCAGGAGCACCTGGGTGTGGGAGGGGTGGGGACCAGGAACAGGGCATGGGGACAAGGGGGGAGGACAAGCGCCCAGAGATATAAAGCCAAGGGGATAAGGGTGGGGTGAGTAAGGAAACGGGACCTCGGCAAGCGAGCCTCTCCTTCACCTTTCCATGGGGGAGGAGGGTTGGGATTAGGGGTCTCAATTTGGGTCTAGTGAACCGCGGAGCCACCTGTGGGGACGGGAGTGACCACGGGGCTGGCCTGGGAGATTCCCCGGGAGATCTCCCCACGCACGTTCCAGCCCCGGGTGGGACATTCTCCGCGTCCACCTTCCAACTTCTCAGGAGTAACCACGGTTGCCCAAGTTTTTCCTGGACTACGTTTCCCAGAAGCCTCACGGCTCCTTTGTTGGACTACGTTTCCCAGAAGCCCCGGGGAGCCCCGCCCCCGCGGGCTCGCTTTTCGAGCTGGTTTCTCCGCTGCGCGTACCCTGGCGTCATCATTCCGCGCAGACTGGGGCGCTGACGTGGCGGGAGCGAAGAACAAGCTTGGGGCTCCTCGGTTTGGGGGTTACGATGCGGCGCGCGGGCCTCGGTGAGTGGGGTAGAGGTCAGGGAAATTGAAGCAAGGGTGGGAAGGACGAGGGGTTCCTGCGACTAAGAGGGAAACCTGGGGGGGCGGGGCTTCTTGACCGGAAGGGAAACCGAGGCAGGCGGAGGTGGGGGGAGGGAGGAGGCAGGGGAATGCTGGTCTTGAAACGAGGGGGCGGCACGGCAGGGGGCGGGGCTCCTGTGACCCTGAGAGAGCTGGGTAAAGGGCGAACCCTAGGCCTGGGTGGGCCCCGCCCCCTCGCTGCTTCAGTTTCCCCAGCTGTAAAGTGGGGGTCCTCCCAAACTGGCGGGTCATCCTGGCCTCCCTCTGTCCGTCCCCCGGTGTCCCCTCCCCACCCGGTGTCGGCCTGGACCTCTGGCCTGAAGTGACCAGTGGCCGGCAGCAGCTCCTCCCCCTTAGATTGTAAATTGGGGGTTGAGGACCTCCGGGGAGCTGTTGTCTAGAGCTCCCTCCTCCCCCCTGCCTTTCTCCCCCTTTCTTCCCCCCAGGAAGGGACAGCTGGCGCTTCTCTTTGTGCCCAGCACACAGTAGGTGCTTAATAGGCTGAGCAGCCCCCTTTGGGGGGTCCCCTCCCTCACCCTCTGTTGTCACCACTTTGGCCTCAGCACAAAGGAAAAACTCCCCGAGGTTCAGTAAAACTGTGGGACCTTCTGCCCTCCCACAGAATTAAGGGATGAAAAGGCACCTACTGTGTGCTCCCAGACTCTGAGCCTCCATCTCCTGGAGCGGGGCAATCTGGTTCCATAGCTGGGGCGCCGGCGGCCCCAGATGTGCCCATTTCTCAGATGGCCGAGGCCTGGGATGATACGATCCTGCCCAGAGAAGGCAGCTCCCAGCGCTGATTAAGCGCCTACTGCATGCATGACCCCCTGCTGAGGGCCGGGCAGGGTCCCTGCCAGAAGGGGGGATCCTTGCCCTGGGCGGGGCTGACACCTCCCCGTGCCCGGCCAGGTGAAGGCGCGCCGCCCCCCGGGCACTATGGCTACGCCAACAGCGGCTACAGCTCCTTTGAGGAGGAGAATGACCGGCTGACGGAGAGCCTGCGCACCAAGGTGACCGCCATCAAGTCGGTGAGTCCTGGTCCCTGGCCAGGGGTGCCCAGGCTCGGTCGGGGGCGCTTTGTCCGCCGCCTCAAGGCCCGGGGTGGGGCAGAGCCCTCCCTGCTCCCCTTCCTCCTCCCCTCGCCCCCCATCGGGGGCGCTTGGCCCCTTGGCCACGGTGTCCCCCTTTTTGTGCCCTGACCTCTGACTTCCAAGTGCCAGAGCAGACGCGGGAATAGCGCGGAGGGCAGCCGGTGGGTTGGCGCTGCCGCCATCAGGACGAGAAGGGGGGCCCTGGCCCCTCGGGCGCCTCCTGATGGCGGGTGTGTCTCTCGTCTCCCCTCGAAGCTCTCCATCGAAATAGGACACGAAGTGAAGCACCAGAACAAGATGTTGGCCGAGATGGTGAGTCCTGGGTGGGGGCCGGCCCCGACGCGGCTTTAAATGGGCGGGGCTCGGGTCGATTCTCTCTTCTCGGGGTCCCCATGGGCGGGGCAGGGGTGAACACGGAGGTCACCGCGCAGCCCGGGTCCTCCGGGGGCCGCAGCTGCCCTTCCTGAGGGGTGGTCTCCACGCTCAGGCGTCGGATACTCTGGGGGTTCCGGGAGTGGGGGGATGGGAGACCTCGGGGCTTGCTGGGGGAGTCCCTGATCCAGACCCCCCGCTCAGGTTTCTGCCCTAGCCCCGGGCTGGCCTTCCTCCCTGCCTATCCTCCAGCAGAAGGCGGTAACTGGGCCCCTGGGGATTCCCTGAGAAGGCGGGCCTGAGGCCCCCACGGCTCTCGGTGCTCCCGGAGGGGAAGGGCGCGTGGCTCCGGGTGAGTCCCCCCGAGGGGGCCCTGGCCGGGGGTCCGCGTTCTGCAGAAGGGCCTCCTCGCCCGGGCCCCGCAGCCCCCTGACCCGCTCGCCTCCCTCTTGCAGGACTCCGAGTTCGACTCGACGACCGGCTTTCTGAGCCAGACGATGGGGAGGCTGAAGGTGCTGTCCCGGGGGAGCCAGGCCAAGCTCCTGGCCTACATGGTCCTGTTCTCCTTCTTTGTTTTCTTTGTCATTTATTGGATCCTCCGCCTGAGGTGATGCCGGCGGCTGCGAGGCTCCAGCTGGTGCGGGGGGCAGCCACCTCCCCCTCCCGTGGGGATCCCCGCGGCCCGGGGCCGAGAGTCCCCACATCTGGGCTCGGGGGAGCCTCGGGGGTCCGGGCGGACACTTTGCCTAAGGGACCCCCTGCCCCTCGCCGCCCGCCCCGTCTGTTCCCGTGAAGTTGGTCCCGCCTTCCTCTTGTCTCCAACATTCCTTCCTTCCAGAAGATACCTCGATGGGGGGCATTGTGGGTAGGACCCGAGCCAGGCGGGCCGGTGAGGAACGCTGATTTCTCTGGCGGCCGGCCCTCCCTTCCGCCCTTGGTGGCCGCGTCGTGGGGCGACAGAGGAGTCCAGGGATCCGGCTCGGCTCGTACTGCGGTCTTCCTGGACGACGGCAGCAGAGCTCCCGGATGTGACCGACCCAACTTCCTCAGAGGGAGTCTACAAATAAATGTGCTTTAAAAGCAACGTGAGCCGGTGGCCAAATGCTTGTCAGATTGTTTTAGGGTGAAACCCCTGGAATTGGGGGAGCAGTCGGGGTCTGTCCGCCCCCTTCTGTGATCAGAACATATGGGGCCACTGAGTCACAGCTCGCTCCTCCTGTCCTGGGGAAGGGAATGCCCCCCAGGCATGCAGACTGCCCCCTCCCTCCCCCGAGAGCATCCTCCTGCTGCCAGCTGTAACTCGGCCGGCTGCTCCCAGGAGGCTGGCAGCCATCAGGGCGCCTCTGCTGACTCCAGCTTCCTCTTCTGTAAAATGGGCATCATGGCTCCGACCTCGCAGTGGGATAATGATGGGGCCAGGCACCTCGTGGTTGCTTAATAAGGGGTTATTCCCGGCCCCTGGCAGGATGGCGCCCCTGCCCCTTCCCAGTCATGGTGGCCTAAGTGGGCACTGGGTTACTCGGTGGAAATCTTCCCCCTTAGGTTTTCTTTGTGACCCTGTCCCCCCTTCTGACCGCTAAGGGCCCCTCACTTTTTCCCTTGGGGTGAGGCCTGAATGGCAGATGTGGTGCTGGACCTCTCAGGACGGGCCGTGGACAGCAGGCAGCGGGACTCATGGATTTGGTTGAATTTGCCTGTTTGGGGGAGTCGTGAGTGACTTCCCAGGGGAGACGTCTCAGAGCCCCTCGCAGACAGGCTGCGCTGACCGGCCAGCCTCCCGGCCCTGCTGCCTTCAGCGGTGTCCCTGCCGGCTCACAGCCACCACCAGCCCCTGCCCCTTCCAGACTTGGTACCTGCGCATTTGATTTTAAGACAAAGCCCCTTTCCCGACCTTCCCTCCCCTCACCAGGGCCAGGCATTTTGTGCCTTTGCTGTGCCTCAGTTTGTCCTTCTGCTCCCGGTCAGCCTCAGTGGGAGGCTGCCCACTTGCCGGTGTCCTTCCTGAGAGGTGACCCCAGACCGGACTGCCCCTGAGCACCATCTCACCCAAAGCCTCCAAGGAGGGACGGGGCCCTGTCCCCCGAGGGCTTTCCCCGGCAGACCCCCTGAGGAGGGGGCGCAGCTAGGAGACCTGAGCCCGCACTGGCCTGGGTGGGTCCGTCCCTCTACCAGGACCTCTGAAGGGAGTCCCTGCCTCCAGCCTCAAGGACGCGTTTCCCCCGAGTCTCCCCAAGATGATTTGTGGGAGAGTTCCAATAAATATTCCACAACAGGGAGCTTCCAGGGGCCTTTTATTTCTTCAGCATATAGAGACCGGCGTTGGGGGGGCTTCTCCTGGCACCTTTCTCGGTATCCTCTGAAGGGTCGGGCGGGCCCAGAGCGGCTTGACCAGTTCCCGGGAAAGCGTCATTTCTCCAATTTAGTCCTGGGAAGTGTGTCCATGTACTTGCATATGATGGAGAGCATGACTTCGTCGGCGCCCGCTCCGATGGAGATGAGTCTCAGGTCTCTGAAAGGAGGGGACAGGGGCGTCAGGTCAGGAGGGGCTTCTCTGGGCCAGCCGGGGCCACGCCAACCCAGACGGGCCATTTTTAAACAGAAACCTACTCTTAACACGCTTTTTAATTTTGGAATTCCCAATTCTCTCTGGCCCCTTCCTTGCCCTGTGAAGCTGCGCAGAGCGCCCCACGCCAGCCATTTCACCCACGAGCGCCCTGCACCCAGTCCATCCTCCCACATGCTTTGCGTCGTGATCCTTCTGAACTCTGGATCTCTGTGGCTCAGAAGAGCCAGGCCCAAAGCGCGTTTCGCAGCTCCTGCAGGGAGACACGGATCTCCCATGAGGGTCCCGGGGCCTCTGACCTGACCGTCCCCTGCTCGCAGCATCCCAGGGTCTCTTTAATCTCCTTTTGGGCCCCACTGACGCGCCCTCCGCTGTTTCAGCCCCGAACAGAGCCACGGTTCCGTTGGACCCGGCTTCAGGAGGCGGTCTCTGCGGCCGGGGGCGAGTGTCACGTGGCCAGCTCTCAGGTGTTGGCTGCCTCAGCTGGAGTTGAGGGGGCTGGTGGAATATGGAGGGTCCGAAGGGCTTTGGGTCTGGGGCTCCCCTGGGGGAGGGCACAAAGTCTGCCCCCAAAGCTGTGTTTGGTATTGGGAAGCCACCTCCAGCCGTGAGTGAAGCCCCTGCCTGGGAGCATGGGTGGTCCTGCTGTCCAGCCTGAGAGGACCTGAATTCACCTGGCCCAGAGGAGGGAAGGAGCTGCCCCTGCTAGTGTCTGGTAGTCGATGGGGCCAGGGGAAGGCCCAGAGACAATGGCCATTTCACTGACACTGCCTCAGTTTCCTCGTCTGTAAAATGGGAATATCAATCCCTGTCTGCCAGGGCTATCATGAGAATCACATGAGTAACTGTACAGTTATTGTAAACCTTAAAGTGCTCCGTAAATTCTGGCCGTTATTTTTGTCACTGTTAGATTCTGGGTTGGGGAGGATGCAAGGGGTAGGAGACACACACATATACATAAATGTGCATATTTGGGGAGGATCCAAGAGGACCTGGGGGGGCTGTCGTAGACACCTCTTGGGGCTTGAGCAGAATAGAATCCGTGGCAACATAATTCCCTGAAACGCTGGTTTCCCAGCTTCTGTGAGGGTGATTCAAACCCTGCATCCCGGGGTGGGGTATGGGCCGAGTGTGATGGGTTTGGAGTCAGGATTCTTGGGCTTCTAGTAGGACAATGCTGAGCAAACCTCAGTTTCCCCATATGTAGACTGGGGGAGGCCTTGTTAGCACCATATGAGAAAAGTATCCTGTGAGCACAAAGTGCCCTCTAAAGGCAGGGTATTCGTGATTTATTTTTAAAATAGTTTTTCTTTTCAATTATGTGCAAAGTCAATGGTCTTAGAAATTTTTTTTTTTTTTTTTTTTGCTGTGGCAATTGGGGTTAAGTGACTTGCCCAGGGGTCATACAACTAGTTAGTGGTAAGTGTCTGAAGCCAGATTTGAACTCGAGTCCTCCTGGCTTCAGGGCTGGTGCTCTATCCACTGCACTGCTTATTTTGAGTTCCAAATTTTCCCCTCTGTCTCCCTTTCTTCCTCCCTAAGATGATAAGCAATATGATGTATGTTGTACATGTGCAGTCATGTGAATCGTTTCCATTAGAGATGTTATGAAAGAAGAAACAGACTGTAAATCAGAGAAGAAAGTGGAAATCGTGGGTTCTGCCTTCAGACCCCGCCGGTTCTTTCTCTGAAGTGAACGACATTTTCCATCACGAGTTCTTCAGAATTATTCTAAGTCATCATGTTGCTGAGAAGAGCGACGTCATTCCCTGGCGATCATTACACAATGTTGCCATGACTTGTACAGTGTCCTCCTGGCACTGATGGGAATCCCATCAATTTCCAATTTTTTTGCCACTATAGAAAGAACTGCTGTAAATAAATATGTAAATATCTATTGATTTTTACAAACAAGTCATTTCCTCCCTTTTAAAAATCTCTTTGGGATACAGATGTAGCCGTGGTATTGCTGGCTCAAAGGACATCCATAATTTGATGACCCTTTGGGCGGAATCCAAATTGCTCTTCAAAATGGTTGGGTCAGTTCCCAGCTCCACCACAGTTAGTGTCCCAATTTTCCGTATCTTCTCCAGCATTTATCATTTCCCTTTTCTGTCATATGAATCAATCTGATAGAGGTGAGATGGTGCCTCAGAGTTGTTTTCAGATGCATTAGTTAGAATATATTTTTTTGGGTATGACCATAGATAACTGATTTCTTCCTTTGAAAACTGCCTGTTCAAAACAATTCTGATTCAAAGGAAAAGTACAAGAAATTTATAGTAGCTCTTTTTGTGGTGCCTAAGAATCGTAAATCAGAGGGGTGCCCATTAACTGGGGAATGGCTGAGTAAGCTGTGATACATGATTGCAATGGAATATTACACTAAAGGAAATAAGCTGAATAATTTCAGAAAAACCTGCAAAGATTTACATGAGCTGACTCAGAATGAAGTAAGCAGAACCAGGAGAACTTTGTACACAGTGACTGCAGCTTATTATCCACCACCAGAGAAAAAACTGATATTTGAAGATTGAAGCATACTATTTCTTTTACTTGTTCACTTTTTCCTTTGTTCAAATCTTCTTGTACAAAATTATTAATATGGAAATGTTCAAGGGTTAATGTTGAAAAATTTTCCATGCATATGTTTTGAATATAAAAAGCTTTTTAAAAATGTGGAAATATTTTCTATTTTACTGGGGGGTTTTCTTCCTAAAACTAGCTTCTAGTTTTATTTATTAGCACAGTAATTTTCATATTTTCAATTTTATTCTTACCTTTGGTTTTCAAGATTTCCAATTTGGTGCTTAATTGGGAGTTTTGTTCTTTTGCTAGGTTTTTGGTTGTTGTCGTTGCATGCCCAATTTATTGATTTACTCTTTCTCTATTTTATTGATGTAAGGGTTTTCTCCTAAGTATTGCTTTGGCTGCATCCCATAAATTTTGGTGTATTGTCCTGTTGTCATTGTCTTTGATGAAATTATGATCTGTGATCTGTTCTTTGATTCTTATTTTTTAGGATTAGATTATTTTGTTTTCAATTAAATTTTCGTTTTTGTTTCCACTGCCCTTTTTTCAAAGTAATTGATTTTTTTTTTTTGCATTATGACCTAAAAAGAATGCATTTAACATTTCTGCCTTTGTATATTTAATTGTGAAGTCCTAATATTTGGTCAATTTTAGTGTAAGTCCATTACCACTGAGACAAGGGAGTATTCTTTTTCATTCCCAGTCATTTCTTCTCCAGTGGTCCATCATAGAAAACTTGTCTAAAATTCTTTTCACCTTCTTTACTTCTATCTTGTTTATTTTGTGGTCATATTTATCTAGTTCTTAGAGGGAAAGTTGAGGCCCCCCTTGAGTTCAAAATTTATGGGATGCAGCCAAAGCAATACTTAGGAGAAAACCCTTACATCAATAAAATAGAGAAAGAGTAAATCCCTGTAACTTAACTTTTCCTTTAAGAATTTGGATGCTTTACCACCTGGTATATATCTATTTAGTATTGATATTAATTCATTGTCTATAGTTCCTTTTAGTAAGATGTAGTTTCCTTAACTCTTTTAATTAGATTTATTTTTGCTTTTGCTTTGTCTGAGGTCATGATTGCTACTACTTTTTTTTTTTTTTTCAGTATTTTACTATTACTTTGTGTCATTAGCTTCCACTTGTCCAGTTCTAATTTAAAAAAAAAAATATTTTCTTCATTTAGTTTTTTTTAACCTTTCCCATTTGGCCAATTCTACTTTTTAAGGAATTGGGGTTGTTTTAGTACATTTTTGTGCATTTTTCCTATTCCTTGTGCTTCTTTTATCAAGGTTTTCATGATTCTTTTGTATCAGCTTCATTTGTTTTCCCGATTTTTCTTTTGCTCCTCTTACTTGGTTTTTTAAATAATTTTTTACTTATTTGAGAAGTTCTTTTTGGACCTGAATTGAATTCACATTTTTCTGTGAGATTTTGAATATAGGTATTTTGATATCGTCCTCTTCTGAGTTTGTGCTTGATCTTCCCTGTCACCATAATATCCTTCTATGGTCAGGTTCTTTTTCCCCCTCATCTTTTCCAGCCTCTGTTGTTCAGCTCTGCTCCCATGTGGAAGAGGAGCTGTCCTAAGCTTCTTGGACCTTGGATTGCTGTTCCCAGCTGTCTGTCAGAGATGAACAAGTACCACAGAGGGACCCTTCACCTGGTGCTATGGAAAGGGGGCCTGTCAGCTGACCTACTATTGCATTGGTGCTATGGAAAAGATTTTGAGGAGGCCTGGAGTTGTACTGGGACCTTGGCACAGGACCCTGGTGATGTGCAGGGATTGGGGAGAGGACTGGTCAGGGTCAGTGAGAAGAGGGAGCGGCCCACCTTGGGCTGCATCGGGGCAGTGGGGCCTTGGTCACTCACCTGAGCTGAGGTTTGGGGCCTCCTGCCAGCTTGCTGATGCAAGACATGCTGCTGACTTGCCTGGGCACTACCAGTCCCAGACTCCCTTTTTACCCAAGTGAGACAGACAACCCAACAGCCCACCAACTCGACCTGGGCTGGAAAAAAGAGTGGGTTACAACAGAAATGATTGAACAGCCACCGCCGCCCCTCGCTCCTGTATTGCCACCTTCTTTACTGTTGGGTCACTTCTTGTTGTTTGGCCATTCGGTCCTTTCTGACCCTTCACGACCTCCTGGCCCACAGCAGGCCAGGCCCTTCTGCCCTCTACAATCTGTCTGAGCTCCTGCCCGCAGGGACTCACTCTGCCCATCTCCTCCTCTGCTGTCTCTTCCTTTTGCCTTCAATCTTTGCCAGCATCAGAGTTCTGCCTTCCCAATATGTGGCCTTTTCATTTCAGTTTCACTTCAGTGTCTGGCCTTCCAGTGAGCAGCCTGATTTAACTTCTGCACGTATTAACTGACTCGATCTTCCTGCTGCCCAGGGGACTCTCAGAAGTCTTCTCCAGCACCAGTCTGTGAGGGTCCCTTCTGTGGCTCAGCTGTTCTTACAGTCCAACTCTCCCAGTCATACGCTGCTACTGAAAAGGCCTATATGGATCTTGGGGGGCAAGGCAACTCTGCTTTTTTAGCCTGCCATCCAGATTTGCTGTGGTTTCCTTGCAAGGGGCGATGGTCACAGTCACCATCCGCAGTGATCTTTGAGCCTAAGTCTGACACTGCTTCCTTTTCTTTTCCCTTTCTGTGCTATCAGGTGCCAAGATCTTTGTTTTTGTTAAGCTTCAAGTCAGCTTTTCTGCCATCAGAGTGGTGTCGCCTGTGTTTCAGAGATTATTGGGATCTCCCCTGGCAACTGCAGTTAGATTCATCCAGCCGATGTTATAGATGCATTCATGGGTGGATTTGAGATTGTGGCTACAAAAAGTAATCATTAAAGGCCTGGGAGGTGTTTCATGGAGCGCCCCAGGATGCCTCGTTGGGCCTGTTATTGAAATTGTTTATAGTGGCTTGGACAAAGGTACAGCTGGGATGCAGATCAAGTTTTCAGTTGACACAGAACTGCAGGATAGCTAATGTTCTGTGTGGCAAAGTCAGCGTCTGAGAAAGATCTCGAAGACTTGAACTTTGGACCAGATTGAGTAAGGTGAACTGAAGCAGGGACACAGGTTACAAGGATGGCAGGTGGGTTTTGATAATTTTTGATAGCCTTTCTTCTGACAGAGATCTGGGTTCTAAATCTGTGGAGTAACATGGTGTCCCACCAGAGGGAGGATGCGTTTGGATCCTGCCTTCGGGGAGACTCTGAGTCTTGGGACAAGCAGGTGATAGCTAATGGTCCTCAGCCCCAGGCAGAATATGTAGACTTTGTTCTTTGCTCTGTGAGTCACGTTGAGGAAGGACATCAACATCTTGGAGGCCATCCAGTGTCTCCTGGGTCCAAACTGGCATATTGTGATTTATTGGTAGGCGTTCACATTGCCCTGGGGAGTCAAGGTAGGGAGGGCTCCCAAGTTCTTTGCCCTTTACGACCAACCTCTTTGGCCTGGAAAAGGGAAGATTCGAGGACATAGGCCCAGAACCAGGAGCAGTGGGGAGTGGGGAAGGGGAGAGTCGTGAAGATGGAGCCTGAGCTCTCTGACTGTCCGAAGAATTCTCTGCCAAGAACTGCCCAAGGTAGGATAATTTGCCCAGGAGGAGGAGGACTTTCCCCCATCACAGGGTTTAAAGCAAGATTTTAAAGTCAGTTGTTGGGGACAACAAACATTTCATGAATGGGTTGAGCCATTTGGCCATTGAGGTCTCTCACCAGTGCAGTATTTCCGAGTTTGTCATTTTCCTGTTTTCACTGAATGGTCCAAGTAGTCTTTTTGTGAGCTTGATTCCGAAGAGAAAAGAGCTCGTTTTCCCCATTAGATAGAATGCTAGTGCTCAGGTGTCATTAAGGCCATGGGGAACACAGGGAATCATCTAATTCTGTACGTTTTGGGTGTGTTGGTTGGTTCTGATATGAATGGAAATTTTACTTTAGCAGGACTTTTCTGCACTAATGATGTAAATACTATTGCATTATGTAATTACAAAAATAGCTTATACAACGCTGGGATCATTCATCCTTTGGATGTCTGATAGAGTTCACTTCAGCATCTCTCTAGATCTTATGATGTTGTTTTTATTTGTGTGTAATGTGGCAATTCAATAATGAGCTGTTCAGGTTTTTTCCAATATTATTTTGAGTGATATTTTTGTTTTTGTCAATTAGTTTGTTTTTATAGATGTGCATCCGTTATAAAATAGGATTTATTTTTGACATTTGGTGGCCTGTAATGTTCCTTCACAATTTCTTCACTGAGAGAACGGAACCAGGAGAACATTGTACACAGTACCAGCCATATTGTGGTGAAGAACCGGGAATGACTTGACTATTCTCAGCAATCCAGTGATCCAAGACAACCCCAAAGGATTCATGATGAAAAATGTTATCTGCCTCCAGAGAAAATCTGGAATCGAGTCGGAATGCAGATCGAAATAGACTATTTTTCACCTTATTTTTCTTCTTTGGATCTGCGTTTTCTTTTATAACATGACTAATATGTTTTGCATGCCTGTACATACATACCCTTTGTCAGACTACACACTGTCTCAGGAGGTGGGAGTAGGGAGAGGGAGAAAATTAGGAAATCCACATTTTAAAAAACGAATATTAAAAATTGTTTTTACCTGAAATGGGAAAAATAAAATATTCCAAAAAAATATTTTAAAATAATTTTGTTACTATTCACAGTGAATTCTTTCATATCATTACAATTTTTGTGCAGTTTGGTTTTTCTCTCTTCATTTTGACTAATTTAGTTAATTAGCCATTGAGTTTTATGGTCTTGAAAAAATGAGGCAGCCAGCAACACCTAATTTCGGCTCTTGCCCCTGACATGCTGACTGTGTGATCCTGGTTGTGTCATTTTACCTTTGAACGCCCCAGCAATGCTCTAGGAAGATAATGATGGTGTGGGTCCTAACTTGCATTGAGGAGAATTTCCTAGACAGTGGAATTTCGGATTTATTCCAGTCCCTTAAATGAATGAATGAATGAACGAATAAGCTTGCTCTCCCTGCCCCTTTTCAGTTCTGTTCACTTCTTTACCGATCTTTTCTAAGACCCCCTCGAAGCCTTCCCTTGTTGAGATCTGGGCTCAGTTCCCTGTCTCCCTTGGAACTGAGGGTCTCCGGAAAATAAGTTTGCAAGGACGGCAGCTGTTTTCTCCAGCGCTAGGCTGCGTTCTCGCTGCCACGTTCTCCTGGGAAGTGCCTTTCTGCCTTAACGGGTTCCCTGCTTTTGGCCTTGCAAGGACATCGAGACCCCGGGAGGGCCCCGGCTCCCCCTCCCATCGCTTAACTCGGAAGGCTGGGACGGCAGACAAAGGGAGGGAAGCTCCTGTCCGGCGGAGCCAGGCTCACCTGAAGAGTCTGCTGACCAAGGCTTGGTGGGTGTACCCCACGCCCCCCCAGTACTGGAGACAGCTGTCCGTCACCTCCCGCGAAAGACGCCCGGCCTTCAGCTTAGCCATGGACACGAGCTTGGTGGCGTCGCGGCCCCGCATGTACTGGGCTGGAGACGAGAGCGTCGGGTGAGCACTGAGAGCTGCCCCGAGGGAACCTGGGAGAGCCCCGGGGGAGCCTGGGAAAGCCGCCCCGAGGGAGCCTGGGAGAGTAGCTCTGGGAGTGCCTGGGAGAGAAGCCCCGGGGGAGCCTGGGAGAGCAGCTCTGGGAGTGCCTGGGAGAGCCGGGGTGGGGTGGGGGGGGGAGAGCCTGGAGAAACCGCCCCGGGGGAGCCTGGGAGAGCTGCCCGGGGGGTGCCTAGGAGAGACGCCCCAAGGGAGCCTGGGGGAGCCGCCCCGGGGGTGCCTGGGAGAGCAGCTCCGGGGGTGCCTGGGAGAGCAGCTCCGGGGGAGCCTGGGAGAGACGCCCCAAGGGAGCCTGGGGGAGCCGCCCCGGGGGAGCCTGGGAGAGCAGCTCTGGGAGTGCCTGGGAGAGAAGCCCCAAGGGAGCCTGGGGGAGCCGCCCCGGGGGAGCCTGGGAGAGCAGCTCTGGGAGTGCCTGGGAGAGAAGCCCCAAGGGAGCCTGGGGGAGCCGCCCCGGGGGTGCCTGGGAGAGCAGCTCCGGGGGTGCCTGGAGGAGCCGCCCCGGGGGAGCTGCCCTGGGAGAGCCACAGACCCCGAGCCCTCCCTTCCCTCCCAGCCGCTCACCCACGGTCCGGTAGAGCAGGGAGCGCAGCAGCTCCAGCTCGGTGGCCAGCTCGGCCAGGCGGAAGTGCACGACCTGGCTGTCCAGGAGCCGCTTGTTGAAGAGCACGCGGCCCCGGGCGTACTCGATGGTCTGCTGGATGATGTTGGTCAGCGGGCTCAGCACTGAGGGACAGAGAGAGGGGCGTGGGGGCTTCCAGGCGGCGGCTGCTGGCCCTCCCCACCTCGGGGGCCGCTGGCCACAGGCAGTGACAGAGCCCGAACAAACCCGGGCTCTGGCCCCGGCCCGGGAGTCCCCACAGCCTGCCGAGAACCACGGCAGTCTCAGCTGAGCTCTCTGCCCCGCTGTGGAAAGATGGCCCAGAACCAAAAGACCAGGGCCATTAAATCAAGCTGCCTGGTAGTGAGCGGGAATGCGAGGATGGAAGGGCCCTGTAGATGCCCTGAGAAGGGCAGGCGGCTCAAGCCGAGCAAGCCCCGAGTCTCCCCGCAACTGGCAACGGTGCGGACTGCTCGGATGGCCTCCAACTCTCCTGCCTTCCTTCAATGACCAAACGAAATTCTCGTTGGGAAAAAGCACTTAGCCGGGGCCTGGCGCGCAGTGGGGAGGGACCACGCGCGTTTACTACGCGGCAGGAACTACCATGTTTACTACGCGGCAGGAACTACCGACACCCCCCCCCTTCTGTATGCTCCAGTTTGGACGGCCCCCCATCCCCTAGCGCTGATCCAGAAGCCGTGCTCTTACATGCTGTGGAACACGCGGGGACTTATAAAAGTCTCTGTGGACCAGAGGTGGGCGCGCAGGGGCACGGCCCCGCCCTCCCGCAGGGGCACGGCCCCGCCCTCCCGCAGGGGCACGGCCCCGCCCTCCCGCAGGGACACGGGCCCGCCCTCCCGCAGGGACACGGGCCCGCCCTCCCGCACGGAGCCGGCGCATCCCCTTGCTCCTGCCCCCATGGCCGGCGCCGAGACTCGTGCTGTGGCGTGCCCAGCGTGGGCGAGTCCCAGGGGGCAGGAGGCCCCTCCTGCTGCCCGCGGGCACTTACCCAGGGCTGAGGAGGACAGCCGCTCCTCCTGGAACTGCAGCAAATGGTAGCGGAAGCCCTGGCCTTCCTCGCCAATGAGGAACTTCCTGGGCACTCGGACGTCTTCGAAGAAGACCTGCACGGTGTCCGAGGCCCACATGCCCAGCTTCTCGATCTTCTTGGAAACGTGAATACCTGCGTAGGGCAGAGACCCTGTGAGCGGGGCACGAGCCCCAGGGCCAGCCCGGGGCCTGGTATCTGCTCTTCCCTCCTTGGCACTAGAGGCAGGGCTCCAGCACAAGGACCCGGGCCCTTCCGGGATGGCACCTGCACAGCCTGGCAGGGCAGCTCGAGCCCCTCCGAATCCGGTGCTGGAGACTCTGCCCCCTGACTCTCACTGGCTGTGGGACCGGAGGGAGAGGGTCGGCGGGGATGGCAGCATCTTAGCACAGGAGCAGGTGTTTGGGGGTGGCAAGGAGGGCCCTGCAGAGGCGGGGGCTGGTCAGTGATGGGGGTGGGGCGTGGGGCCCTCTCTCCTTGGAGCCTCTTCCAGGCTCATAAGTCCAACTCAGAGGCTTGGGGGTGGGGGGGTCCAAAGCCTGCCTCGGAGGGCAGCAGCTATCTCCAGAGCAGCCGACTTCTGACCCCCCCAGGGCAGCCAACCCTGCTGGGGGCAGGGTCTGCCAACGTGGGCGTGGCTTCAGCTCCTTGGGACAAGGGAGTCCTCCCTGAAACCCTGCTCCATTCTGCAGGCTCCCTCTCTGAACAGGGTGCACGGCTGCTCTTGGACTGTTCATTGACCCTGTCGTCTCTGCTTGTTCACTCTGCACCTGCTGGGGGGCCTTCTCGGCCTGGACAAGCCTGCCCCCTGCTCTCAGACCTCTCCTCACTGAGCCCAGCCTCTGCTGCCTGCCCCAGCAGTCCTCCCCAAGGGTTCTGTAACCGGGCCTCTTCCCGTCCTTTCTCGAACTCGAGCCAACACCGGCCTCGAGCACAACAGTCTCCCAGCCCCAGACACTCTCCTGGGCATCTCCATGTCTGGAAGTCTCCCCCTCTCCCCTCCGCCCCCGGCTCCCCAATGAAACCCCGGCCTTCTGCAGGCAGCCCTTCCCGAGGCCTTCCTGCCTGCGCTGGTGAGCTCGGACCCACCCGGTGGGCTCTGTCCATCAGAGGCAAAACGCCTCTCTTTGTATCCCCAGCACTTAGCACATTGGTCCTTTAGTCGTTGCATGAGGACTCTTCCTGACCCCATTTGGGATTTTCTTGGCAGAGATCCTCCTCCAGCCTTTTACAGATGAGGAAACTGAGGCAAGCAGGATGAAGTGCCTTGCCCAGGCTCACGTGGCTAGGAAGTGTCTGGGGCTGATTTGGAAGGCAGGAACTCCTAACTCCAGGATTCACGTAGCTGCCCGTTCCGGCACATCGGAGCTGCTTGTTAAGTGTTCATTGGCCAACTCAGCCACGGCTAGACTCACATAATGCTGCTCCATTCTCCCCCACCCCCCACTCCCCACTCCCCACAAGCTGCTTATCTGAACTCTGAGAGCAGAGGCCTAGAGGGGGCCAGTCACAGCCGGCCACGGTACCTCTCCTGGACCACGGCCCCCTCACCATGGGGCCCCTCACAAGGCCGCGTCCTGACCCGCGGCCCTCACAAGGCCGGCGTCCTGACCCGCGGCGCCCTCACAAGGCCGGCGTCCTGACCCGCGGCCCCCTCACAAGGCCGGCGTCCTGACCCGCGGCGCCCTCACAAGGCCCGCGTCCTGACCCGCGGCCCCTCACAAGGCCGGCGTCCTGACCCGCGGCCCCCTCACAAGGCCGGCGTCCTGACCCGCGGCCCCCTCACAAGGCCGGCGTCCTGACCCGCGGCGCCCTCACAAGGCCGCGTCCTGACCCGCGGCCCCTCACAAGGCCGGCGTTCTGACTCACGGCCCCATCTACAGCCCCAGGCGCTTCTGGGGCCCTCCAGCAGGCCAAAGTGCCGCATCTTACCAGCCAGGTTCATGGGCAAACAAAAGAGAGACTTGTTGAGGTGGGCAGGCCCTGCGCTGGTGTTGGCCAGCAGACACATCCAGTCAGCCTGGCTCCCAGAGGTGGTCCACATCTTGCTGCCGTTGATGATGTAGTCGCCCCCTTGGGGCACAGCCTTTGTCTTGATATCTGTTGGCAAAAGAGGAAGGAGGAAGATGATGGCTTTGAACAATTACTCCAGGAAGGGTGGGGGTGAGGTTGTGGTCCAAGAGGCACCTGGGAAGCTGTGGGATCGGCGCAGTTACAGGGATGCTCTAGCCTTTGTCTTGCTAAGTTCTGGGAGGACAAAGACAATGGAGAGTGGGTTACACTCTTCCACAAACTTCATTACATCTAGACCAGTGCTCTCCCGGACTGAGCTCCCGAGAAGGGCAGGGAGCGCCAAGATCCCACGACTGGCCAGAGCCAAGTGGGAGGGACTGTGCCCCACCCCTGCCGGCCCTCCAACATCCCCCCTCCTCTTTGTGGCCATCCTTTGTGGGGGGGGGGCGAGATCCAGTAGGTCCCGCTGTGGCTGATCAGGACACCAGCTCAGAAGGTTCTCCCCCAGATCAGGCACAAATGGTCCATGTTGGGCACAGCGCCTTCCCCAACGTGGGCATGCCGGGCTGGACGACCTCCGCACCGAGAGACCCGAGAGTCCTTGGTCCCTGCTCCTGAGAGTTCTCCCCAAAGAGTCCACCAGGCAAGTGCGCATGTGGCCAGCTCCTGGGGCCTGGGCTTTGTGTCAGCTCATCTCAAGGAAGACCTCAGGGTCCGATCCCTTGTCCTGCAGCTGATCCTTGGAGTCTTCCTGAGATAATTCACGTGGAGCCGGAAGCTGTCCAGGCTTTACCAGCACACAAGGTCAGCACAGTGGCTCTGTTCATTAGTTAGGGAGGCAGTCTCACATTTCCCTCCCGCAGCTGAGAGCCTACCAGCCACTGAGCTAGCTATCTTCCTTGTGAAGAGCCCAGGCAAGTAAGCGAACTGCACAGAACGTGGTATTTCTCCTTTGGCTGGATTGGATCGATGGTTGGATGGGGCAGCGCTGCTTGGTGCAGAACTGTTATTTCTAGTTTGTTAGACCCAAATTAGCACAAGAGGCAGAGAATCATCCATGGTCTTGCATCTCAGAGCCCTGGAGGCTGCCCTGAGGGCTCAATCATCTGTGAACAAAGTCATGTACCCAAGGCACCTTATCTCCACCATTATGCAACATTGCACTAGAAACATAGGCTTTAGCAATGAGAAAAGGAAATGAGAATCAGCAATGAGGAAATGAAACAATCACTCTTTGCAGATGATTTGATGATGTACTTAGAGAATCATCCAAAAAACCACTGGAAACAATTCACAACTTTAGCAAAGTTGCAGGACATAAAATAAACACAAATCATCAGCATTTCTATATATTACTGACAAAGCCCAGCAGCAACAGATGGAGAAATTCCATTTAAAATAACCTTAGATAAAATAAAACACTGGGGGGTCTATTTGCCAAGACAGTCCCAAGAACTCTAGGAACACAATTACGAAGTCCCGTACCAACTCTCCCTCTTCTTTGGTCTTGGCGCGTGGTCTTTTCATGTTAGATAATTGGCCATCAGTGTGGTAGCTGGTTTTAATACCATCCTCATTGAAGGCATCTAGGCCTCCCGTACCCCAACCCAGACTAGTGCCCTGCCCCGGACCCTAACCCTAACTCTAAATTCCAAAATTCCGGACTAACCCCGACCCAACATTCTCCCAGTCAGACTTCAGCGACTCCTGTGACGTCAGAGCCAAAGGAGCCCCAGCATTTAAAGCCTGGTCCCAACCTGAGTTGGCAGCCTCAATCTACATTACTCACTTTCACACGAATTGGAGCCTTCTCCCGGCGCCTCCTTTCCAGCACCCCCTTCCTGGCTCAGGCTTCTTGCCCTGACGGTTTCCTGGGCTTGGGATTTACAGCCTTCTCATTTCTGCCATGCAGAATCCCGAATTTCCAAAGCAAAGCCTGAGTACCATGCATCTCATCCATGAAACTCTGCTCGGGAGGGCCTCCCCCCAGAGGCAGCATACAAGAGTGGAGAGAAAGCCCCGAGTTCAAATTCCACCTCTGACAGACACTCCCTCTTGTCCCTGGACAATACTCCAGGCTGAGTGCCAACCTGCAGGAGGTGATGGCGTTTCCTCACTGGGAGCCATCATGTGAATGAAGTCACAGACCTGGTCCCATCTACCCCTCATCTCTCACCTTCTCCGGCTCCTGGAAAGTGCCCACTCCCATCCTGTCTTCTGCAAGCCACCTTTCTGGGTCTCCCTCAATCCTAGTGCCTCCTGTCCGTACATTGTTGTTTGCCTCTCTCTCCCCTGGTCGACGGTCTGCTCCCTCCTGCAGGGTGGTGATTAATATTGGCCTTTTTAGGTACCCCTAGCAATTATCCCAGTTCTGGCACATGATGGGTGCTTAATCAATGGTGACTCACCACTCCCTATCCAGACCTAACACACACACTGCCCTCAGCTGAAGATTAAGCTCCTTGAGAAAAATCTTCTATATCCAGGGTGCCTAGTAGATTGCTTCCATTTTTGGAGCTCATCTTGCAAAAATCTACACGTCTGTTGTATTGTGCTTATTTTTCTTTTAAATGCTTGTGTAGCTCACTCATGGCTGTCCACATCTTCTCCCCAGGACTCTAGGACACTTCTGAGGAGTTGTTGCCATCAGGGTGTTTCCACCACCCTACACCCAACTTTATTATTTATTATTAGCTGCACCCAACTTTAATTTAATCAACTAACATCAATCAAACCTTACTAAGGAATACTGGCTTCAAAGCTCTAGAAAGAATGGGATTAAAGGGTCTCTAGTTTTCTGTGATCACACTATCATTTCTGCTTCTTCTTCCATTGATCTTTGCCCTCAACCCAGTTTTCAATCCCAGTCTGTAGTGAGAATAGTTTGTTCGTAAACAGTGATATTCTGCTCCCACCTCCCAACTCCACCAGATAAGCTTTTTCCTTACTTCTTTCTAAGTTATGCCTTTAGATGCAGCCGGAGTGATACTCAGGGAAAATTTTATATCTCTAATTATTTACATCAATAAAACAGAAAAAAGGCAGATCAATGAGTTGAGTATGCAAATACAAAAAAAAAAAAACTAGAAAAAGAACAAATTTTAAACTCCCAATTAAACACCAAATTAGAAATCCTGAAAAATCAAAGGAGAGATTAATAAAATTGAAATCAAGAAAATCATTGAACTAACAAATAAAACCAGAAGCTGGTTTTATGGGGGAAAACTCAATAAAATAAATAAACCTTTGTTTAATTTGATTTTTAGAAGGAAAGAAAGAAACCAGTTATCAAAAATGAAAGTGATGAACTCACCATCAATGAAAAGGAAATTAAGACAATTGTTAGGACTATTTTATCCAGTTATATGCCAACAAATTTAGCAATCTAAATGAAATGGATGAATATCTACAAACTATAAATAGTGCAGATTAACAGAAAAAGAAATAAATTACCCAATTTTAGAAAAAAGAAATTGAGCAATTCATCAGTGACTACCTAGGAAAACAATCCCCAGGATTAAATGGATTCACCAGCAAATTATGCCAAATTTTAGAGAAGAATTAATCTCAAAACTATAATGGTCCAAAGAAAATCTTTTTTAATACTAGTGATGAGATTACAGCAAGATACTACAAGGATCAATACTTTGCTCAGGTAGAATTTATACCAGAAATGTAAGACTAGTTCAATATTAGGAAAAATATTATCATATTTGGCCATATCAATAACAAAACCAACAGTAATCATATGATTATCTCAATATGCAAGAAAAGCCTTTGACAAAATATAGCACCAATTCCTATTAAACAACATTAGAGAGAATAGGAATAAATGGAGCTTTCCTTAAAATATAAAGTAGCATCTATCTAAAGCCATCAGCAATCATTATATGTAATGAGAAGAAGCTAAAAGCATTCCTAATAAAATCAGGGGTGAAACAAGAGTGTTATTCAATATTGTATTAGAAATGTTAGTGCTAGCAATCAGAGAAGAAAAATAAAGGAATTAAAATAGTCAATGAGGAAACAAAATGATCACTGTAGATGATATGATGCTACAATTACTAAAAATATATTTGAAATTATTTAAAATTTTAGCAAAGTTGAAGGATACAAAACAAACTCACATAAATCATCAGCATTTCTGTATATTGCTATTTCTATAAAGCCCAGCAGCAAAAGTAGAAAAATTCCATTCAAAATAACTGTAGACAATATTAAATACTTGGGAGTCTACCTGCCAAGACAAACCCAGAAACTGTATGAATACAGTTATAAAATGCTTTTGCACAAATAAAGTCAGATCTAAATAAATGGAAAATATCCATTGCTAATGGGTAGATCAAACCAACGTAATAAAAACAATAATTCTACTTGTTAATCTTTTCAGTAATATACCAATCAAATTTTCAAAAAATTATTTTCTAAAGTTTGTTAGTGGGTATTGATTTAATGACTCAGTATTCTTAGATATTTGGAAGTCTACTACACTAATAAAAGCATAAGAAACTAAAATATATATATAGAAAAATTCAACTGGAAAAAGACAAGCTCAAGGATATCAAGGGAATCAATGAAAAAAATGAAAAGTAGTCTTCATCCCACATCTCAAACTATATTATAAAATAGTAATTATCAAAGCAATCTGGTAATGGCTAAGAAATAGAGTAGCAGATCAGTGAAATAGATTGTTACATTATAGTAAATGATCATAGTAACCTAGTATATGATAAACCCAAAGATCCAAGTTTTTGGAACAAAAACTTATCATTTGACAAAAACTATGAGAAAAATGAAAAATAGTATGGCAGAAACTAAGTATAGACCAACATATCACATTGGATATCAAGATAAGGTCAATTGACACACAAAGAATGTTACCATAAGCAAATCAAGAGAGTGTGAAATAGTTTATCTTTCAGATTTATGGATAAGGGAAGAATTTAGGACAAAGCACAATATAGAGAGCATTACAAAGTATAAAATAGATAATTTTGATTATTTAAATTTAAAAGTTTTTGCACAAACAAAATCAGTGCAGCCAAAATTAGAAGAGAAGCAGAAAACTAAGGGGGGGGGGAATTGCAACAAATATCTCTAATAAAAACCTAGTTTCTCAACCTAGAAAACTGAGCCAAATTTATAAAAATGAGCATTCTTCTACAACTGATAGATGGTAAAAGAATATAAATAGGCTGTTTTCAGAAGAATTCAAAGCTATCTATAGTAATATGAAAAAAATGCTCTAAATCACTATGGATCAGACAAAAAATGAAAATAAAACCAACTCTGAGGTACCACCTCACACCTATCAAATTGATTAATATGACAAAAAAGGAAAATGTTGATTGTTGGAGGGGATGTGGGAAGACTAATGCATTGTTGATGGAATTGTGAACTGATTCAAGCATCTGAGATGTCCAAAGGGCTATAAAGCTGTGTACACCCTTTAATACAGCAATACTACTGCTAGGTCTGTCTCCCAACAATATTCCAAAAAAGGGGGAAGGGATCTAATTCTACACAAAAAGTTACATAGTTATTTTCTGTGGTGCCAAAAAACTGGAAATTGAAGGGATGCCCATCAATAGGTGAATGGCTAAACAAGCTGTGGTGAATGATTATAATAGTCCCCTTTGCCTCCTTACATTAAAATCTGAAGCCCCCTTTTTTAAACCCATCTTCTGTAGATGTATGGATAGACATGGAGAAAGATGAGTTTTATTACTAGCTTCTTTCTTGGACTTTAATACGTTTTTGAAATTCTGTATGTCTCAGTTGCCATTATTCTTTCTACAATGCCGCTGCTCTCTACAGTAGCCCTTCACTGGATAGACATGAGAAGTTCATCCCTCCTCCTTTGCATCTTATTTTCAAGTCATTTTGATTCACTTTGTGAAACACAAGGCACCCATATCCTTAAGAAGCCCTCATCTGTTAGGTGCTCTCCATCCCTGCCCAGAAACCTGTTATTCACACATTTTTAAAGAGAATGATCTAAGATGCCAGATAATCATTCTCATATGTCATCTTTTTCGTCCAACTGCCCAAATCTTGCCTTTGAATTTATGTGTCTAGTTCTTGGTATACAGAATGATTCACTTCTGTTCTCCGCCCGCCTTTTCTGAATCCCTCACTTTTCATGAACATCTGGAGATCTGATCCTTCCTAAGAGGAACTCTTGGAGCTACTGTGAGCTCCCAGTGATGGCTTCCATTTAGCACCCAAAGGGACACAGCCAGGATAGCCACTCACAGCCACCTCCATCATGGGGTAACAGGCCCAATAGTCTAATTTGGGAGGTGTTGTGGGTCTGTTAGACTCCTTGGGATGCTCTCCTCCACTCACTTGCCACATCAGACCCTGCTCCAGGTTCACTGACTCCGAGGCAGGCCACATAGTCTCCAGCAATGGAGGGTACCAAGAACTGCTGCTTCAGCTCTTCAGTACCAAACCTGAAAATGGGAGAAAAGAACACAAGGATTCAGAATGAAAATTAGAAAGTGTTTTTCCGGGACCAGGACTCCCCTCCAGTTCTAGACATGGATGTGTGTGCAAGTGCTTCCTCTTCACTTTTAAAGCACGAGACCAAAGGCAACGGCCCCAGATCTTTCCCATACAGCCCTCTCTAGCTTTTGGTCCACAATGTGCTCGTATAATTGAAGAAGGAGTCAAGGTGACAGTAGTGGAAGGTTCGTGATTCACTGCTTCACTCTCAGGGAAGGCAACAGCCCTCAGCAGCATTTACCAGACTTCTCTCAGTGGCCTTCCTTGTACAGTTAGGCTTACTGGGAAAGGACTGCTCGATTGTTCTAAGGACAGATAGATAGGAGGTGGATATTACAGGAATATGTTGTATAGTAAGTAATATGTACCCATAATCCAGGAATTTTGAAGTCAGCTGTCTGTGCTACCAGGTTTGAGGGGGCAAAGAAATCTCCCCAACTACATTAACTGTCCGAAGCCATCTCAATAGATTTTGGATACAAAGTGCCATTTGTATCCCAAAAAACAACTAAGGAACTCAATGTAAATCAACATGTGCAATTCACTTCTTTTTTCTGTTTTTTTTTATCTTTCCCATGGCTTTTCCTTTTCCTCTGATTTTTGTCTCCAACATGATTCATAAAGGAATATGTATTAAAAATCAATAAATCTATTAGGCAAAAAAAAAAAAAAACCTAAATTAAGTGATGAAACTGGTTCCAGTATCAGGTGGAAACTTTTCAGATCAAAGACATTCCAAGTAAATGTGAAAAGGCCTTGATCGGTGGATACTTTGTAGGGCGCCACTGTCCGAACTGGAAGCTGGGCCATAGCCCTGGGAGGTCCAATCATGATGATACCTTTCTAGAGCAGGAGTGGCCATATCCGTCTGCAGCAGGATGGCCATGGCGATGCCCAGCCCAGTGATGTTCCCCAGTTCTTCCGCCACTGCAATTTGATGAGACAGATCCAAGCCCTGGCCTCCGTACTCTACCAGGGAGGAGAGAATCAAGGTCAGGGATGACAGTTGGGCACAGCACCCCTCCCCCTGGGGACCCTGGCACCCCTGGCAGTGATAGGGGTCCCGCTGCCCTGGTCCTGTTTTGTACCATGGCGGCAGAGGACATGCGTGTGCTAGGACACCCAACAGAAGCTGAGCAAATGTCTGTTAGATGGAAGCCATTTCAGGATCTCCTCAGTATGTTTCCTGAAGGCTGGCACTCAGAATTCAACAGAACCTGCCTCGCAGACACCCTCAGGAGGGGGAGAGTCCTGCCCATCCTGATGCAATGTCACTCAACGGAGCCAAGAATGGGCATGGTGCCGGACGGCAAAGTCCTCCCCAGAGATCCCTGTCCCCTCCTGTGTTTGTGCTGCTGATCCTCTGAAGCGGAGGAAGGAGCTGGCACTTGTCACCGAACTGCCCAGGATTGCATCCTGGCCTGGAAATCAAGAGCTGGCTGACAGATCATCCGGGTGATTTTGCAATCTTGCTGAGTGATTGAAGATCACTCGGATAGACCTGGGGCTGATCCCTGCACTTCCAGGAGCAAAGTGGGCATTTCTCTCTGAAAGAGGCTGATGATCTAGTCAACATCCAGAGAACTAGACCAGCTGTGTGATCCTGAGCAAGCCACTTAGCCTCCATTTTTCGCAGTTTTTTCAAATGTAAAATGGCGATAATTCTAGAGCACCTGCCTCATAGGGTTGCTGGGAGAATCAAAGGAGATAACACCAGTAAAGTACGCAGTTAGGTTAGGGTCAGGGAGACCAGCACATAGTAGGCCTGTCCCGTATCTGGTCTGTTGGGAGACCCACCAAGTCACAGTTGTGTTGTCATAGACTGGACAGATGCAGTAGACATAGTTACAATGTGGGCTAGAAGACAGCTCAATCTATAGGAATAAAGACCCTAAAGCTTTAGATCTGAAAGAGTTACAAAGACACACGGAGATGCCTGGGAAGGCCTTGTGGTGCTGTAGATAGCACGGGATTTGGAGTCAGGGGTTCTGCATTCAAGTCTAGCACGGGATTTGGAGTCAGGGGTTCTGCATTCAAGTCTATCATGGGATTTGGAGTCAGGGGTTCTGCATTCAAGTCTATCATGGGATTTGGAGTCAGGGGTTCTGCATTCAAGTCTATCATGGGATTTGGAGTCAGGGGTTCTGCATTCAAGTCTAGCACAGGATTTGGAGTCAGGGGTTCTGTATTCTGCATTTTGCTTCTGCCATGGCTTTGAGCAATATAAAATGAAGGCATTGGACTAGATCCAAATCTGTAGCCCTGGGTTGTGTAATCACTAAGTCTGGGGGGAAATAACCAAAATCTGCCAGTAGAAGTGCTGCAGTTGTGACTGAGAACAAATGCGGAACCCGCCTGGAACGCTGAACCTGGAAGGGTAACCAGCCACCCATTTGTCTCGGCAATGCAGAACCACAGGGCACTGCCCCAGAGCCTGGGCTCCTGCTGCCAGGCAGCCTCACTTGTGGGCAGTGGGAGGCAATGCCCTTTGATGGGACCCCTTCAGCCCTTTTTCAGGAGAGAACTGAAGGCAAAAGGTAGATTTGGAAGTGGCTTGTAAAGACTTGGGGAATGAGGGAAAAACGAAGCATCAATGCATTGTTAGTGGAATTGTTGGAACTGTGCCCAAAGGGCTATAAAATCCCATATACCCTCTGACCTAACAATACCACCACAAGGCGCGTACCCCAAATGAGATTTTTACAAGAAGCAGGAAAAGGACTTATGTGAACGAGACTATTTATAGCAGCTCTTTTCTCAGAGCAAAGAACTGAAAGCTGAGGGGATGCCCATCAACTGTGGAATGGCCGGATAAACTGTGGTGTGTGATTATGATGGAATACTATCAGACCATAAGAAGTGATGAGCAGTAAACCCTCGGAAAACCTGGAACGCCCTCCAGGAGCTCAAGGCAAGTGAAATGTGCTGGGAACAAAGCATTAGCAATGTTGCGGGATGATCGGCTGCCCCAGCAACACAATGATCCAAGACCTCTCTGAAGGACTTAGGGTGGTCAATGCTACCCAAGCCAGAGACAGAACCGATTGTATCTGAATACAGATGGAAGCTTCCCAAGTCAGGCTGCGGATGATCACAAGGTCATGAGGCCTTCGAGGAAGGCGGGGAGCCCCAGAGAGCGGACCTGCGGCCGTTAGAAGGAGCGGGCCACGAGGGACTGCTAGATCCATGGAGAGGCTTGGTGGTGGTTGGGTTTTTTAGGGTTCAGAGAGATCGGGGCCGGCCTGTGAGCAGTGGGAAGCAGCCAGACTGAAGACGGGGCTGGGGACAGACTTCCAGAGGAGGCTGGAATGGAGGGCTCAGAGAATGCCTTCTCCTTAACTCCTGGGAAACTGGCGTCCGCGGCAGACAGCACTGGTTTTCCTGCTGAGACGGGAGTCGGGGAGCGAAGTGTGCGGGGCACTTCTGGGGGGCGGGGGATGTCCTCCTGGTGAAGACCAAAGGGCTCAGCTCCGAAGAGAAGCCGGGCGGCCACTGAGAGGGTGACCCAGGACGAGGGGCTGGTTGCCCGACCCACTAGCTGATCGTGTCCCTGATGGGATCTTCCTCCCCTCGGCACGGAGCCCTGCGATGGCCCCAACCCAAGACTGCGAGAGTCTCCAGAGACTCCGCCCCCAGTGCTCCCCCCTCCCCCGGAGTCAGAGGGACCCGCCTCCTCCTCAGCGGTCTCCCAAGTCCAGACCGTCCTCAGGGAGCAACTGGGAGAGTTTCACAAGTACCTGAGACGCTTTTTCATTTTCTCCTGAAAGGAGGCAGGAGTGGACAGCACTGGGGAGGGGGGCGGGGCTGGCCATCCAAGGCTGAATGGGTGTTAGGCTGGCCAGGGCCTGGGAGAGCAGCCAGAGAGTCTGGGGGGCGGGCAGCCAGAGAGCCTGGCAGGGGGCATGGCCCCCCTCCTTCCCCCCCCAGCTCTGCTGAGAACGCATCTGCCTTCAGAGCGTCCATCCTGGGGACCGGGCCAAGAGCGCAGGAAGCCCTGCTTGGAAAGGAAACGTGGCCCTGTGCTGATAAATAGCAGGAAACTGCTTCGTGTTTCCGGCTGCCTAAGGCAACCACCATCACGCACCCCTCAACACCCCCTCCCCATCCCATCCCCCGCCAAAGGAAAAAAATTGTCATGCTCTCCTGGAGCAAGACAGGCTGCGGACAGCGCAGAGCCTTCCCAGAACCTCCCCCCTCTCCCAGGGCTGGCCTGGGCTTTGGGGGACCAGCAAACCTCTTCCTGCTCCCGAACTGCACCCCCGTGGTGAAGAGCAGCCCCCAGACTGACTGCGGGGCCAGAATTGAGGGGCATTCAATCCCCCAGAGCTTGCGCCTTCTCTTGGACAACTTCTTCCTCCCTGTTAGCCCGGGAATGCCCCTGGTGTTGGGGGGGCCACTGTAGTGGCCCATGAACAGGCACCTCTGTTCTTTGCCTCGGTTGGTTGAATTGTTTGTTTTTCCTTTAAGGGAAGGAGACTGGAGGCCATTGCCTGATGAGTTCCCAAAAGTCCAGCGTTGAGTTAATATACAGCCTTGAGGCCACGAGGAGCCAGGAGTGACCTTCAGCCTCTGGACCCAGCCACTGGGATGGACTTAAGGGTTCATCCCGGAGAAGACCATATTTGGGGAACTTGATGCTGTATAGAAACTGCCTTAAGCCCGAGCTCCCTCTCTCCAGAGACGAGGTGTTGTAGGGGGAGTGTGACCCCCGGTATTGGGCAGGGGAAGATTCTGTGGAATCTTTGCATAACCCTTTATAAAAAGAGGCGAAACAGAGTTGGGGTCCTCAGTCACTACAGGCTGAACGATGGTTTGAGTCAACAGCAGCCGAAGAGCCATCCTCAAAAGCTCCAGGGTGCTCTTAAAGCCCGAGGGTGGTGCCCATCAGACACCCCAGTCCCTCAAGGGCACCCTGATAATCCTGGGGGGATGGGACCCACAAGAATCCCTCAGTACTTCAGGGAGTAGCCTTAGAGCCCTTGGGGGACTTAGAGTCCATCTGACTTTTCATGAGTGAGACTAGAATGTACACGATACTGAAAGATGGCAGACAACATCTTAAAATACACTCAAAATCCCTCAGCCTAAGCTCCTGTCATGTCCCATTAGGGAGTCACATCTGAGATCAGCTTGAAGGTTTGAGCCTGGCTGAGCCCTCCTAGGCCTGCCCCCTCCATAGACACTAATTCTCCTTGTCCTTTCCTATTAGTCCTCTGCATTCTGATGAATCAGCATTTCCTGGGACAGTGGTGAGCCAGACGAATGGCATCTGAGCCCCCAGTGTCGCAGCTCACTGATCCCTTGGAGGAAATCCCTCCTTCCCCAAATACTCCAGAAAGAGGAGAAAAGCCTTTCTGCCTTCGAATGAATGGTCCCCATCTGGCTTTTGATCGGTCCTGGACTGAATAAAGTTCTATGTGAATCGACAGCAAATCCCCTTCAGGCACACTAGGTGGGCACACCAGCTCTCAAAAATATCCCGGGAAGGAGCAGCTCACACCCCCCGTGTTTTAATGGAACCATTCGAATCCTCCCATGTCTGCTCTCTTACTTGTTGCCTTGTTGACACCCAGGAAGCCAGCTTGCCCTAGAATCTTGAATACATGATGGGCTGGGAAGAATCGTTCTTCTTCCCATTTGTCCACAAACGGGTTAATCTCCTTATCGATAATCTACAATGAAAAGAAAAACAAAAGCAATCCTGTTAGGAAGATGGGACTTTCCCCAAGAGCCCCCAGGGTCCATTGGAAAATCTGCATTGATCCTCAGCTCTGCCTTCTGTTTTCCAAGTGCTGCCGCCATCCATGTTGCTGAGCATTTCCTCAAGTCTCAAGACTCCTTTTATAGGGCAGTTTTTGGATTCATTCCTTGCAGAAGGCCTAAAGTAGCTTTCTCAGCTGCTAGGACCCTCTGCCCACTGAGAAGGCATCCTCCCCTCACTGCCAGACTCCATTTCCCTAATAGGACTTTGCCATTGTAGAAGTCAGTCTCCTAGCAAACTGGTTTCTATCCAACAATAGACTTTGATTTTTGCAATTAATAATTCAGGAATGAGTGAATTTTTTCACTTTAAACCTGTGGCTGACTGAAAGGGGATTTTAATAACTCTCTTAGTGCCACTGATCTCATCACCCCTGGGAATCTAGGGGATACAAACTTCATCAATTGAACTCTCTGTGCCTCAAGCCACTCTCTGAAACCTGAACTGGTGGAAAGAGCTTACTAAGAGCTCCCCCTTCTCCCCATGATAGCTATCCATGGCACAGGCCAAACTGTGGACATGTGTGCATGTTTATTTATACATATATTGGATTAAACACCCAATGTCTCAATATGTTTGCATAAAATCATTCAGTTGCCCTGTCTCCTGTCCCTTTGCACTTCTGGTGGGTATGTCTTTCTCTCCCTTCCTCCCTCTCTCTTTTCTCTGTCTCTGTCTCTCTCTGTCTCTCTGTCTCTGTCTGTCTGTCTCTCTCTCTCTCTGGCTCTGTCTCTCTCTGTGACTCTTGTCTCTGTCTCCCTCTCTATCTTCTCCTTTTCTCTCTCCCTCTGTCTTCTCCCTTTCCCTCTCTTTCCGTCTCTCCCCCTCCCTCCGTCCGTCCCTCTGTCTGTCCATCCCTCTGTCTGTCTAACCCTCTTTGTGTATCTGTCTCTGTCTCTGTCTCTCTCCTCCCCCCTCCCCCCCACTCTCTTTGTGTTTGGGGGGGAGAGGGTACCATATGGAGAGATGACTACATACCACCTATTATAGTCTTTCCTGCCCCACTGAGGAAAGCTGAACGATAACTCTGTCCCCTCATGAACATGACTAACCAACAATCTCTGGTATGCTGGGCTCTGGTCAGTCTGGACAGCAGTTTTGGACAGCATAGTGGGCGTGTGATTCCCATGCTCTCTGAAGCCCTGATTCAGAATTCACTGAGTCCATCATATTTTATTTTCTCTCCTTAAACATGATCCAAGTCCCTTTAACCAGACAGGACTCGGAGAGCCCTATCATGCCTACAAGCCAACTAAGAAGTTTGAATTCATTCAACAAGGTTTTATAATTAACTAGGTCATGCTAATCATCAAGAACGCACCTACCTCCCAGTCCCTGCCCTCAGGAATTGTGGGAATTAAGTGAACCACATTGACTCTGTCTTGTGACTCAATTCTGCATTTAGCAGAGTTCCCTTTCTATTCAATCATGGATCCGATGTCTGTTTTATGAGAAAACTATTCAATTAAGAGAATTTGAGAAAGCTTTTTTACATTGTTTGCACTTAACCCTGAATGGCTGGGAAGCTAGACCATTGCTACCTGTTGTTTAGAGATCCTTAACTAGGGACGTAGAGTATGTTGACTTGGTCACATCCTAAGACTGATGCAAGGAGCTTTCTCACAATTACACATCTACAGCAATCCCTATGTCTTATCTTAAAACTAGCACTGTGTGAACAACAGTTACTGTTTCCATGTTCTTTTGATTGAATACAGACAATGTATTTAGATGTAGATGTAGAGCAGGACACCTGAATGTTCTGGACCTGTTCATTCTCCCCCTTCCAATTTGGCAAGCCCATAATTTTTCCTTCAATTAGATTTAATCTTGTATCCTGTTCATCTTGTTAATTATTTGCTCTTAACAAATTAAAAATCTGCCTCTGCCAGTATGTATGGTTCAGTGCCAACCCAAGGAGTCCTGGCTCTGGTTTTTTATGTAGTTGCCATGAATTGCTTAATACCCTCAGAAGCTGGAACTTTTGTTCTTCAGTCATTTTATCTTTCAGCTGCCACACTCCTCAAAATCTTATCACAAGGGCTACTAAAAGCAGCCTAATTAGATAGATGGTCTAAGTGTGATCCCATTGTTTTGGAATGATCTTAAGAGAATGGAAAAATGGAGAAGAATGGGTGAGAAAGAGGGAAGGATAAATGGCAGGAAATGGTGTGGGCAAGAGTTTGTACAATGGAGAGAGCAGAAGTGGGAAGCAGGCAACATTTTGACTTTACTTTCATCTGAATTGGATCAGAGAAAGCAAAAAAAAAAAAAAAAACATGCACAATTGGGTGCAGAAATTCACCTCAGTCAACAGGGAAGCAGGAGAGAAAAGGTGACAGGTGGGATAAGATGGAAAACCACCTAAAGGATTAGTCACAAGCAAAACAGACTTTTGAGAAGGAGATGGTGAAAACAAAGAAAGGATAACTATAGGAAAATAAAAAGGAGGGAAACGTGCAATTATCGATCACAACGCTAAGTTAGAATTAAATGAATTCACATATAATACAGAAGACAGCAGAATGGAATAGAAAAGCAGTTTAATGTTTATCAGAAACACATTTGGAACAAAAAGATTCATATAGAATTAAAATAAGGGGTTTGAGCAAAATCTATTGCGTTTTAACTAAAGTGAAAAAAAAAGATAGAGGTGGCAATCACGACTTCAGATAAAAGTTACTTTGCTAAAAGGTACTATAGACAATGAATTAATGTCAATACTAAATACATATAAACTAAATAACACAGCATCCATTAAAGAAAAAGTTAGATGAGTTACAGGATGAAATAGGCAATAAACTATTCTAGTAAGGGACGTCAATTGATCCTTCTCAGATCTAAATAAACCTAAACATAAAATAAAAAAGAAATGAACGAGAAACCAAGGAGATAAGTAGAATTTTAGGGGGAAATATGTGGTGTTCTTCATCTTTTATATAATATAATGGTTTTTTGGGAGCAGGTTTCTTGGGGAGGTTCTCTGGAGGCAGCCTTAGTTTCAGTTCAAAGTAATAATCACTTCAAATACAGCCAACTGATAAAATCCAAACGTTTATTTTCGCCTTCCAAGTCTTGTCTCTTTCCTTGGGCCCGGTTAGCTTTAACAGAGACCTGGCAATCTTCCGAAGTTACTTCTAGCTCTAGCTCAACTGCGACTCGTGGCTTCTTCTGAACTGACTCACTGAAGCTCTTTTTATGCTCGGTGTAAAAGGTTGACTCCTCCTCCAACAGTGTGAATTCACAAAGTTACAAAGCTCACTTTGTGTATCTCCCATACTTGTGAACACTTGTGAATCTTCCAAACTTGTGGACTAGTGAGTGTGAGCTAATGTGTAAACTCTCAAAGATGCAAACCCAAACACACAAGCATTCCATTAAGTTATCACCTTGTTTCAAGTTCTGGCTCATAACAGAAATATATAAATATTAGACTTCTAGAAAATAAATTGTAGAAGAGTATTTCATTTTATAATTTTTTGTAACTGATTAACCAAATGTAACTTCAGCATTTTGAAAAATGTTTTGTTGTAAGTATAATCACTATTAAGAAACAAGTCAGCATATACTGAATTTAAAAAATTAGTACATTTTCAAATATGAGTTTCAATGTTAAAATAACATGATAAATTATTCTTCAAGTAAGCACCTGAGGTTTCAAAATACAATTATACCAATTAATTTCTAATTGGAGAAGAAAATGACAAACTACTCCAGTAGCTAGTATCCAAAAAACTCCATGGACTCCATTGGCCTGATATGCTTCACAGGGTCAAAAAAATAGTCAGGACTGAATGATTGAACAACAACAAAAACAATTTGGAGAAGAATGAATAAAAATGGAAGAGAACACCTATTTCTTAACTATGTATAGCATTTTTGCAAAATTGGCCATAAAAACATCTCAAATAAATTATTATTAGACCATAATACAATACAATTATTTTAAATAAAGGATTTTTGACTAAAATTTCATTGGAAACAAATAACCTAATCCTAAAATATGAGTTAAAATTGTCTTTATGTGTAAATAGGAAAACATGAAATATTATTTTAAAAAAATAAAATAGGAGGCAGAACCAAAATGGTGGAGAAAAGGCAGAATGTTGCCTCAATTTCCCTTGAAATTAAGCCTCAACATGAAACTGGAGTGACAGAACCCACAAAAGAAGTAGAACAATTTTCCAGCCCAAGATAACTTGGAAGGACTGCAAGAAAGATCTGTCTTACTTGGGTAAAAGAGGAGCAAAGCCCAGCACAGACATTGTCCCAGCAAAGATCAGCACCTGAGGCCCAGTTGCCCTGGCTCAGCAGGCCAGTGGTACAACCGACCAGCTATGAAGCCTCCAGTCCCAGTGCAGCAAGTGAACCCCCAGACCTGGATGTCCCAGGGCAGAAGGTGTTAGAACCCTTACAAAGTGTTAACTCACTAGAGTTGATAGAGACAATCATTATCTAATTTAGCACAGTACTTAGCAAATTCTCTAACTCACTAATGTATTTAAGTACTCATTGGAGTTCACACTTTGGGAAGATTCACAAAGTTAACTTTGTAAGTTTTTGAATTCACACCTCCCTTAATCCCTCCCTCAGAGGAGGAGTCAACTTTTACAGAGCATAAATAGAGCTTCAGTGAGCAGTCAGGGCAGTTCAGAAGAAGCTCATTCTCAGAGGCGGAACCAGATTCATTCCATTTTCCACCTTGGTGCTGGCTGGAGGATAAAGGACAAACCTCTGGATTTGGAGACATTCAGAGGGAGCTCTTGGAACCAAGCAGAGAGAGAGGCCACCAAGAAAACTAATGGGGCTATTTTGGAGGAAGCAATAAAAGATCTGAACTTTTAACAGCTGGCTGCATTTGGGTGATTATTGATCTGAACTGAAACTAAGGCTGCCTCCAGAAAACCTCCTCAAGAAACCTGCTCCCAGAGAGAGCTATCATATACTATAAAAAAGAAAAAGAACACCACAAGAAGGCTTCTGGATTCAATACAAGAAACTTGGAACAGTGCTCCTTGTACCCCAAGAGCAGAGATGAATGAAGATACGTATGTTTCTCACCCTCTAGGGAAATAAGAGGGGAAAGGGAACAAAAAGTGGGGGACTGGTAGAAGAGGGCAGATTGAAGGAGGTAGTGGTTGTGCTGAGGAGGGACTGAAAGGAGAGAGAATGTCAGACAGACGTAAGTATAAATTGTTGCTATTTTAGTCCATTTTCAAAGAGAACCAAAACAACATCACTATGTTAGAATTGAGTTACAGTGTGTCCAACTGTGGCTGATCAGACCAGTATGAGCTCAGAATGCTCTTCCTGGACACAAGTAGTCCCTGTGAACATTTGAGATGGCCTCTCTAATTCTGTGTATTGCCTTCCGGCTAATTCAATTCTGCTTCGCTCATGGGGCGGCATGCCATGCTGAATGGTCCAAACCAGTGTGTCCCACGTCATACAATCAGTTCTAAAGTGCTTGTGGGTTATCTGGAGAGTGTCTTTGTATCACTTTTTCTGATGATCTTGTGAGCACTTTCTCTGTGTGAGTTTTCCTTTTTTTTTTTGGCAAGCATACATTTCACATTCAAACAATATGGCCAGCCGACAGAGTCATGCCCTCTGCAGCAGAGTTGAAATGCTTGGCATTTTAGTTCTAGAGAAGGACCTCAGTGTCTGATATTTTATTCTGCCAGGTGAGCTTCAGAATCTTCCCAAGAAAATTCAAATGGAAACAACCCAGTTTCCTTGCACGGTGCTGATAGACTGACCCGGTTTCACAGGCATATGGCAATGAGGTCGGCGCAATGGCTCTCTCAGTTTGGCAGTCAGTCCGATATCTCTCGTCTCCCACACTTTCCTTTGGAGCCTCCCAAACACCAAGCTAGCTCTGGCAACGCATGTGTCAATCTCATTATGAATGCAACATGTGAATGTGAAAAACGCTCCCACAAAACAGAAATGGATAATGGAGTGGATTAAAAACCAGAATCCTACAATAAGTTGTTTACAAGAAACATATTGAAGCAGAGAGACACAGAGTAAAGGCAAAAGGGAGCATGATCTATTGTGATTCATCCGAAAAAAAAAGGCAAAGGTAGCATTCATGATCATAGACAAAAAAGCAAAAAAAAAAAAAAAAAAGATTTAATTAAAAGAAATAAGGAAGGAAACTATATTTTGCTAAAAAGGAGCAAAGACGATGAAGTAATATCAATGTTAAATATATATGCACCAAAACAATATAGCATCCAGATTTCTAACGAAGTTAAGTGAATTAAAGGAAAAAAATAGTAAAACTATGCTTGTGGAGGATCTTAACTTTCCCCTCTCAGAACTGGATAAATCTAATCATAAACTAAATAAGAAGTTAAGGAGATGAATAGAATTTTTTAAAATTATAGACCTTTGGAGAAAATTGAACAGGGATAGAAAGGAATACATATTTTTCTCAGTGGTATATGGCATCTACACAAAAATTGACCATGTTTTAGAACATAAAACCTAATCACCAAACACAGAAAAGCATAAATAGTAAATGAATTCTTTTCAGGTCATGATGCAGTAAATATTTAATTTCATAAAGGGGCATGGAAAATATACTTAAAATTATTTGGAAACAAACTGATAATATCCTAAAGAATGAGTGGGTCAAAGAACAAATCAGAAACAACCAGTAATTTCATGTAAGGGAATGACAATAATGAAACAACATGCCAAAATGTATGGGATGCAGCCAAAGCAATACTTAGGGGAAATATTATATCTCTAAATGCTTATGTCAATAAAATAGAGAAATGACAGGTCGATGAGCTGGGCATGAAACTAAAAAAGCTAGACAAAGAACAAATTAAAAATCTCCAATTAAATATCAAATTGGAAATTCTGAAAAACAATGGAGAGACTAATAAAATTGAAAGTTAAGAAAATTTTGTTTTACTTCACTACATATATTTGTAATGTGCTTTGTTTTTCTTGCCCTCTTTTGGGGTAGGGGAGAGAGAGGGGGAAGGAAAGAATTTGGCACTGGGGGTGGAATTTAAAAGTCTCTGTGATTTAAAAAAGAAGAGAAAGCTGTTGCTACAATTATGCCACTGGGACAAAGCAAAAGATGGTCCTCTGCTCCCCTGTCCTCTCACTGTCGATGGGTTTGGGAACTGTTCAAGTCCCACAGAAATCCATCCTCCCTCTCACATCCTCACGGACCTCCCCCATCATAAACCTTGTTCCCTCAGGCAAGCAGCCAACAAAGCTGAGGTTGGGCTCCTTGCCACCTGGCATGCAGGACAACAAGCCAGCTGCTTTGGAAGCCAAGATTTTAGGGTGCTCTGTGGCCTCCAGATCTGGAGTGATAAAGGTGAGCATAGTCCCCAAAGAAGGTTAAGAGAAACTGGGCTGGAAGAATTGGTCAATACAAGCAGGGAGGGCACTTGAGATGAAGGTAGAATTGATGACTAGGAACTAAGTGGATGAGGGAAGAACCCCAGGGATTCCAAGGTAGCTACCCTGAGTGCCTGGAGGGTGAGGATGCCCAAGATACCCTCCCTACAAAGATTAACCAAGCTTGGATCCTCTCATATCTTCTCAACTCTCCTTCCCTGACCTATCCCTTCTTCCTGGAGGATTGGAAAATGAAGTAAAGCCTTCCTTGTTAGAAAGCTCACAGCCTTCAAGGTAACATGATGCTTAGCTTTGACTCCATGGAACATTCTGCTCTCTGTACTGAGCCCCTCCTGCCCCCTCCCCACCACTTTTCTGCCCATTGGACTGCAAGCCCCCTGAGGCAGGCACTGTACCTTTGTCTCATTCATAACTTGGCACAACTGCCTGGAAAATTATTTGTTGTATTGATAGGTAAGGGGTGATACTGGGTGGTCTGTTTTGTACAGGTTGTATTTGAGATGTCTAATATAATATAGATGACGATGTGTCCAGTGGTGACATAGCCAAAAGGAGAGATCTCTGGACTTGGAACCCCAAAAAGCTACAGTTAAATTCCACCTCAGGTGCCGACTAGTTGCTGTGACTCAGTTTCCAAGATGTAGTTTCTCTGTCTGTTTAGGATAGTGGCTGAGGCACTTATTTCACAGGGCTGTCTTGAGGACAGACCAAGTTAGCAGATATGAAGCAAACTCTGAATTTTAAGGTGATACATAAAAAAATGTCCATTGTCAACATTTTTTTTTATTTTATGAATATACATGTAGACTGACTCTCAGAAGTTCTAAAGTTGGTGAAGAGAGAAGTTTAGTTCAATTTTAAAAAATAAGTTCCCACATAGCAGGCTTCAAGGTGTATACTCAGCAATGACTCCCCAAGGTAGTCTATGTGTAGACTATGTGTTGATGTCCCATACGTCAGTGGCACAGAGGGCCTAAAGTAGACTTACGTCCTCCATGTTCTACACAATATCTCATCAACCCTCATACATGGAAACCTCTCTTTTCAGGTCAATGCCTGCTAACTCGTCCCAAGGCCCTTTTGGGAAAGGAGCCCCTCTTTCCCTCTTCAGAAGAACTTCTTGGCTCCGAGTTGAAGCACATGAAGTTGGGGGACTTCCATCTCTTCTGAGGGAGGGAAGAAGTCCACACAAAGGGAGCTGAAACAGCCAGATGTTCTACCAAGAATTGGAGAAAACTTCCCTTCCACTTTCCTTTCACTCTCTGCCTCCACTTGTTAGATGTTTGTGGGGAATTTCTGTCTGTAACTCAACAAACAAATTTCAAGGCTCTTAGCCAACTCACAGGAGAAAGGGCAGAAAATTTGGCCATGAATTGTTAGTAATTTTGTTTCCTTATTGCCAACACAAATATTGTGCTTGGGCAAGAACTATTCATATCTCAAAATTGATGGAAAGGTGATAGCTGATGTAATTGTCACACGGCAGCCCATCCAGGGTTTCACTTAGGGTCTTCTTTTTGTGAAGGGGCCCAGGCCAGTTGGCCTCCTGGCTCTGCTCCCAGCTGCTGGAATCCCCCAGCAATTTGTACCTGCTCCTCTTTGATTTGGTCTTGTCAGCCCTTAGCACGCCCTACACACAGAACCCTTAGTTTTTGCTCTTTCTTCAAGGCTTGAGACCATAAAGCATTCCAAAGGGTGATGGTCGGGCATCTTCTCAGTGCTCCCCGACAACCTTTGAGGCGGGTGGCTGGAATCCCGTTATTCCCATGTTACAGACAACCTGGGGTGGGGGGGATTGGCAAGTGGAAAGACAGTGAACAAAGACTCCGAGCTAGAGACAAGCAAGACAGAGGGTGAAGAAAAAGACAATAAAGGAAGAAGGGGAAAGATCGGCAAGAGACTCAGGACATGGGGAGGCAGAGAAACAGAATGAAAGAGGCAAAGAGAGGGATGGACAGGGAGACGAAGCAAACAGATGCCTTAGACGTCTCTCAAGTGGGGGAGCTGGGTTCCTGAGGGCTCCATGGTACACACCATCCGCCCATTCAAGGTTACCTGATGGGGATGAACAGCAAAAAGCCAACCTGGGAACGGGAGGCTAAGACCTCCTGCCCAGAAAGGTAGAACACGGTTAGAGGTCTTTCAGCCCTGGGGGGAGGGGGCTGCCTTCTTGGGGCAATTTCCCAGAGGGTCGGAGGGGCCAGGGCAGCCAGCCGCTTGCCTTCACAGCTGAGAAGAGAGACCTTCTGAGTGGAATCCCAGAGAGTCTCAGCTAAGGGAGAGGGAAGAAGAAAAAGGAGAGAGAGAAGGGGGCTGGAGAGAGAAGGGGGAGTGGAGAGCCCCTCCTTGCCGGGATGGCTGCCTCTACCTTGCGCAGAGCCTCCCGCAGGGCCCGATGCTCCTCGGTGTAGCTCAGAGGGTCAGCGCTGCCGGGGCTGCCTTCCAGGGCGGCCTCAGCGGAGGCGGGACGAGAGGAGCAGCGGCGGGTGCCCCCGGGGAGCCGCAGGCAAAGCGCCTGGGCCACCGCCCGGCCCCTCAGCCAGCGCCCGGCCAGCGCAGCGCAGCAGCGGGCCATCCCGAACGAGGCTGAGCCTGGGGCGAGCGTCCAGAGAACCCAGTGGGCTGGACGCGGGCCAGCAGGAACGGGAGCTCGGCTCCCAGCACGGTCTTCTGGGCAGCCCTGCCCCCCGCCTCGCTTCAGCTGGCTCCTCTCAAGGCAAGGCGCTCCTCCCCCGGCCTCAGGTGGCCACCCCTCGGGCCCAGAGCCGGCCCCGTGCCTCGCCCCCAGACCAGCCCGCTCACGCCCAGGGCGATTTCGGCAGAGAGGGAGGAGTGAAAAGGGGAGGGAGAGTTTTATTGAGGGAAAAGAGGGGGGGAGGCGCGGGAGGGGCGCAAGCTCGCGCCTCTCCGGCAGCCCCGGGGCTGGGGGGGGGCGAGGAGCCTCCGGGACCAGGGCGCGGGGCGCTTGGCGATCCCCTGCAAAGCCGCGGGGGGAGGGGGAGGTCCCAGGCCTTGGCAGCGCCTCCCGGCCTTTGGCCTTGACCACCCGGGCTCGGCCGGCAGCCAGGGGCCCCATTCAGGAGACGGTGCAGCCCGCCTTCTCCTTGTAGGGGTTCTTATCCTCCGGGATGCCCTTCACCAGGGGATCTTCGCCGCAGCGCGCCTCGATGTACTTTTTGATTTCCTCAGAACACTTGGAAACCTGAAAGCAGAGACCAGGACTTCAGTGGGACAAACTATTACACCAAGGGAGGGGGGGAGAGGGGGAGGCCCCGCAGCCAGAGGCCTCCTTCCAGCTCCTGTCTAGCCCCGATTGGCTGCCAGTCCGACTGTGGGCTCCCCGGGGCAGACACGTGATCTTTAATCTTAGCCTCAGTGCTCAACAGCTCGGCGCTCTGTACACAGTAGGTGTCTACTCAATGCTTCTGGGCTCAACTGGGTCTTACATGGATGCAAGGCTCCGGGGACATTAGGTGACCCCAGAACTTTGTCCTGAGGAAGCTGCTAAAACCTTCCAGCCCATGTAAGAGGGAGCGCCTGCTCCCAACACGGGGGTTAGACCTCAGGCCCCTTATTTCCCTCAGGAATTCTGTCTCTTCCACAGTTCCCCTTTTAAGCCCGCCCTTGATGGGGCTGCATTTATTCTGTCGTTTGGTCATGTCCAGCCCCCCCATTTGAGACTTTCTTGGCAAAGATACTGGAGGGTTTGCCACTTCTCTAGTTTATTTGACAGATGAGGAAACTGAGACCAATAGGATTAAGGGATTTGCTCGGGATCACAGGCTATTAAGTGTCTGAGGCCATACTTGAATTCCAAGATGAGTCATCCTGACTCCACCGTTTGTCAGGGGCCACGGAGCCCTGCAAAAGGTCTGACCCAATTGGTAAACACTCTGCTGTACTGTGTGCAAAGTTCAGCCAACAGCAAAATCTTGGGGGGAACATTAACTGGGGGCCCCCAGACACCGCTGCCCTTCAGAAATGAAGCAGCCCCGAGCAGCCCCAAAGAAACCCGCCAGAGGCTCAGCCACGCGGCCTTTGCTTGTCCACCTCACGGGTGGATGGGGGTCAGCCGGCTCTCAGTTCCCTCACTCTGCCTCCATCTTCACAGCTTTCAGTTTTCCTTCCTATCCACTGCTCCAGTCTCTGTCCGGAGGCCAGTGGGATTCCCATCGGATCCCAGCCCTCCAAAGGCTCGGATCCCAGCCTCCAAAGGCCCCCAAGGGGAGCGCGATGCCACCGGGACCGAGGGGGGGGCGCGATGCCACCGGGACCGAGGGGGGCGCGATGCCACCGGGACCGAGGGGGGTGCGATGCCACCGAGACCGAGGATCTCTACCAATGACACCTCCCTTGCACTCTACTGTCTTAGATAATTGCCTAGGACAGTCGTGTGCCCAGCATCAGCTGTTCAGATATGTCTGAGGTGAGACCTGCCTCCCAATGAGAGAAAATGTGGAAAGGCTTTAGCACCTATTTGGTGCCCAATAAATGCTCGTTTCTTTCCTCTCACTGAGCACAATATGGCCAAGGGAGTCTGTCCCGAGCAGGGTAATTAGGGCTCCTTCCACCTCTCCCTACCTGGAGTTCACTTTCTCACCTCCCAGCCATGGTGCTTGCACTCGGTCAGGGCCCGTCCTCTCCATCCTCCCGTCACCGCAGTGGTCGGTGAGCTTTGCCTTATCTTGTGTGGTCCTGGGTCCCCTCCCCACCCCACTTCCTGGCCCTCCCTGAGGGCCTCTGGTTTCCAAATCCATTAGTCATCCGGGAGGGAAAGGGATGGGGGAGTTGCGGCCTTCCCTTCGGAGGGAGGCTTTCATGGGGATCCCGGCCCCAGGATTGGTCATGACCCACCTCTAACGTGGCTCCCCGGGCCCTGACCAGGAGTTTGTGGAGAATCCTGCCCTAGTCGGGCCCTCCTAGGGATTTTGCGCGTGAAAGCCAAGTCTCCCCTTTTGCCCTCTGACCTCGACACCCCTGTTCCTGAGCAGCCACCAACAAACTCTCCTCTCAACAAACATTTGCTGCTTAATACCCGCAGGCACCGAGACAAACGCTCCGTGCCCCCAAGCCTGCAGTCCAACAGCGGGGCTGGGGAGGGTGAGCAATAAGGCAAACGGCCCGATTCAGGAGGAAGCATCACAGCAAGTGGCCAGTGTCTGGCAAAGTTTCACCAAGGGGCAACATCAGGGCTGGGCCAGCACAAGATTAACTTGGGCAAGTCAAGATAGCAGGAGCACAGAGACAGAGACAGAGACAGAGACAGAGACAGAGACAGACAGAGACAGAGACAGACAGAGACAGACAGAGACAGAGACAGAGACAGAGAGACAGAGACAGACAGAGACAGACAGAGACGGACAGAAACAGAGACAGAGACAGACAGAGACAGAGACAGACAGAGACAGACAGAGACAGAGACAGAGACAGAGACAGACAGAGACAGAGACGGACAGAGACGGACAGAGACAGAGAGACAGAGACAGACAGAGACAGAGACAGACAGAGACAGAGACAGACAGACAGAGACAGAGACAGACAGAGACAGAGACAGAGACAGACAGAGACAGACAGAGACAGAGACAGAGACAGACAGAGACAGACAGAGACAGAGACAGAGACGGACAGAAACAGAGACAGAGACAGACAGAGACAGAGACAGACAGAGACAGACAGAGACAGAGACAGAGACGGACAGAGACGGACAGAGACAGACAGAGATAGAGACAGAGACAGACAGAGACAGAGACAGACAGAGACAGAGACAGAGACAGAGACAGACAGAGACAGAGAGACAGAGACAGACAGAGACAGAGACGGACAGAGACAGAGACGGACAGAGACAGAGACGGACAGAGACAGAGACAGAGACAGACAGAGACAGAGACAGAGAGAGACAGAGACAGAGACAGAGAGAGACAGAGACAGAGACAGACAGAGACAGACAGAGACAGACAGAGACAGACAGAGACAGAGACAGAGAGACAGAGACAGAGAGACAGAGACAGAGAGACAGAGACAGACAGAGACAGAGACAGACAGAGAAAGAGACAGACACAGAGACAGACAGAGACAGAGACAGAAAGAGAAAGAGACAGACAGAGAAAGAGACAGACAGAGACAGACAGAAAAGGTGGGAGAGATGCCTGATAGCTGTGTAACATCTCCCTCAATTCCATGGAGAGAAAAATCAAAATATCCACATTACCAAAAGCATTATTGACTTTGTGGGCATTCCAGGAAGCTGCAAGCTGGCTCAGCTCAATGTATGACTGTCCCAAGGGTAGTTATTTGGAAAAAATGCACCCCACAAGTTCATCCTTTAACCCTCTATAAATAGGATTGTTCTCTCGACACAGCCCAAAGCTGGATTGACCCAGAGGAGACCAAGTCCTCGCTCTTCCCCATGGCACTGTATGTAATTTAGTGCAGCAAGAACCGATGGAGCTCCTAATTCGTGCCCAGTATGAGGCCGGGCCCTGGGCCACCAGAGACAAAACGACAAGAACCTGCCTTCCAGAAACTTGTCCCAGGGAGGAGAAGGGAGGGCAGGGCTCACAAACGTCTCGGCACAGAAGGAGAAGCGCTGCGCCAGGGGCGCCCCAGCCAACCTGCCCAGGCCGGCCCAGACCTGTGTGTGCACAGACCTGGGAGTCAGCCCAGCCCCTGCAGTGCCCCCAGCCTGCTCCCTCCCTGGGTTCTAATCCGCTCCAGTTGGGGCACTGATCTCATGCAAAGAAAGGCTTGTCATTCAGAGCAGAAGGGAAGGATTCTCTCAAGTTTCCTGGAAAGGCTCTTGCAGGGAGGATCTAGCTGGGCCCTGAACCTTTCCCCTGGGGCATCGTGGGAGAAAGGGGGGACCTGTCAGAGGCAGGCACGTGGACCAGAGGATTCCGGATGTGCCTCAGATTTGGGAGTCTTTAGGGCGCAAATGAGGCTGTCTGGGTGGTTCTAGAAGCGCCAGGAGCCTGCGTCCCCTGGGGAGGGCTGGAAGGACTCGACCCCACAGATCCCATTAAGGGGGTGACCTCAAGCTTTCTCGCATAAGCCCCCAGGAACAGAAGCAACGCACCCCCTTGCTCCCCATTTCCCCTGTGTCTGGGGGAACCCGCAGGCTCCTCCTTCCCACCTCAGCCCGGAGCCCTGGGGAGCCAGAGAGGCTCGGCCCCCCTGCGGGAAGGCCCCGTGTTAGCGGGCTGGGGAGGCCCACCTGCTGCCTCTGCAGCTTTGCCTCCTTGCGGAGCTGGGCCACCTCCATCTTCAGCTTGTCCTTCTCCGACAGGTCTTCCACGTGAACGGCCGGCATCTTCTCTCTGCTGAAGCTGAAAAGGGGGGTCCCCTGAGCTCCAGCCCAGCCGGGAGCTGCCTCGGGCGCCCAGGCCCATCCCGCCTCCAGCGGAACCGAGGTCCCAGTCTCTGTTCCCTGCACAGCTCTCCCCCCCTCCCCACTCCTAGACCCTCGTCTGCCTCCCCACCCCACCCCGACTGGGATGCTCTGGGCAAGCGATCCCCGGTCACACCCACCCGCCCACTGCACCCTCCGGCATCTGTCAAATCCCAGATCGCGGGGCGCAGCTCCCCAACTCCTCAGCTCCTCAGAGCCACAGCCCCCGAGGGCCGCAGGGCCCCCTTCCGGCTCCCTTGCAGTGTCCACGGGACCTCTGGGTGACCGAAGCCCCCAGTCTCCCCCCTCCGAGCCCTGTCTCAGAGGGGCGCCAGATCCCATCCAGGCTAGATGCCGGGACGTGGGGCAGTAAGCCGAGGAGTGAAGGGGCCGCCACGGGCTTGCCAGGAGGGCCAGCAGAGTCCGGCTGACCCACGGGGCCGGAGCCCAGAACCCCAGACTTAAAGCCCGGCCGGAGCCCAGAACCCCAGACAAACCCGGGGCCTCGGAGGAACTCTGGTCTTCTCTGTTCCGGAGCCTGCCCCCTCCCAGCCCAGTCCTTCCGAGGCTACCCGGGGTGAGGGGGAGAGAAGGGGAGGACTTGCCTCAGCTAATAAGTAGCACGGTCACAATTCAAACGCGGCCCCCGCCGTCTGCGCCCAGCCTGCTGCGCTTGGACACCCGGCCGAGAGCAGCGGTGCTGAAGGGAAGCTGGTCACAGGGCTGGGGCTGGGTTTCTTGTTTTTTACAGTCACATCCGGGCTTTGTGTGTGAATCAAGGAAGAGGATGCGTCCCTTTGGGAACCCTGGTCCCCTAGCGGGTTCCCTTTCCCTCCCGCCCCGCTTCCACTCTGCTCCCCCCACTCCTGCCGCAACACTGCCCATGAGCAGCCCTCCCCTGTCCCGCCCCTCCGGCATCCCATGCGCCCTTGGACCGACCCTCCCCTCCAACATCCGATCCCGCCTAGGACCACTCCTCCCCTCCCCCCTTCCTGTACCCCTCCGCTCGGACAGGTCCCCCTCTTTAGCACGCCCCCCCTCCCACCCCTACACCTGCCTGCAAGCTTCCTCACGCTCATCCTGGAGCGGATGCTACTTTCTGGAAGGCTCTGCCCGCGGCGGAGCTGCCCAGACGCCCAGAACTTTTTTTTAAATTCTGAACTTTAAGTTCTTGGCTTAAATGATGCGGACATTTCGGTGGAGACGGCAGAGAGAGAGGAGCTTCGGGGCCGGCTCCCTTCCCTGGGCCAGTTGGCCAGCCGGCGGCCCACAGCTCTGACCGCTGCATGCGGCCGCCTTCCTCTGTCCTCCTCCGGCTTTTTAAAGCTCTCTCCGACCCTCGCCTCCTTTTGTAATCTCACCTTGCACGCCCCTGATCCTTTTGGGAGATAAGAAGAAAAAGCCCTTGTACCAAATAAGCCCGAACTCGCTCACTCTGGCTTCCTCCTGACCGGGAGGCCTTCACTTGGGAGCCGGGGCCTCCGTCAGGAGGGGGCCGAGCGTCCTGCCCCTCACAGCTCCGCTCCCAATGGGGCCAAAGCGCCAGGTAAACTCCCCAGGTAAATGCTCTCCTCCGGGAGCCCCCGCGCTACCGCTCTGCTGTTCCAGGCCCCTTCCCCAGGGCCTACCAACCCCCCCAGGTCCCTCCAGCTTTAAAGCTCCCGGCAGAGCCGTGCGGCCTTTCCCCCTTTCCCTCAGACACCCGGTGGCTTCCCTGCCCCTGCTCCCGTGCCCTTCTCCCCGGGATCTCCAGCCGGGCTCCGGGACTGGAGCTGCTCCTCCAGGCCCCGGTGGGGGCTGACTTGCCCGGCCTGTCGGCCCTTCCTCCCTCCTTTTCTGCGGCCGGCAGCTTGTTCTGGACCCAGGCTGCATTTTCCTCCCGTCCTCCTTCCTGTCCAGCCCTCCCTCTTAACGGCAGATAGCAGCGGGGTGTCCCGGCTGCTCCTGCTCTCTAAGCTGCACTTCCCACCCACGGGCTGCGGGCTCAGCCTTCTGCCGCCAGAAAAGCTTCCCGCAAGGGGCAGCCCCTCCTTCCTGCCCCAGCCTGGCAGGCTCTCTGCCCTCGTGCAGGGCACGTGAAAGACTGAATTTACAGACAGCTAGAGAGCCGCTCATGGGCCGCAGGGCCCCCAGTTCAGGCCTCCTGCTCTCCCTGGGTTCCCAGCCTTCCTCCATCACCTTTTGCCTGATTAACTGCGTTTCCAAAGGAATAAGCTGCGAGGACAACAGGAAAGAGTGGTCAGCGGGTGCTGGTCAGGGACAATGGCAGGGACTTCATTTCCCTTCCCAGGCCTCCTCCCTCTGGCCTCTATCCTGTCCCAAGTCTCAGCGCCCTCATCCTGGATTCCGCCCAACCGTGGAGTGCTCTGGCCTTTCAAGTGCTTCCAGCCCCCTCTCCCGGCCTGGGGACGGCCTCCAGTGAAAGCAGGGCCCCCTCCCAGTGTGAAACACTCCTCCCACTCTACGGGTAGCCTCACGGCCAAGTACCGAGAGCTCTCCTCCCTCCCTCCCTCTCTGCTGTGGCCACCTCTCGCTTCCTGCACGGGTCTGGCTAAAGTGGCGCTGTCTGAGTCCTCGGCCTCCGCTCAGAATTCGCTTACGTGAGGGACCGCAGCTAGCTTGCCACAGACTGCTCCCGCAGTCGCCATCTTGGCCCTTGGCGACGGCTGCTCCCTTCTTGCCTTGAAGGCGGCCCATTTTTCTGGGCTCCCTGGCCTTGACTTGGAGACTCTGCAGGGAGGAAGAGCAGAGCCTGGGGGAGCGAGAGGCTGAGGTGAGGGATCTTAGAGGGTCCCTGAACCTCTGGTTTCCTCAGCTGTTAGCTGGGGGTCAGTGTCTCCCTTCCTGCCGGAAACGGCGTTTTCAGCAGCATTTTCCCCTGCTCAGTTCTCAGCACCCAATGAGTGCCAAAACCCAGCCAGGTCCTCGGCCTGCTCCTGACTGGAAATGGAGGCAGGGTTCTGGGGGGTCACGGGGGATGGGACAGGATCCCCAACTCTGCCCATCTTCCAGGGGCGAAGGAGAGCCTGTGGCCGACTCAGCTTGAGCCTGGGGAGCCTCTTTTGAGCATAGCCTGGCCCGTGGTGCTCGGGAGCCCAGTTGGAGGAGCCGAGGCTAATGGAGAGACTGGCGGAGGCCCCATGAGCGGTTTTCCAGGCATTGTCTGAAAGCGGAATAAGAAGTGAGCAAACTGAAACCTGGGCACGAACTGGAGGCCAGCCCCGGGCCCAGCCAGCCCCCAGCCAGGCCCAGGCCCAGCCCCAGCCAGCCCCCAGCCAGCCCCCAACCAGCCCCAGCCAGCCCCCAGCCAGCCCCCAGACAGCCCCCAGACAGCCCCCAGACAGCCCCCAGCCAGCCCCCAGCCAGCCCCCAGCCAGCCCCCAGCCAGCCCCAGGCCCAGCCAGCCCCCAGCCAGCCCCAGGCCCAGCCCCAGCCAGCCCCCAGCCAGCCCCAGCCCCCAGCCAGCCCCAGCCCCCAGCCAGCCCCCAGCCAGCCCCCAGCCAGCCCCCGGCCCAGGCCCAGCCCCAGCCCCAGGCCCAGCCCCAGGCCCAGCCCAGCCCCAGGCCCAGCCCCGGGCCCAGCCAGCCCCAGCCAGCCCCAGGCCCAGCCAGCCCCCAGCCAGGCCCAGGCCAGCCCCAGGCCCAGCCCCAGGCCCAGCCCCAGCCCCGGGCCCAGCCAGCCCCCAGCCAGCCCCAGCCAGCCAGCCCCCGGCCAGCCCCAGGCCCAGCCAGCCCCCGGCCAGCCCCCGGCCAGCCCCAGGCCAGCCCCAGGCCCAGCCCCAGGCCCAGCCCCAGCCAGGCCCAGCCCCCGGCCCAGCCCCAGCCCCAGCCAGCCCCAGCCAGGCCCAGGCCCAGGCCCAGCCCCAGGCCCAGCCAGCCCCAGCCAGGCCCAGGCCCAGCCAGCCCCAGCCAGCCCCCAGCCCCCGGCCCAGCCCCAGGCCCAGCCAGCCCCCAGCCAGGCCAGGCCCAGCCCCAGGCCCAGCCAGCCCCAGGCCAGGCCCAGCCCCCGGCCAGCCCCAGGCCCAGCCAGCCCCCAGCCAGCCCCAGGCCCAGCCCCAGCCAGCCCCAGGCCCAGCCAGCCCCCAGCCAGCCCCCGGCCAGCCCCAGGCCCAGCCCCCAGCCAGCCCCCAGCCAGCCCCAGGCCAGCCCCCAGCCAGCCCCAGGCCAGCCCCCGGCCCAGCCAGCCCCAGCCAGCCCCAGGCCCAGCCAGCCCCCAGCCAGGCCAGGCCCAGCCCCAGGCCCAGCCCCAGGCCCAGCCCCAGCCCAGGCCCAGCCCCGGGCCCAGCCAGCCCCCAGCCAGCCCCAGGCCAGCCAGCCCCCGGCCCAGCCCCAGGCCCAGCCAGCCCCAGGCCAGCCCCAGCCAGCCCCAGCCAGCCCCAGGCCAGCCCCAGGCCCAGCCCAGCCCCAGGCCCAGCCCCCGGCCCAGCCCCAGGCCCAGCCAGCCCCCAGCCAGGCCCAGGCCCAGCCCCCGGCCCAGCCCCAGGCCCAGCCAGCCCCCAGCCAGGCCCAGGCCAGCCAGCCCCCAGCCAGCCCCAGGCCCAGCCCCCGGCCCAGCCCCAGGCCCAGCCAGCCCCAGCCAGGCCCAGGCCAGCCCCAGGCCCAGCCAGCCCCAGCCAGGCCCAGGCCCAGCCCCCGGCCCAGCCCAGGCCCAGCCAGCCCCAGCAGCCCCAGGCCAGCCCCCAGCCAGCCCCAGGCCCAGCCAGCCCCAGCCAGCCCCCGGCCAGCCCCAGGCCCAGCCCCCAGCCAGCCCCCAGCCAGCCCCAGGCCCAGCCCCCAGCCAGCCCCAGGCCCAGCCCCAGGCCCAGCCAGCCCCAGCCAGCCCCAGCCAGCCCCAGGCCCAGCCCCAGGCCCAGCCAGCCCCCAGCCAGCCCCAGGCCCAGCCCCAGGCCCAGCCCCAGGCCCAGGCCCAGCCCCAGGCCCAGCCCCAGGCCCAGGCCAGCCCCAGGCCAGCCAGCCCCCAGCCAGCCCCAGCCAGCCCCCGGCCCAGGCCCAGCCCCCAGCCAGCCCCAGGCCCAGCCCCAGGCCCAGCCCCAGGCCCAGGCCCAGCCAGCTCCCTGGGGAGAATCCCACCCTCGTGCCAAAGACCAGAGTGGTGAGACCAGGGAGCCCTCTGTGGGGAGGGACTCATCTGAGCCAGAAGGAGTCTTTTTTTTTTTTTTAAATAACTTCTTTTTGACAGAACCCCTGCCAGGGTAATTTTTGCAGCATTATCCCTTGCACTCACGTCTGTTCCGATTTTTTCCCTCCCTCCCTCCCTCCACCCCCTCCCCCAGATGGCAAGCAGTCCTATACATGTTAAATAGGTTACAGTATGTCCTAGATACACTATACGTGCAGACAGAAGGAGAGTCTTAATGAGAGTGACCATCACTGAACAGCCCCAAGTGTTTATTGAGCCCCAGAAACCCAAGAGACACTTCAGTGAGCGCTTTTCCAATCTTTATTACAAGTGAACCCTGGGAGTGTGGGGGGTGCGGGGGAGGAGAAAGCAGCAGCCTCCGGCTGCCAGGGGTCTTCCTTTTCTCCAGAGTGGGTTGGGGGGGGCTGCCCCAATTCCCACGGACACTCTGGGCTGGGACAGCAAAGGGTTCTAAACTCGACAGCCCTTGTCACTGCTCCGGGCCTTCAGGAGATGACGCAGCCCCCCTTGATCTCCTTGAAGGGGTTCTTGTCCTCTGGGATTCCCTTCACAAGAGGGTCCTCCCCAGACCTCTCCTCGATGTAGTCCCTCACTTCTTCACAGGATTTGGAGACCTTGGGAAAGAGAAAAGGTGGGAGGAGTGCTGCCCATGGGCGGATGCCCTGGACCCAGGCAGAGGATGCCCCCAGAAGGGCGCTCTGAGGGGCCAGTCCAGCTTCCCTTCCTCCCCCCAGCTTCTCTTTGAGTTCCATGGCTGGTCAGGGAAAGCTTCCTGTGGAGGCAGCAGCTGAGCCTGCCCAGGATGTGGGGGGGTGAGAGCCATAGGGGGGGAGAGGGCCACGGGGCGGGGGGGGGTGCGAGAGGGCCACGGGGCGGGGGGGGGGGAGAGCTGGGCTGGGGAGTGGCTGGAGGGGCTGGAAAATGCCCACCCACAGAGGGGCTGTTGGTGGGGGGGGCAGGGCTTCTGTGTCCCTTGGCGTGAGAGGCTACAACCAGAAGGCAGGAGGGAGGGACTGCTGGAGAGCTGGGAAGTGGGGAGGCAGAGAGGCCCCCCGACAGCTGCGGGCACCAGGTACTGGAGAACCAACAGAAAGGAAGGGGCCTTTCCCCTGGAGGGGCGACTGCACGGAGAGAGCCTGCACCTTGAGCTATGGGTATCGGGCCGCCTGGAAAGACTGGGTGACCGTGGGCAGGGGCCAGGGCAAGGGCCGGGCCTTGGGCCTCCTGGGGCATGGGAAGACCCTGTGGTTTCTCCCTTTGCTCTGCCCTGGGGCCTTTGGGAGGCTGGGGACGAAGAGATTGCCGGGATGAGGCCCCGGGAGCCCGGAGTTCTGGGCCTCCCCAACAACCCAGACTGTTGTGGCTTCGAGCCTGGGACGAACATAAGGGGGGGAGAGCAGCTCTCTCCTCGTCAGGAGCCTTGTTGTGGGCCCAGGTGTGAGCGAGTGTGAGCATCTGCATGTTGTGTGTGTGTGTACCTGTGTGTGGTGGGAGTGTGTGTGACTGGGGGGGCTGTGTGGTTTTGGGGGCGCTCAGGACTCCAACCCCAAGGACCCCGTGAGCCCCTCTGTGGGCTCCTCTTGCCCCCCCAGGCTCTCCCAACAGCCCAGGCCAGGCGAGGGCTTCTGCGGCTCCCAGCGGCCCCACTTAGCTGCCCGAGGCGGGGCCCAGAGACCCCAGGCCGCCCAAGGCCAGGGTACAGCCCCCCCCCCCCCAACTTCAGGTTCCGGCTCTCGGCAAGCTCAGGGCTGGTGCTCGGATCCTTCTACACGAGCCGTTTGTTTGATAGTTGGGGAGCGAGTCGATGAACCTCAAGGGCGGTAGGCGGCGGGAAGGGTCCCGCCAAGCCGAGGGGGACAAATGTCTGCTCTGGGCTCCCAGACGGAGGATGGGAGACTCGGGCCACAGTCTGGCCCCACTTCCCTGTGACCTTCCGTGGCTCCCCACTACCCCGAGAAAAGGCAACCTCCTCTGCCGGGCTATGGGGCCCTTCCCGGCCTCCCCCTGGAGTTCGGCCCTCCCTGCACCCCTGGCCGGCTGAAGCTCTGGCTACTCCCCACCCCTGCAGAAGAGGGCGAGAGCTCCCCTGCTCAGGAGGACCCCCCTGGGGGTCAGGCTCCTCCTCTGGATACATCTCTGAGGGGTCCCCACCCAGGACAGCCCGGTGGCGGACACTGTCCATCCCTAGCTCAAAGAGCAGCAAGAGGAACCCCACAAGCAGGATGGAACAGGATCCTCGCTCCCCGTCCCTGGGGCCGGGGCCCATTTTGCAGATCAGAGCCAAAACCTGGCGTAGGGAGGGGGCAGAGGGGCAGCAGCTCCCCCAGAGCATTATTGTTTCCTTCGCCCTTTTGCAGGAGTAACAGGACCCCGCGGCCTGTAAAGAATGCAGGGACGTGCCCCTAGTACAGGGCGTAAAGATGGGGCCTCTGAGCCGCCTTCCCTGCGGGGACCAGGGCTCTCCTCTGGATTGGAGGGCGGCTTCTCAGCCTGCCGGGCCTGGGCGGGCGCCCCCTGAGCACCCCCAGCTCCCCAGAGGGCCACTCACCACCTGCCTCTCCAGCGTCAGCTCCTTCTTCAGCTGCTCCACCTCCATCTTCAGCTTGTCCTTCTCCGTCAGGTCTTCGATATTGATCACCGGCATGCTGGCGCGGGCCTGGCCCTCCCCCCGGAGTCTGCCGAGGGCTCGCGCTGCCTCCCGGGCTGCCCTTCCCCGACGGCCGGTCCCCGCTGGCTCCCGGCCCTCTCCCGCCGGACGCCCCAGCCCAGGGTTTTAAAGCCACTGGCATAAGCTCCGCTAATGGGATTAAGCCAAGGGCTAACCCAGGCAGAGGCCGGTCACCGAGCCCCCACAGCCCAGGCTTTCCCGCTCGGGGAAAGGGCATTTTCCAGGGTCCTCAGGGGACGCTTCACACCCTTGCCTGGGTTTGTGAGGTCACTAATCCACTGAAATGCTGATGGGATTAAGCTGGCATTAGGGGGGCCCAGGAGAGCCGAGCGCCCTTCGAAGGTCTGGATCCCAGCCAGGCCCAGGAGGGGCCCCCAGTGCAGCCAGGGACCGGCCCCATCCTGGGAATTCCAGGACAGGGCTCAGAGCCACCCAAGACACATCAGGAGCGGAGGGGAAGCGGGGGCTGCCCCGCTTATTTACTCAGGCCCCTTCCTGTGGTCTCTCCTCCAACAAGGGGCTCCCCATGGGGAGGGGGCCCGGCGGGGAGGGGGGCCCGGCGGGGAGGGACGCGGGGCCGAGGCTTTTACATGGGTTTTACCAGCCCTGACCGAGGACCGGGGAAGATAGAGGAGGTCACCGAAGGGGGAGGAGGAAGGGCAAAGTGCCCCCCGGATCACCAGCCTGGATGGCTGACCAGAGGGACCCGAAGAAGGCCCTCCTTCCACCCAGCTCTGCTCCACTTGGCTGAGGGGGGGGTCGTTTCCCTGCAGTCATTGCGCACTCTGGCTTACTTTAGCTTCTTTGGGGTGGGGGCAGCTGGGGAGGGAGAACCGAGAGAAAACCAAAGGTCAGCTGGAGATCTCCGCCCTGAACGTTCTTTCTGTCCCGAAGGTGGTCACCTAGGATAAAAACCGAGGGGTGCCCCTCCCCCGCTGCATCTATGGCCTTTTCTTAATCTCACCTTGACCCAGCAGCTGAGCCCGCGTCGTCCAGTTCTGGTTTCCTGCTGAGCATCAGTCACAAAGCTCGAACCGCCTTTCGCACATCCCCTGTGAGCTGTAGACCAACAATGAAGGGAACGGCGGGCCGAGCTCCATCCAGCTTAAACTCAGTATATCTAAAACTGAATGATTCCACTCTGGCAGCCCCCCCTCCCCACCGGGGCCCCTCTCCCCATGGGTCCTCCTCCCCGCCAGGCCCCCCCTCTCCCCGTGGGCCCCCCTTCCTGCCGAGCCCTCCTCCCCACCCGCGGCCCCTCCCCACCCGCGGCCCCTCCCCACCCGGGACCCCTCCCCACCCGCGGCCCCTCCCCACCCGGGACCCCTCCCCACCCGCGCCCCTTCCCCACCCGCGACCCCTCCCCACCCGCGGCCCCTCCCCACCCGCAGAATGCCCTCCCTGCTCGGGCTTCCCTGGCTTCCTTTGAACCCCATGATCCTATTTAAGGAAGGTGCTCAGATCCAGAACGCCAGGTGAGCAGTAGATAGAGCACCGGGCCTCCAATCAAGAAGAGCAGCGTTCAAATCCAGATCCTTCCTGGCTGTGGAACCTCCATTTCTTCATTTGTAAAATGAGCTCGAGAACGTTTTCCACCCCAAGAAAGCCCCAGGAAAGTCACGAAGAATTGGGCACAAATGAACCAGGGTCTCACTGTTTCCTACTTTCTATCCTGGGGCTCCTTGTGGTGCTCAGCTGTAGGACGTGCACGTTGCCTCCCTCACGTTGTTTCCCCTCACAAATCCTGCAGACCCCAGGATCCAATATTCCCTGGGACAACCCCCCCCCAGCTGCTTACAGACTCCTCAGGGAAAAATTCAGCAAAGGGCCTGGGAGGGTCCTCACTAGAAATGCAAGTCGGGCCCCCCAAGCATCTCCCGCAGCTGCTGCCTGTTCCCCACCCCCAGGGTCCCCATCCAAGCTGGCGCTGCAAGCACACACGCAGCCCTCGGGGAACCTTTAGCTGCTAATGTCGAACCAGCTTGGATGGCTCTTACATGTAACATGTGAGTGTGTTCTGCCGTCTAAGAATCCGTCGTCTCTCCCTTTAGACTGCACCCGTGCAGGACAAGACCGATTTTCCCTTGATAGGTCCGGTCCCAAGCAGAGTTCCTAGGATGCAGTGGATGCTTATTAAAGTCTTGCTCATTAATGATGTGGGAGAGGAATAAATTCAAGTGGCTAACGATGGCAAGAGGAGGGGAAAGTCAAGTTAACAAGCAGTCACTAAGTGCTCTTTGGGTGACAAAGCACTGAATTCAAATCCAGCCTCATTTCCTTATCAGCTGAGCAAGCCGTTTCATTTCTATCTGCTTCCTCAACTGTAAAATGGGAATAATAACAGCTTCCCTGGGTTGGTGCGAGGATTAAGTATGAAAACATCTGTAAGGTAATTAGCATAGAGTGGGCACTTAATAAATGCTTATTCCTTTCTCTTTCCCCTGAATGCTGGGAATACAAAGGAGAAAAAACATTCCAGGCTTCTTTTCTCTTTATAATCTGGTGTTTAATATTAAGGTCACATATCCACTTAAAATGGATTGTGGAACAGAATACAAGGCATTAATCTAAGCTTTATTTCTACCAAAATGCTTTCCAAGCAGTTGCTATATGTATGAAACAAGTTAGCTCACTCACATAGAGAAACAAATGTCAAGATATTAGGAGACACTTGTCCAGAACTAAGACCCAACAAGCATGTGGTGCCCTGAGCTTGGCGTAACAACAATCCTTTGCGTTCACCCTGTGGTTGATTTGAGCCCCACATTGTTTCATACACTGATTGTATTGCTTTGACCAGCAAGCACAGGTATTCTCTGAGCTCAAATACCTGCTGGATCCACATTCTAGTCATGAAGGCCTTCTGTGGATCAAGCTCATCACACTGTTGCTGTTCTCTTCATTGTCAAGACTACAGGTCACTGTGCAGCTATCGGTGTAAATATTGACACTGGATCATATTAAAGAAGGGGACCCCCACTGCGGGGCAGGACCCCAGTATGTGTGTTCTTGTCATTTCACTCACTTTCAAATTAAAATTCTGTTTGATTTCTAATTGTCCAATCTGTTCTATTCAATCATTCAAAGTTTAGAAGCTGGTTCTGTGCGGTTGACACATGAGAAACCAAAGTCATTACCCAATTCATAAGTGTTCAAATGACATAAATCTATAGTTTTCAAAAAAAAAATGCCGACTATCGAAGACAGCAGAGACAACACACATTTTTCTCTGACCTTCTTTACAACCCTCACAATAACTATTAAATCCAGCCTCTGAATTAGCTCTGGATGGGCAGAACCCACAAATATTGGGAGTGCAGCAAATTATCAGCAGAAGATAATTTCAAAGATCACCAATAATGATCTGTTTCAATTGGAAGTGGGAGGAGGCGCCAGGGCAACCAGTCCAAATGCTAGCGCAGATAGCTCAGAGCCCCGGGGTATTGCTGACAACTCCACATGGCAGAGCCAGCACCAGGAGTGAATCAGCCCATCACACAAAGCTCTCTTAGAAGAACCTAGAAAGGATCTTAAAAGAGAACTAGAGGAAAAATGGGGAAAGGAAATGAAAGCCTTGCAAGAGAGTCTGGAAAAGGCAACACAAAATACACATAGTAAAAGGGAAAAACCATATAACTCATTAAAAGATAGATTTGATATACTGTAAAAAGAAAACAACTCCCAGAAAAATAGAATTTGTGAAACAGAAAAAGAAAATAATTTCTTAAAAAACAAAATCTGTGAAATGCAAAAAAATAATAATTCTTTTAAAAAATTGGCAAAATGGAAAAAAATCCATAGAATAAAACAACCTATTTAAAAACTCAATTGGACAAATACAAAAAGAAATTTAAAAAGTAAATGAAGAAAATAATTCATTAAAAATCAGAATTGAACACATGGAAATGAATGACTCGAGGAGACACCAAGAATCAGTAAAGCAAAACCAAAAAAGAAAAAAAAAAGAAAAGAAAAGAAAAGAAAAAAAAAGATGTTAAATACCTACTTGGGAAAACAACAGACCTGGAAAATAGATGTAGGAGAGGTAAGCTAAGGATGACTGGACTCCTGAAATCATGATGAAAAAAAGAGCCGAGACACTATTTTTCAGGAAATCATCAAAGAGAACTGCCCAGATATCATAGAAACAGAAGGTAAAATGGACATTGAAAGAATTCATCAATCACCTACAGGAAGTGGTCCCAAAATCAAAACTCCAAGAAACATTGTGGCTAAATTCTAGAACTATCAGACCAAGTCAAAAATACCAGAGAAAAACAATTCAAATAGCAAGGAGCCATAGTAAGGATCACTCAGGATCTAGCAGCTTCCACATTAAAGAATTGAAGGGCCTGGAATTTGATATTCCAAAATTCAAAGGAACTTGGTATGTAGCCAAGAATAAACTACCCTGCTAAACTGAGCATTTTCTTCCAGGGAAGAAGATGGTCATTCAATGAAATAGGTAAATTCTAGACATTTCTGACAAAAACAAAAAACAAAAACAAAAACAAAAAAAACAGAGCTAAACAAAAATTTTGACCTCCAAATATAGGACTCAAGAGAAGCATAAAAAGGTAAAAAGAACTATTGAGAATTGTATTACTGTTATGGGTATACATAAACAGTACATGTGTGATTTGGTTTACTGTTGTAATATAAAAAAGGATCTAGAGGTGGAAAGAAAATTGTACCAGAAAAAGGGAAAAGTGGAGGTAAAAAGAGGGAAACTATATCTCACAAAGAGGCAAAGGAAACCTATTAGATCTGAAGGAAAGAAGGGAGGGGATGATCACAGTATGAATTTTACTCTCATCAGAATTGGCTTAAAGAAAAAAATATTAGACATATTTGGTTTACAGAGAAAATTCTCCCATCTCATTGAAAATAGGAAAAGTGAAAAGGGAAGGAGTAAGCTAAATAGAAGGGAATACAGAAATTGTAAAGAAAAGATTTAAGGAAAGGGGAAGGACTCTAAGGTGGGAGGAGGGATTCTAAAAAGAGAGGACTGCATGAGGCAAGTAGTGCTCATAAGTTTAATACTGGGGAGGACGGTAAGGGGGGAAGGAAAGAGAAAAGCATAATCTGGGGTTAACAAGATGGCAGGAAATTCAGAATTAGCAATCTTAACCATAAAGGTGAATGGGATAAACTCCCATAAACCAGAAGCCAATAGTAGACTGGATTAAAAGCCAGAATCCTACAATATGTTGTTCACGGAAACACACCTGAAGCAGGAAGATAATTCAGAATAAAGGCAAGAGGCTGGAGGAGAATCTATTATGCTTCAGGTGAAGTCAAAAAAGGAAGGATAGTCATCCTGATCTCAGATCAAGCAAAAGCAAAAATTGATCTGATTAAAAGATATAAGGAAGGGCACTATATCTTGCTAAAGGGTAGTATAGATAATGAAGCAATGTCAATACTAAACATATATGCACCAAGTGGTATAGCATCTAAATTTCTAAAGGAGAAGTTAAGAGAGCTGCAAGAAGAAATGGACAACAAAACTATAATAGTGGGAGATCTCAACATTGCTCTCTCAGAACTAGATAAATCAAACCACAAAATAAGAAAAGTTAAAGGGGTAAATAGAACACTAGTAGAGTTAGGTATGATAGCTCTTTGGAGAAAATTGAATGGAGATAGAAAAGAGTACACTTTCTTCTTGATAGTTGATGGAATATATACAAAAACTGATCATATATCAGGACATAAAGACCTCAAATTCAAATGCAGAAAGTCAGAAATAGTAAATGCATCCTTTCAGATCACAATGCAATGAAAATTACATTCAATAAAAAGCCAGGGGAAAATAAACTAAAAAGTAATTGGAAACTAAATAATCTCATCCTAAAGAATGAATGGGTGAAACAACAAATCAGACAGAATTAATAATTTCACCCAAGAGAATGACAATAATGAGATGACATACCAAAATATGTGGGATGCAGTCAAAGTGGTAATAAGGGGAAACTTTATATCTTTAGAGTCCTACTTGCATAAAATAGAGAAAAAAAATAATGAATTATGCTTGCAATTAAAAAAGCTAGAAAAGAGCAAATTCAAACCCCCCATCAAAAACTATACTTGAAATTCTTAAAATAAAATGAGATTAATACAATTGAAAGTAAAAAAAAAAGTATTTAATTAATAAATAAAAATAGGAGTTGGTTCTATGAAAAAAACAAAAAAAAAAAAATAGATAAACCCTTGGTAAATTTGGTTAGAAAAAGGGAAGAGGAAAATCAAATTGTTATTCTTAAAAATGAAAAAGGAGAACTTGCCACTAATGAAGAGTTAGAACAATAATTAAGAGTTGCTTTGCCCAACTTTATGCCAATAAATTTGATAACTTAAATGAAATGGATGAATACCTTCAAAAATATAGGCTTCCCAGATTAACAGAGGAGGAAGTAAATTGTTTAAATAGTTCTATGTTAGAAAAAGAAATAGAACAAGTTATTAATCAACTCCCTAAGAAAAAATCCCCAGGACCAGATGGATTTACAGGTGAATTCTACCAAATATTTAAAGAACAATTAACTCCAATGCTATATAAACTATTTGGAAAAAAATAGGGAATGAAGCAGTCCTGCCAATTTCCTTTTATGACACAGACATGGTACTAATATCTAACTAGATTGGTCTGTAATTTTCTTTCTCTGTTATTGTCCTATCTCCCTAATGAATATCAATGCAAAAATCTTAAATAAAATATTAGCAAAAAGGTTACAGAAAATCATCTCTAGGATAATACACCATGACTAAGTAGGACTTATACCAAGAATGCAGGGCTGGTTCAATATTAGGAAAACTATAAACATAATTAACTATATCAATATCCGAATTAACAAAAACCATATAATCATCTCAATAAATGCAGAAAAAACATTTGATAAAATCCAACATCCATTCTTATTAAAAACACTAGACAGTACAGGAATAAATGGACTTTTTCTTAAAATAGTCAGTAGCATCTATTTAAAATCATCAGTAAGCATCATATGTAATGGTGACAAACTGGAACCATTCCCAATAAAATCAGTAGTGAAACAAAGTTGCCCACTATCACCATTACTATTCAATATTATATCAGAAATGCTAGTTTTGGCAATAAGATGAAAAAGAAATGAAAGGAATTAGCGTAGGCAATGAGGAAACCAAATTATCACTCTTTGCAGATGATATGATGGTGTACTTAGAGAACCCCAGAGATTCTACAAAAAAGCTATTAGAAATAATGAGCAAAGTTGCAGGATACAAAATAAATCCACATAATCATTAATATTTCTATACATCACTAACAAAATTCAACAAGCAAGAGATACAAAGAGAAATTCCATTTAAAATAACTGCTGATAGTATAAAATATTTGGGAATCTATCTGCTAAAGGAAAGTCAGGAACTATATGAGCAAAACTATAAAACACTTTCCACACAAATAAAGTCAGGTCTAAACAACTGGAAAAATAATAAGTGCTCCTGCATAGGCCGAGTGAATATAATAAGGATATACTACCTAAACTAATCTAGTTAGTGCTATACCAATCAGACTCTCAATAAACTATTTTATTGACATAGAAAAAATAACAATAAAATTCATCTGGAAGAACAAAAGGTCAAGAATTTCAAGGGAACTAATGAAAAAAAAAATCAAATGAAGGTGGCCTAGCTGTACCAGATCTAAAACTATATTGTAAAGCAGCAGTCACCAAAACCATTTGGTATTGGTTAAGAAATAGCTTAGTTGGTCAATGGAATAGGTTAGGTTCACAAGACAAAATATTCAATAACTATAGGAATCTAGTGTTTGACAAACCCAAAGACCTCAACTTTCAGGATAAGAATGCACTATTTGACAAAAACTGCTGGGAAAATTGGAAGCTAGTATGGCAGAAACTAGGCATTGACCCATACTCAACACCATACACCAAGTTAAGATCAAAATGGGTTCATGATCTAGGCATAAAAAAGTGGGATTATAAGTAAATTAGAAGAATATAGGATATTTTACCTCTCAGACTTGTGGAGGAGGAAGGAATTGGTGACCAAAGAACAACTAGAGATCATCATTGATCACAAAATAGAAACTTTTGATTATATCAAGTTAAAAAGCTTTTGTAGAAACAAAATTTATGCAGACAAGATTAGAAGGGAAGTAATAAAATGGGAAAACATCTTTACAGTTAAAGGTTCTGATAAAGGCTTCATTTCCAAAATATATAATGAATTGACTTAAATTTATAAGAATTCAAGCCATTATCCAATTGATAAGTGGTCAAAGAACAGACAATTTTCAGATGATGAAATTGAAACTATTTCTATCCATATGAAAAGGTGTTCCAAATCATTATTGATCAGAGAAATGCAAATTAAGACAATTCAGATAATACATCAGTCAGATTGGCTAAGATGACAGGAAAAAATAATGTGGAATGTTGAGAGGATGCGGGAAAACTGGGACACTGATACATTATTAGTGGAGTTGTGAAAGGATCCATCCATTCTGGAAACCGATTTGGAACTATCCTCAAAAAGCTGTCAAACTGTGTATACCCTTTGATCCAGCAGTGTAACGACTGGGCTTATATTCCAAAGAGATCTTAAAGAAGGAAAAGGGAACTGTATGTGCAAAAATGTTTGTGGCAGCCCTTTTTGTGGTGGCTAGAAACTGGAAACTGAGTCGATGCCCATCAATTGGAGAATGGCTGGGTAAATTGTGGCATATGAATGTTATGGAATATTATTGTTCTGTACGAAATGACCAACAGGATGAATACAGAGAGGCCTGGGGAGACTTACATGAACTGAAGCTGAGGGAAATGATCAGAACCAGGAGATCATTATACATTTAACAACAATACTATATGAGGATCAACTCTGATGGACATGGCTCTCGTCAACATTGAGATCATCCAAATCAGTTCCAATTGACAAGTAATAAACAGAACCATCTACATCCAGCAAAAGAAAACTGGGAAATGAGTGTGGACCACAACATAGCATTTCCACTCTTTCTGTCATTGTTTGCTTGCATTTTTGTTTGTCCTCCTTGGTTATTTTTACCTTCTTTCTATATCCATTTTTTTCTTGTGCAGCAAGACAATTGTATAAATATGTAGACATATATTATATTTAACATATACCTCAATATATTTAACATGTATGGGAATCCTGCCATCTAGGGAATGGGGTGAAAGGAAGGAGGGGAAAAGTTGGAACAGAAGTTTTTGCAAGGGTCAATGTTGAAAAATTACCCATGCATATATTTTATAAAAGGCTATAATTTAAAAAAATTGCTGACTATTAACAACTATAGAAAAGAATGGTCCAAATGCCCAACAATAATGCAAAAATGCAATGCACAAAAATCAGTTCTGAAGTTCTACTTCATATCCCACAAACTGGCAAAGATGAGAAAGGATGGGAATAACCAATGCTGGAACCACTGTGGGAAGACAGAGGCTCTAGTACGTTGTTGGTGGAGCTGTGAATCAATATAATCATTTTGTAAAACAATTTGTAAATATGGAAATGAAGTAACTAAAATGCTCTAAGAAAGCCATCCATAAAAAGAAAGCACCTACTGACAGAAATATTTCTATCACGGAGCTTGTGTGTGTGTGCTATAAACGAATTCAGAGAAGAGTATAAATCCTGTGTGAACTGATGCAGAGGGAAGTGAGCAGAGGCAAGAGAACACTTACTATAATAGGATAAGTGAAAAAAAAAAACCAACCCATAATTTGCAAAATGACAAAGAACAAGTCTGGTTTGAGAGATCCATCCCTATCCTGGGCTGCCTGGCAGGTCCTTGCATATACCACCCTTCAAAGCCAAACCACTCTGGCTTTCATCAAATGGCAAGACTCTTGCCCATTGTCTTGATGGCTTTTGATGGGTATAAATAGTAACGGTGTCTGTTCTGCTCAGAAACTCAGAGTCTCCCCTTCCCAGAACGATATTTCACAACAGTAAATTTGGCTCTTCTCTCAATTCTCATTTGTCCTTAGTCACTGAATGGGTGTTGCCTCAGCCAAACCGAGGCATGGGTTCAATTTAGAAACACGCACTACATCCTGGGCAATCACTGGTCATCCTGGCTTTAGCTTTGCCTTGGGACTCGGCTCCCTCTGGAGGAGAGAGTGAGGGTGAGCCCCTGGCAAATCTCCATCTAATTCACTGTTGAAGAACAAAGGACACACAGAATCCCTGGCATGTTTTCTTTTTTTTTTTCTTTAAAAGTATTATTTGTTATATAGGATGACTTGAGAAGGGAATGGGAAGGTATACTGAGAATTTTTTGGTGATGTAAAACAATAATATCAACACAGATTTATTTCACTCAATAAACAAATGAATAAAAAGAGTCTTAAAAGGATGCTGTAGGTCATCTTAGAAGGAGCCATTTCAGCCAGTAGTTGAGTCTGAAGCCATCTTGCAAAGGCAGAGATAAATCCCCTAGGGATTGAGGTGTGAAAAGGAAGACCTGGGATGTCTGGGGTGGCTGGCAAGCTCAGGTGAGGTTTCTTTCTTCCCTGCCCCAGGCAATCAGGGTTAAGTGACTTGCCCAGGGTCACACAGCTAGGAAGTGTTAATTATGTGAGACAGAATTGAACTCAGGTCCTCCTGACTTCAGGGATGGTCCTCTATCCACTGCGCCACCTAGCTGCCCCCCAGGTGAGGTTTCTTAAGGATGAGGAGACCCAACCATGTTTGACAGTTTCAGGCAAAGATGCAGGAATAAAAATTAGAGAGAGGGAAGGTGATTGAGGTGGAGGCAGGAGCAGACAGAGGCAAGGCTGTGAGCAGCAGGGGCCCTGACCAGGAAAAGGCTCATCTCTTCCTCAGGGATTCTGAGATCAAAGTGGGGAGAATTGAGATGAGGGATGTGGAGGAACCTGAGCAGGGAATAGGTGAAAGGAGGACAGGGATGCTGGTCAGCCTTCTTTTTCTTGATAAAGCATAAGGTGAAATCTCTCTCTTGAGGTGAGAGTAAGTGATGAAATAGTAATAATTCAACATAATAGCTAGTCTTTAGATACAGTTTTTAAGCTTTGCAAAGCACTCTGCAAACATCTCTTTCTTGGATACTCACAATAACCCTGAGAAGTAGGCGCTATTATCACCCCCATCTTATAGATGTGGAAACTGAGGCAGACAGCAGATTTACCTAGGGTGATATTGCTAATACCTGAGGCTGGCTGTGGAGAGTGGGATAGGCCCTCAGTGGGAGAGAACTGGAGGGTTTTTGTGCAGGAATGAGGCGCCACAATGTACATTTGTAGGAAGTCCAGTGGCAAGGCTGTTGAAGTGTGGGGGAGAGACCCAGAGACATCGTCCAGGGATGAGACAGCCAGGAATTTGGGGAAGAGAATCAGGGTGAGGTCAGAGTGTGTGAGGAACTTGAAGGACTCTAGAAAGGATAATGGAGGAACGGGGGTATGAACAAAAGAGTCACCCGGGACGGCAACAAGACAAAGCACAGCCTCGCTCCCTTGCTGCTCTTCTTCTACTCAGAGCTAGAAAGAGCACTGGACTCTAAGCAGGATGTCCCACCATCAGCTGCCGTGGGGTGGGCATCTGGATGGCTCCGGCTGTCTTAGCCACTCGGACAGCGAAGATGAAGTTGGCCCAGAAGGCACCTCATACAGAATTTTAAAACCCCCCGGGGACTGGGGGAGATCCTGGGGACCCACGCTGGCCACAGGGGCAGGAGCACATTCCACCGAGGAGAGCTCTGTTACCCACTTCTCCGGGAGGGCCCAGGTCTGACTGAGAAGAGTCCTGGGGGTGGCAGAAAGATCCTGGACCCAGACTTGCACTAAATGAGCAGAATGGTAGAGAGCAAACAGATGGCACGTGCCTCAGACCCAGGAGCCAAGTGGAAGCTCAGAAGTAGCCCCAGGCCAAGCTGAAGGCAAATAACGGGGGCAGGAGCCCCAGCACCCAAGGGCAGCCACGCAGTAATCAGCTGAAACTTCCAACCCATCGGGATAGCCCAACCCTGGGAGCCTTAAAAGCTTGCGGACCCAACCAATAGAACACAAGTTCTGATCAGCCATTCAACTCAAAAAGGCACAAAGTTCATCTGAACAAAGTCCAAAGAAAAAAAGAGAGGCAGAATGAAGAGACACACAGAGACAGAGAGCCAGGGACAGTTGGCCAGACAGAGAGCCAGGGACAGAATACTGCTATAAAGAACTCTTATGACCACAAGAAGTTCAAGACCCAACTCAGAAAAAGAGAATAATTCAAAATATCTAGAAATCAAAATCTCAACTAAAAATGAAACTCCAACACAAGTCCAACCAGAATTCTGGGAAGAGATAGGATTTTAAATAAAATAAGAAATGATTATAAAAACCAGATGAGAGGGGCATGAAAAATGGAAAAAGGAATGAAAGCTATGGTAAAAGGACATCTTGAAATAAGATGAACAAAACCTTGTCCAAGAAAGCAACACCCCAAACATAACAATTGATTAAAATGAAAATTCCTAGGATCATAGTAGCCAAAAGGCAGTGCTCTCAGGACAAGGGAAAACTACTGCAAGCAGTCAGAAAGAATTAAGCACCAAGCAGCCACAGCCAAGGTCTGCCAGACTGAGCTTGGAATATGATATTTTAGAAGGCAAAAGATCTAGGCTTACAATCACGAAAATCTTTACTCATCAAGACTCAGTATAATATGATTGGGGCTTTGGGGAGCCTGGAATTAAACTAATTCCTTCCTTCTAAGACTTCCAAATAGTCCCTGATGAAAAGACTAAATCTGGATAGAAAATCTACTCATCCAAATACATTAGTTAAGAGATGCAGGAAAAGGTAACACGAGCAAGCAAACATAAGGGATTAAACAAGGTTAAACTGTTTACATTCTTATATTAAAAAATGCTACACGTAACCCTTCAAAACTCTATCATCATCAGGAGTCACAAAAGAAGGCTAATTAGACAGGCAGCAGGAAGTGATTCACTAATGTTCTGATAATGATAAAAGAAGAATTGAAGGAGATGAGGTGAGAAAGAGGAATACACAATATATAACCACCAAATGGCATAGCATCTAAATTCTTAAATTTTAAATGAATTACAAGGAGAAATAATAAAACTATAATAGAGGAGACCCTCGATTTATCTCTTCTGAGAGCTAAATAAATCTAAACCTCTTCCTCTACCAAACAATAAAAAAGTAAGGACTTGAGTAAAATTTTATGAAAATTAAATATGATAGACTTCTGGAGAATACTTGATAGAAATATAAAATAGTATGCCTATTTTTCAGCTGTGCATGACACTTTCACACACACATACACAACCTGATCATATATTAGAGCAGAAAACTCCACAAATGCAGAAAAATGAAATTGATATTTTACTAACCATAATACTGTGGAATTATATTCAATAAAGGGTCTTTAAAGCAAAGATTAAAAAATAATTGTAAACTAAATAACTTAATCCAGAAGAATAGGCATTTCAAAGAATAAATCTTAGAAATAATCAATATTTTCATTAAAAATAATCACAGAAATGAGACAATATACCACCATTTTTGGAATGTACCTAACGCAATACTTAGGGGAGATTTTATATTTCTAAGCATTTTCATCAATAAAAAAGCCACCGTAAATGAGATTTCTTTCTAAAAGTAAACAAAGAGACTAGGGGAAGTCAGAAAGTAATAATCTAGAAGCAGACACTGAAGAGTTCTGGGCAGAACCTTGCAACAGCCTGCCTACAGGTGAATCAATATGTTGGGGGTTTGGTTTTTGTTTTTCAGGTAAGTTTGTTAAAAATGGAGTGGTGCCTAGATAGTTCAATAGAGAGACAGACACACAATAAAATAGCAAATAAACAAAATGAAATCACAACACAATTTTTAAAAATCAAAAGAATGATCAGAACATATTGTACATAGTTACAAGCTTACAAAGTTGAGAATATAAAAGAAAGAGAGAAAAACCTTCAAAAATATAAAATATCCAAAACTTAAGAATACTAGATAGGGATTTTAGATAAAAACCTGGAAAATAGATGTAGGAGAGATAATCTAAGGATTATTGGACTTCCTGAAAATCATGATGAAAAAAAGAGCCGAGACACTATTTTTCAGGAAATCATCAAAGAGAACTGCCCAGATATCATAGAAACAGAAGGTAAAATAGACATTGAAAGAATTCATCAATCACCTACAGAAAGTAGTCCCAAAATCAAAACTCCAAGAAATATTGTAGCTAAATTCCAGAACTATTAGACCAAGGCAAAAATTCTACAAGCAGCTAGAGAAAAAACAATTCAAATACCAAGGAGCCACAGTAAGGATCACTCAGGATCTAGCAGCCTCCACATTACAAGATGGAAGGGCCTGGAATATGATATTCCAAAGGCATAGGAATGTGGTATGCAGCCAAGAATAAACTATCCTGCTAAACTGAACATTTTCTTCCAGGGAAGAAGATGGTCATAAAATGAAATAGGTGAATTCCAGACATTTCTGATGAAAAAACAAGAGCTAAAAAGTTTGACCTCCAAATATAGGACTCAAGAGAAGCATAAAAAGGTAAAAAAAAAAAAAAAACAAAACTATTGAGAATTGTATTACTGTTATGGGTATACATAAAGAGTACATGTATAATTTGGTTTACTGTTATAATATAAAAAAGGATCTAGAGGCGGAAAGAAAATTGTACCAGAAAAAAGGAAAAATGGAAGTAAAAAAGGGAAACTATATCTCACAAAGAGTCAAAGGAAACCTATTATATCTGAAGGAAAGAAGGGGGGGGGATGATCACAGTGTGAATCTTACTCTCAGCAGAATTGGCTTAAAAAGAAAATTTTAGACATATTTGGTTTACAGAGAAACTTCTCCCACCTCATAGAAAAATGAAAGGGGAAAAGTGAAAAGGGAAGCTAAATAGAAGGGAATACAGAAATTGTAAGGAAAAGATCTAAGAAAAGGGGAGGGACTCTAAGGTGGGAGGAGGGATTCTGTAGAGAGAGGGCTGCATGAGGCAAGTGGTGCTCATAAGTTTAATACTGGGGAGGGGGGGAAGGGAAAAGGAAAGAGAAAAGCAAAATCTGGGGTTAACAAGATGGCAGGAAATTCAGAATTAGTAATCTTAACCATAAAGGTGAATGGGATAAGCTCTCCCATAAACCGGAGGCCAATAGCAGACTGGATTAAAAGCCAGAATCCTACAATATGTTGTTCACAGGAAACACTTAAAGCAGGCTGAAACAAACAGAGTAAAGGTAAAAGGCTGAAGCCGAATCTATTATGCTTCAGGTGAAGTCAAAAAAGGAGGGGTAGCCATGCTGATCTCAGATCAAGCAAAAGCAAAAATTGATCTGATTAAAAGCGATAAGGAAAGGTATTATATCTTGCTAAAGGGCAGCATAGATAATGAAGCAATGTCAATACTAAACATATATGCACCAAATTGTATAGCATCTAAATTCCTAAAGGAGAAGTTGAGAGCTGCAAGAAGAAATAGACAGCAAAACTATAATAGTGGGAGATGTCAACCTTGCTCTCTCAGCACTAAATAAACCAAACCAGAAAATACATAAGAAAGAAGTTAAAGAGTTAAATAGAACACTAGAAAAGTTAGGTATAGTAGATCTTTGGAGAACACTGAAGGGAGACAGAAAGGAGTACACTTTCTTCTTGGCAGTTGATGGAACTTAGACAAAAATTGGCCATATATTAGGACATAAAAACCTCAAACTCAAATGCAGTAAGGCAGAAATAGTAAATGCAATCAGATCATGATGCAATAAAAATTACATTCAATAAAAAGCCAAGTGCAAAATAGAACAAAAAGTAATTGGAAACTAAATAATCTCTTCCTAAAGAATGATTGGGTGAAACAGCAAATCAGATACAATTAATAATTTCACCCAAGAGAATGACAATAATGAGATGACATACAAAAATGTGTGGGATGCAGCTGAAATGGTAATAAGGGGAAATTTTATATCTCTAGAGGCTTACTTGCATAAAATAGAGAAAGAGAAAATCAATGAATTAGACTTGCAATTAAAAAAGCTAGAAAAAGAGCAAATTAAAAACCCCAAACACTAAACTTGAAATTCTAAAATTAAAAGAAGAAATTAATAAAATTGAAAGTAATAAAACCTATTGAATTAATAAATAAAACTAAGAGTTGGTTTTATGAAAAAACCAACAAAATAGGTAAACCCTTGGTAAATTTGATTAGAAAAAGGAAAGAGGAAAATAAAATTGTTAGTCTTAAAAATGAAAAGGGAGAACTTGCCACTAATGAACAGGAAATTAGAGCAATAATTAGGAGTTGCTTTGCCCAACTTTATGCCAATAAATTTGATAACTTAAATGAAATGGATGAATACCTTAAAAAATATAGGTTTCTCAGGTTAACAGAAGAGGAAATAAATTGCTTAAATAGTCCCATTTTAGAAAAAGTAAATAACAAGCTATTTATCAACTCCCTAAGAAGAAATCCTCAGGACCAGATGGATTTACAGGTAAATTCTACCAAACATTTAAAGAATAATTACTCCAATGCTATATAAACTATTTGAAAAAATAAGGAATGAAGGAGTCCTATGAAATTCCTTTTATGACACAAACATGGTACTGATACCTAAACCAGGTAGGACGATAACAGAGAAAGAAAATTACAGACCAATCTTCCTAATGAACATCAATGCAAAAATCTTAAATAAAATATTAGCAAAAAGATTACAGAAAATCATCTCCAGGATAATACACCACGACTAAGTAGGACTTATACCAAGAATGCAGGGCTGGTTCAATATTAGGAAAACTATTAACATAACTGACTATATTAATAACCAAATTAACAAAAACCATATAATCATCTCAATAGATGCAGAAAAAGCATTTGATAAAATCCAACATCCATTCCTATTAAAAACACTAGAGAGTACAGGAATAAATGGACTTTTCCTTAAAATAGTCAGTAGCATCTATTTAAAACCATCAGTATGCATCATATGTAATGGGACTAAACTATAAATATGTAATTGGACTAAATCCCAATAAGATCAGGAATGAAACAAGGTTGCCCACTATCACCGTTACTATTCAATATTGTATTATAAATGCTAGCTTTGGCAATAAAAGATGAAAAAGAGATGAAAGAAATTAGCATAGGTAATGAGAAAACCAAATTATCACTCTTTGCAGATGATATAATGGTATACTTAGAGAACCCCAGAGATTCTACTAAAAAGTTATTAGAAATAATCAGCAAAGTTGCAGGATACAAAATAAATCCACATAATCATTAGCATTTCTATACATCACTAACAAAATCCAACAGCAAGAAATACAAAGAAAAATTCCATTTAAAATAACTGCTGATAGGATAAAATATTTGGGAATCTATCTGCCAAGAGAAAGTCTGGAACTACATGAGCAAAACACTTTCCATATAAATAAAGTCAGATCTAAACAACTGGAAAAATATTAAGTGCTCCAGAATAGGTCGTGCTATACCAATCACACTCCTAAAAAACTATTGTACTGATATAGAAAAAATAACAATAAAATTCATCTGGAAGAACAAAAGGTCAAGAATTTCAAGGGAACTAATGAAAAAAAAAAATCAAATGAAGATGGCCTAGCTGTACCAAATCTAAAACTATATTATAAAGCAGTAGTCACAAAAACCATTTGGTATTGGTTAAGAAATAGCTTAGTTGATCAATGGAATAGGTTAGGTTCACAAGACAAAATATTCAATAACTATAGGAATCTAGTGTTTGACAAACCCAAAGACCCCAACTTTCAGGATAAGAATGAACTATTTGACAAAAACTGCTGGGAAAATTGGAAGCTAGTATGGCAGAAACTAGGCATTGACCCATACTCAACACCATATACCAAGTTAAGATCAAAATGGGTCCATGATTTAGGCATAAAAAATAAGATTATAAATAAATTAGAAGAATATAGGATATTTTACCTCTCAGACTTGTGGAGGAGGAAGGAATTGGTGACCAAAGAAAAGCTAGAGATCATCATTGATCACAAAATAGAAAATTTCAATTATATTAAGTTAAAAAGCTTTTGTACAAACAAAACTAATGTGGACAAGGTTAGAAGGGAAGCAATAAACTGGGAAAACATTTTTTCAGCTAAAGGTTCTGATAAAGGCCTCATCTCCAAAATATATAATTGACTCTAATTTATAAGAAATCAAGCTATTCTCCAATTGACAAATGGTCAAAGGATATGAACAGACAATTTTCAGATGATGAAATTGAAACTATTTCTACTCATATGAAAAATTGTTCTAAATCATTATTGATCAGAGAAATGCAAATTAAGACAACTCTCACATACCACTACACACCTGTTAGTTTGGCTAGAATGACAGGGAAAGATAATGCAGAATATTGGAGGGGATGTGGGAAAAATGGGACACTGATGCATTGTTGGTGCAGTTGTGAACGAATCCAACCATTCTGGAGAGGAATTTGGAACTATACTCAAAAAGTTATCAAACTGAGCATACCCTTTGATCTAAAAGTGTTATTACTTAGACTTATATCCCAAAAAGATCTTAAAGAAGGGAAAGGGACCCACATGTGCAAAAATGTGGCAGCCCTTTTTGTCGTAGCTAGAAGCTGGAAATTAAATGGATGCCCATCAATTGGAGAATGGCTGAATAAATTGTGTCATATGAATGTTATGGACTATTATTGTTCTATAAGAAATGACCAGCAAGATGAATACAAAGAGGCTTGGAGAGACTTACAAGAACTGATGCTAAGTGAAACGAACAGAACCAGGAGATCGTTATACACTTCAATAACAATACTATATGATGATCAATTCTGATGGGTGTGGCCCTCTTCAACAATGTGATGAACCAAATCAATTCCAATCGATGTGTAATGAACAGAACCAGCTACTCCAGCTAAAGAACTATGGGAAATGAGTATAGACCACAACATAGCATTTGCACGCTTTCTGTTGTTGTTAGCTTGCGTTTTTGTTTTTTTCTTCTCAGGTTATTTTTATCTTTCTAAATCTGATCTTTCTTGTGCAGCAAGGTAACTGTACAAATATATATATACATGTATTGTATTTAACATATACTTTAACATATTTAACATGTATGGGAATACATGCCATTTAGGGAAGGGGGTGGAAGGAAGGAGGGGAAAAGTTGAAACAGAAGTTTTTGCAAGGGTCAATGTTGAAAAATTACCCATGCATATGTTCTGTCAATAAAAAGCTATAATTAAAAAAAAAAGCATAAATAAATAAATAATGGGGGGGGACCCAAACATACAAAGTATAGGAATAGACCCCTGAGGCAATTGGGGTTAAGTGACTTACCCAGGGTCACACAGCCAAGAAGTGTTACATGTTTGAGGCCAGATTTGAACTCAGATCTTCCTGACTTCAGGGCTGGTGCTCTATCTACTACACCAACTAGCTGCCCCATAGAACTTATTTTAATCTGATAAAATCAGCAATTTAAAATGAACAGTATCATATAAAATGAGGATATATTAAAACTTTCTCCAATAAACACAATTAAACCAAGAATGTTCACTTTTTCCACCATTATTTAACATATTCTGGAAATGCTAGAAACAGCAGGAAAACAAAAGATAGAAATTAAAGATATAAAGAAAGGCAAAGAAGAGCTCAAACTATTTCTATTTGCTGATGGTATGATCATATACTTGAAAAATCCTGGGAAATCAGCAAAGATACTAAGATAATTAAGAGAAAAGTTGCGGCCCTAAAAATCAACTGCGTTTTTACACAACACTACACAAGAAACAGAAACAGAAAGGGAAATTTCATTCCAAATAACTCCAAATGCACAAAATATATAAGGAATGATCTACCAAAGCATTCAAAATACTTATTATAAAGTGTTTCTTAAAAAAAAACAAAGAATAATTTAAATAGCTGGAGTAAAATTCAGTGCTCATTACTAGGTAATGCAAATATAATAAAAATGATAATGCTGCCAAAGTTAATTTATAGTCTTAATGTTATATCAAATTACTAATAAAACTTTAAAATAATAATAAATAATAATAAAAACAGAAATAAATAATAATAGAATTCATTTGGGAAAAAAAAAACTACCTAGACTGTCAAGGGCAACAATTAAAAGAAATAAGAAGGAACAGCATTTCAGATTTCCAGTCATATTATAAAGCATTAGTTAGTTTTTATTTTTTAAGTTTTTTTTTTCAAAACACATGAATAGATAATTTTCAACAATCACCCTCGCAAAACTCTGTGTTCCAAATTTTTTTCTTTCCCTTCCTTCCATCTCGCTTTCCTAGACAACAAGTAATCTAATATATGTTAAATAGATGCAATTCTTCTTTACATACTTTCACAACTATCATGCTGCACAAGAAAAACCTGGTCAAAAAGGAAAAAAAAATGAGAAAAAACAAAATGCAAGCAAACTACCAAAAAAGTGAAAATATCATTTAATCCCCACAGTCCTGTCTCTGGCTGCAGATGGCTCTCCCCACTACAAGATCACTAGAACTGGCCTGAATCATCTTCCTGTTGAAAAAAGCCCCATCCATCAGAATTGATCATCACATAATCTTGTTGCCACTATGTACAATATTCTCCTGGTTCTACTCACTTCCCTCGGCATCAGTTCATGTAAATCTCTCCTGGCCTTTCTAAAATCTTACTCCTGATCATTTCTTACAGAATAATAATATTTCATACCATTCATATACCCCAATTTACCCAGCCATTCTCCAACCTATGGGCATTCACTCAGTTTCCAGTTTCTTGCCACTACAAAAATGGCTGCCACAAACATTTTTGCCCATGTGGGTCCTTTTTCCTCCTTTAAGATCTCTTTGGGGTACAGACCTAGGAGAGATACTGCTGGATCAAAGGGTATGAATAGTATGATGGCCCTTTAGGCATAGTTCTTTATTGCTCTCCAGAATGGCTGAATACATCCCCTCCAACATTTGTTATTATCTTTTCCTGTCATCTTAGCCAATCTGAGGGAAGTGTAATGGTACCTCAGAGCTGTCTTAATTTGCATTTCTATGATTAATAGTGATTTAGAACATTTTTCATTACTAGAAATGGTTTTGATTTTTTTATCTGAAAATTGTTCTTATCCTTTGACCATTTATCAGTTGAAGAATGGCTTGTATTCTTATAAATCTGAATCAATTCTCTCTATATTTTAGAAATGAAGCCTTTATCAGGACCCTTAGATATAATTTGTTTCCTATTTCTTCCCTTCTGATCTTATCTGAATTGGTTTTGTTTGTACAAATTTTTTTTTAACTTGATATAATCAAAATTATCAATTTTGCATTCCATAATGTATCCTAGTTCTTCTTTGGTCAAATTCCTTCTTTTTCTAAAGATCTAACAAGTAGTCTATCCTCTGTTCTTCTAATATGCTTATAGTATCACTCACTGTGTCTAAATCATGAACCCATTTCCATCTTATCTTGGTATAGGGTGTCATGTGTGGGTCAATGCCTAGTTTCTGCCTAATTTCCACTTTCCCCAGCAATTTTTTATCAAATAACGAGTTCTTATCCAAGATTCTTGGGTCTTTGGGTTTACTCAAACACTAAATTACTGTAGTCATTGACTAATGTGTCTTGTAGACCTCATCTGTTCCACTGACTGACTACTCTATTTCTTAGCCAGAATAAAATGGGTTTGATGACCACTGCAAAGCATTAGTTATCAAAACCATCTGGCACTAGCTAAAGAATGGAGGGATACATCACCAGAACAGATTATAAAAGGGAGAATCAGAAACAATGAAACTCAATAAACCAGTGTTTAATAAAGTGAAAAGTATTCATTGATTAGGGGGAGAATTCTAATTTTATAAAAAAACTACTGGGAAAACTGGAAAGTAATCTGATAGAAATTAGGATCAGACTGAAATCTTAAATTGTATTCTACCATATATTCTAAATAGACATGTAATCTCAATGTTAAAAAAAAGTCCTATTAAAAAATTAGAAGAGAAGCAGATTGTATACCCCTCATAGCTATACTTGTAGAATGATTTTTTTTTAATAAAAGAGATAGTGGAAATTTAAAAAGATAAACTGAAAAGCTTCTGCACAGACAAAATTAATGCACTAACATAAGAAATTTGTTAAAATTGGGGAAAATCTTTGCATTAAATTTCTCTGATAATAGTTTGGTATCTAAGAAACAAACTATATCCGTGTATATACATATATGTGTGTGTGACCAATAACCATTTCTGGTCACAGGATATGAACAATTTTCACAAGAATTGCAAAATATTTATAACCATATGAAAGAATATTTGAATTTACATCACCAATAATAAAAAGGAAAAAACTCTGCAAATTAGCAAAGATGAAAAAAATAGGAATAGTTAATAATGGGAAGGTTATGGAATGATACAAATACTAACAGTGTTGGTAGAAGAGTAAATGACTTTTTTGGAAAGCAATTTGGAATTATGTGAAAAAAAAGTGACAAAGATTTCCATACTCTCTGAACCAAAGACTGCATTATTGGAGTTTATGCTCCAAGAACATCATTAATAAGAAGAAAGTCCCCATATACACCAAAATATTTATAGCAGCACTTTTTCTGATAGCAAAAAATTGAAAAGAAAGTAGATTAACACAGAATGAAGATTATTGAAGAATTATATGAAGAAATTATGGTATACGGATATAATAGAATATTATTATGCTGTAAAAAGAGAGAGAGAGAGAGAGAGTGTGTGCATATGCATGAACGCGTGTGCACGCTGAGTGAAGTAAACAGAGCCCAAAAAAATTACAACTTAATTACAATGATGTAAATGGTAAGAATAACCAAAAATCACCAAAAAACACCACTACAAAGTCAAAAGTGAATGCAATAAAATTGTAAAGCTAAAGAATTACTCTAATGGGGGTGGAGCCAAGGTGGTGGAGAGCAGACATGACTCTCTGTAACCTCCTCTCACCTTCTCTCAACCTAATAGCAGATTAAGCCTTTAAACTGGTTCTGGAGTCAAAGAACCCACAAATATTTGGATACAACACATTTTTAGAAGAAATTACCTTGGAAGAACTTCAGAACAGGTCAGGGGAACAGTCTGCTGAACCCAGACTACAGCACTGGGAGACTGGGGCAAGGAGCTGGAGGAGAGAGTCAGAGCGTTGTAGCTTCCACGCACCTGGAAACCTTCTGTGAGCCTCTTATACTACTCTGTCCTGATTGCAAGCAGGTGGTTTGGCAGGGAGACCTAGCCAGAATCAATCAACAGAACTATCCCAGGATAAATTAAGGCAACTGTTGTCCCTTTGCATTGAACAGACCTCAAGCCTTAGAAAAATGAATAAAAAACAAAAAAGAACTTCCACCATAGACAGCTTTTATGCAGAGAGAGAACAGACCTCAAATCCTGAGGTTCCTAAAAGCAACTCCAGAAGAAGCCCTAAAGAGAGACATGAGCTGGTCCCCATTTCTCAAGGTGGTCTTCAAAGATTGCATAAAGGATTTTAAAAGAGAGTTAGAAGAAAAATGGGGAAATGAAATAAGATCACTGCAAGAAGGAATGGAAAAAGTATATAATAACCTATAAAAGAGATGAAAAAGACATCAATTCACTGAAAAACAAAATTTCTGAAATGGAAAAAGAATGTAATGAACAAAACAATTTAATTGGCCAATTGCAAAAGGTGCTAAAAAAGGTAACTGAAGAAAATAATACACTAAAAATTAGAATTGAATAAATGGAAATGAATGACTCAATAAGACTTCAAGTATCAGTCAAACAAAAACAAAAAGAAAAAGAAAAAATAGAAGAAAATATGAAATATCTCCTAGGAAAAACAACTGATCTGGAAAATAGATCTAGGGGAGGCAATCTAAGAATTATTGGGCTTCCTGAAAGCCATGATTAAAAAAAAATCTAAACATTTTCTTACAGGAAATCATAAAAGAAAACTAACTTAATATTTTAGAATCAGAAGGTAAAATAGCCATTGAAAGAATCCACCAATCACTTCCTGAGACTCCAAAATTAAATCTCCAAGGAATATCATGGATAAATTTCAAGAATTACTCTAATGTTAAGATGCAAGAGGAAACCTCAACTTACTTCTTTATGGAGGCTGTAGAGCCTTCACATGTGTTATGAGCGGATTTGAGAATTTCTTCCAATATATTGATCTGTCATACTGATTTTTTTCTTTCTTTTAAAAAAATCTATCTGTAATATATGTACATGTTGTTATACGGAATAGCTCTCTGAGCAGAAAGAGAGATGCTGGGCATAACTGTGATGATGTATGAAGTTATTTTTTAATTTAAATAGTACTTTATTTTTCCAATTACATGTAAAGATAGTTTTCAACATTTAAGATTCAACATTAAGATTTTAAGGTCCAATTTTTTCTCTCTCTCTCCCTTCCTTATCTTTCCCTCTCCCAAGACAGCAAGAAATCTGCTATAGGTCATATATGTACAATCATTTAAAACATATTTCTATATTAGTCATGTTGTGAAGAAAAAAATCAGAACAAAAAGGAAAAACCCTGAGAAAAAAAGCAAAGGAAACAACCCCCCTGAAAAGGTGAAAAATAATATACTTCAATCCACATTCAGTATACATAGTTCTCTCTCGGGATGCAAAGGGCATTTTCTATTGGAATTATCTCAAAATCACTATTTTGCTGAGAAGAGCCACATCCATCAGAGTTGATCATCACATAATCTTGCTGTTACTGTGTACAATATTCTCCTAGTTCTGCTCACTTCACTCAGCACCAGTTTATGTCTTTCCAGTCTTTTCTGAAATCAGCCTCTTCATTTTTTATAGAACAATATTCCACTGACCACAACTTATTCAGCCATTCCCCAATCGATGGTCATATATTCAATTTCTAATTCCTTGCCAGCACAAAAAGAGCTATTACAAATATTTTTGTACATGTGGTTCCTTTTTGCTCTTTTATGATCTCTTTGGGATACAGACCCTTTGGAATACAAACAGATTGAGACACTGATGGATCAAAGGGTATGAACGGTTTGATAGCATTGTGGGAATAGTTCCAAATTGTTCTCCAGAATGGCTGGATCAGTTCATAACTCACCAATAATGCATTAGTGGTCCATTTTTCCTGCATCCCTTCCAAAATTTATGTCATTTTCCTTTTCTGTCAAATTAGCCAATCTGAAAGGTATGAGTTGGCATGTAAGACTTGTTTTAATTTGCATTTCTCTAATCAATAATGATTTAAAGCATTCTTTCATATGATTTAGATGGCTTTAATTTCTTCATATGAAAATTGTCTGTTCATAACCTTTGACCTTTTACTAATTAGGGAATGACTTGTATGCTTATAAATTTGATTCAGTTCTATATATTTTAGAAATTAGGCCTTTATTAGAAGCACTGAATATAAATGTTTCCCCCACTTTTCTGCTTCCCTTCTAATTTTAATTGTATTGGTGTGCAAAACTTCTTTAGTTTAATGCCATCAAAATTATCCATTTTGCATTTCATAATGTTCTCTATTTCTTATTTGGTCATAAATTCCTCCATTCTCCAAAGATCTGCCAGGAAAACTATCCCTTGCTTTCTTAATTTACTCACTGTATCACTCTTTATGTCTAAATCATTAACATATTTTAATCTTATCTGGATATATGGTGTGGTATGTTGGTCTATGTCTAATTTCTGCCATATTGTTTTCCAGTTTTCCCAGAAATTTTTGTCAAATAGTGAGGTTCTTACAAAATAGTGAATTCTTAGGAGCAGCTAGATGGTGCAGTGGATAGAGCACCAGCCCTGGAGTCAGGAGGACCGGAGTTCAAATCTGGCCTCAAACACTAGCTGTGTGACCCTGGGCAAGTCACTTAATGTAGAGGGCTGAAATCCTTGAGTCGATGCACTGAGTTCAGTTCAAGCACTTGAGACTAGCTACCAATTGGACAATACTCTATGGGCATATGTTTGGGGAATGGCCCTTCCCACTATCCTGTGCTGGCTCAATGTTTGGTGTATACAGAGAATTGTAGGAGGGACTAGGGGGTGGAGTAAGACTAGCCAGAGTCACTAGAGAAGAAGGAGGTCACAGAAATTCTGCTTCCATCTCCTTCACTCCTACCCCTAAAGACCAAGAACTTTTGCTTATCCTGACTCTGGCTGATTCTAAGGTATCCAGAGTGCAACTTGGACATCACATTTGGTGCCCAGCGTGGGGCCCGAGGACCCTAACTTCACTGAAGAAGTCTCCAGTGACCAGGAAATAGGGTGAGTATTTTAATAGACAAAGAGGGAACTTACTTTGTTAAGGGCTAAACTAGTAACCTTTTCTAGCTGAAATGGGGCAGATAGGAGGAAAAAGATTCTTTCCTCACCCCCACCCCCATCCCCACCTCTGCCCTGAGGGAGTGCTATAGAAAGCATACTTAAGTTTATTAAGGGACAAGGCTTAATTGTAACTTGGTTGCAGATTGCTAGACTTTTGAGTACATTAGAACTCATGTCCCCTTGGTTCTTAGAGGAAGAGGAAATAGGGCTAGATAATTGGAAGCTAGCAGGACAACAACTACGCAAATACTACATTGATAAAGGTCCTCATTCAATTTCCAAGGAAGCATTCTATACATACAATATAATACAATTGGCCTTAAAGAATCCTGCAAGTTATAGAAAAAAGAAAAGTTTTCAGAATAGCCAGATGAGGAAACATGAGGGAAATGAGGACAAAAGAGGGATCAAAAGCAATATCACCAAAGAGCATGGGGAGTTAAGTGAGGATGAAGAGCATGGTGAAGGGCCTGGTGATTCTCGCTCTCACAAAGCAGCTTCAACCCCACCTAAACCGGAACTGGTTCTCTACACACCCCCATCAACTTCACCTTCTGGGATGGAGGGAGGAGTAGGAGTAGGAGGGGCAGTGATACTACCAGCATCTCCCCCCTCAGAAATCATCCTCTCCTATGAGTAGATTGCAAAAGGCAGTACTTAAAGCCACAGAAGAAGGACAGAACTTAGGTGATTTGCAACTGGAAATGTATCCTGTGATTCAAGAGTTTAACTCTTCAAGACAAGAAAGTAGAAGATACGCTCCTTTTGATATAGAAATCCTCAAAGACCTGAAAAAGGTTTGCCCTCTTTATGGGGCTACATCAGCTTATATTAAAATGCTATTACAGAATTTGGCTTATAAAATCTTAACCCCTAGGGACTGGAAATCTATAGCAAGGACATGCTTAGAACCTGGACAAAATTTGTGGCTTTCTGAATATATTGAGCTCTGTAGGATACAAGCCCAACAAAATAGTCATAGTGAACTTAATCCTCCATTCACCTGTGACCAACTAATAAGGGTAGGTTCTTATGCAGACTTTTTTATTGTATTATATATTTTATTTTATTTTATAATAATTTTATATTGACAGAATCCATGCCAGGGTAATTTTTTTACATTATCCCTTGCACTCGTTTCTGTTCCGATTTTTCCCCTCCCTCCCTCCACCCCCTCCCCTAGATGGCAAGCAGTCCTATATATGTTAGATATGTTGCAGTATATCCTAGATACAATATATGTTTGCAGAACCAAACTGTTTTCTTGTTGCACAGGGAGAATTGGATTCAGAAGGTAAAAATAACCCGGGAAGAAAAACAAAAATGCAAATAGTTCACATTCATTTCCCAGTGTTCTTTCTTTGGATGTAGCTGCTTCTGTCCATCATTTATCAATTGAAACTGAGTTAGGTCTCTTTGTCAAAGAAATCCACTTCCATCAGAATACATCCTCATACAATATTGTTGTCGAAGTGTATAATGATTTCCTGGTTCTGCTCATTTCACTTAGCATCAGTTCATGTAAGTCTCTCCAAGCCTCTCTGTATTCATCCTGCTGGTCATTTCTTACAGAACAATAATATTCCATAACATTATACCACAATTTACCCAGCCATTCTCCAATTGATGGGCATGCATTCAGTTTCCAGTTTCTAGACACTACAAACAGGGCTGCCACAAACATTTTGGCACATATAGGTCCCTTTCCCTTCTTTAGTATTTCTTTGGGATATAAGCCCAGAAGTAACATTGCTGGATCAAAGGGTATGCACAGTTTGATAACTTTTGGGGCATAATTCCAGATTGCTCTCCAGAATGGATGGATTCGTTCACAACTCCACCAACAATGTATCAGTGTCCCAGTTTTCCCGCATCCCCTCCAACATTCATCATTATTGTTTCCTGTCATCTTAGCCAATCTGACAGGTGTGTAGTGGTATCTCAGAGTTGTCTTAATTTTATGCAGACATTTCAGTATAGATTAATTACTCCTTAGCAGCATATGGGCAAATTGCTGCTGCTGCCATCAAAGCATGGGCTTTTCTCCCCAGTAAAAATGACAAGAGTGAAGCCTTTACAAAAATAACACAAGGGTCAAATGAACCCTTTGCAGACAGCTGTTGTATGAACTAATGGTGAAAATGCAGTAACAGACATTTATAATAAGGCAACTTGCTAAGGAAAATGCTAATGAAGTTTGTAGAAGAATTATACTAGGATTGCGCAAGGATGCTCCTTTAGAGGAGATCAAAAGATACTGTGCCACAATGGGCACAGATACCTTTTATAGCCTACAGGCTATGATGCAGACTTCCCAAGATCCTAACATGGGGAGACAGAGTCCCTTCTGACAAGGGACTTCCAGAGAGACTCAGCAATGTAGTAAAGTAGGGCATCTGAAAGCTCAATGTTGGCATAGAGAAATGAGAAAACAGGATGGGAGAACAAGACCCAAACCCCCATGTCCAAAATGCAACAGAGGCTTCCATTGGGCATCAGAATGTCGACTGATTCAGGGAAACGGGATTGGGGCCCAGCCCCAGGGACTAAGACAAAAAATACTTGGGGTATGATGGCAGCCCATGGTACACCCAGAGAATGCCTAGAAGTCCAGTACCCAGACATGACCAATCAGCCAGGAAGCCATATGATGGGATAAAGGGATTACACAATCAACCAGCCAGGAAGCAACCTGATGGGAGAAAGGAATTACAATTGGGGAGAATAGAGTTATATGCAGCTGGGAAAACTGAGATACCCTCTGGGAAGTGAAATCTGTTCCTTTCCAGACTATGGATCCCTTGCCTCCAGGCATAGTAGGCTTGACCATTTCATCTCTTGAGAGCACATACAAAACAGTATCCATCCACACACTGATGTGGGAAACTGGGGAATGTGTAGATAATATCCCAGTCACTAATACAGGTAGACAATATGTGACTCATCACCCAGGAGAAATAGTAGCATCAGGTTTACTCATACAGACTCCTAATAAGCAATCTGGTGATAGTTGCCCAGATTCTGACTCCAAGCAACAAAATCCAGTAATATACTGGACAGCAGCTGTGACAGCTGATCGACCTATACTCATTATCTATATAAATGGCCTACCATTTGAAGGATTGGTAGATACTGGTGCAGATCGTACAGTCATTAGAGGTGCCAACTGGTCCAGTCACTGGTCAAAGATTAAAGCAGACACCTACATGTCTGGCGTAGGAGGATCAATAGCGGCTGAAGTTAGTGGTACCCCTTTGAGATGGACTTTTGAAGACAAAACAGGTTTTATAGTTGAAAAATCCCCATCAATCTGTGGGGAAGAGACATTTTACAACAATTAAGATTAAAAATGAGTACCTTGATTTCTTAGGCAGGGCTGCTGTTGAAGGCCTGCCAACACTTTCACCTGTTCCTATCCAATGGAAAACTGATATACCAGTGTGGATAGAACAATGGCCCCTAGATAGCGATAAAATTCAGGCCTTATTAGATATAATACAGGTGCAACTTGACCAAGGACACTTACAACCTTCTCTAAGTCCTTGGAATTCCCAAATATTTGTTATAAAAAAGAAATCTGGAAAATGGAGGTAAATGAACAGATGGAAACTATGGGAACTCTTCAGCTTGGACTTCCATCTCCTACTCAGTTGCCTAGAGAATGGCCTCTTTGGGTCATAGATATTAAGGATTGTTCCTATTCTATCCCTCTGGGTAAGGAGGATATGAAAAGATTTGTCTTTTCAGTGCCCAGTGTTAACTTAGCTGAGCCTTATGAATGGACAGTTTTACCACGGGGAATGGAAAACAGCCCTACTATGTGTCAAATGTATGTTGCTGCTGCTCTTACTCCAGTAAGAAAAGCATTTCCAAAAGGTATATTATTACATTACATGGATGATATATTGGGATGTGCACCTGAGGAACAAATGTTGGAAGCATGTCTACAAAAGACCATAAAAACACTAAGGAACTACAAATTGCACATATCTCCAGAAAAAATTCAAAGTCGTGCTCCTTTTCAATATTTAGGATATGAAGTATATCCTAAGGTGCTTACAGTACAAAAACTTTCCTTAAGAACAGAGAAGCTAAACACCTTAAATGACTTTCAGAAATTGATAGGAGATATCCAATGGATGCGTCCAGTGTTAGGTTTGACTACCTATCAATTGCAACCATTATATGACATTTTAAGGGGAGACAGTGCTTTAAACTCACCACATCGGCTTACAAAAGAAGCTCAAGAGGCTTTGAGAGGAGTTGAACTGGTTTTATCCAATGTGGTTGAAAGAGTCATTCAAAAACCCTTGGAAATATCAGTTTTTGCTACACAAGAGGCACCCATAGCAGTTCTTCTTCAAAGAGACAGTGTGATAGAGTGGGTAAACTTCCCGGCACAACCAGAACAAAGCCTTACTCCTTACCCAGTGCTTGTGGCTAGAATTTTATTAAAGGCCATTAAGAGAGCAGTACAGTTATCTGGGGTAATATCTGACAAGATATACACCTTTTATACTAATGCATAAATTAATGTATGCTGTGAAACCATCCAAGAGTGGCAAATTGTATTAGCCGTGGCTCCAAATTTTACACACGGGTCTCCATTAAAGATAACCAGACTATTACATAATTGGTGATGGATTCTTGAAGAAAAGGTTTCTAAAGTTCCTCTTAAAGGACCAACTATCTTTACAGATGCTGCCAAACATAATATTTTCACTGTATACTCTCATGACTTAACTATAAAGAGAGTAGCCAGAACTCCTTTTCAGTCCACTCAGCAGAATGAATTGTATGCAATCCTTCTAGCTCTTACTTATTATCCAGGAGATATAAATATAATATCTGATTCGGCCTATTCAGTAGGTGTGGTACAAAGAATTGCCACAGCCCAAATAAAATTTGTAGCCTCTAATATATATCAGCTCTTCAAGGAACTTCAAGAGCAAATGAGAAAGCATCCAGGTAAGATTTATATTTTGCATGTCCACTCTCATAGTGGACTTCCAGGTCCTATTTTTGATGGTAATTCAAAGGCAGATAGCCTTCTAACCATGTTGACCAATATTCCTTTATTCCAGGAAGCCAGAGAATCTCATTTTAAATATAATCAGGTTTTATATTTACAATTTGGAATAACAGAAGAGGAAGCTAGGAGCATAGTAAAAGCCTATACAGCTTGCCTTCCTTTCCACACTCCTACACTGCCTCTAGGGAAGAACCCTCATGGTTTGAGACCCAATGAAATCCAGCAAATGGATGTGACCCATTATAAATCTTTTGGTCGTCTGTTTTTTACCATGTTGTGGTAGACACTTTTTCAGGATTCACTTTTGCAATACCAGCAGCAAAAGAGACAGCCCGAATGGTCACTGAATTCCTTATATAAGCATTTGTAATTATGGGTGTGCCACAAGCAATAAAAACAGATACTAGACCTGCATATACTTCTAAATATTTTGCACACTTTTGTGCACAGTATAAGATTTTACACACCACTGACATAATCTTTAATCCTCAAGGACAAGCAGTAGTAGAGAGGAGAAACAGAGACATTAAGACATTCCTCCAAAAACAAAAGAAAGGGGAATCACAGGTAACCCTAGAGGACTTCTAAATCTAGCTCTTTATACTATTAACTTCTTGATTTTTGACAAAGATGCACTGGCTCCGGCAGATAGGTTTTATAACCCACCGGAAGGGCAGTGTCCAGTGCAAGCAGCTCCACTATCTTTAGATCATCACCAGGTGATGTGGAGAGACCCAGATAGTGGTGAGTGGAAGGGACCAGATAGGCTAACTGCTTGGGGGAGAGGGTTTGCTTATATTCACAGATGGAGAAGGAATCAGATGGGTACCAATGAGCCGTATTTGCCTTGTCCATCACAGAGAGACAAAGCAGACCCTTGAAACGAAGGAGAAGACCCAAGAAACATCAGGTGGTTCCATTGCTGACCGTGCCAACCACTGAAAGAGTGTGGCAGTTATGGCGTTTGACTTATGGACATCAAAAATTGTTAGACTTCAAAACCCTCAGAAATCATTAGATTCTCTCAGACATAATAAGACTGTTGTAGGACTTGAAAACCCTCAGGAATCATTGGATTCTCTGAGACATGATAAGATTGTTGTAGGACTTGAAAACCTCAGGAATCATTGGATTTTCTGAGAAATGATAAGACTGTTGAAATCTGCTGGAATCATTGGATTCCACACACAAAAAGACTGCTGCAGGACTTCAAAAACTTGAGGGGATCATTGGATTCCCTGATACATGAAGCAATGGACAACAGATTGGTTTGGAACTATTTCTTAGCTGCTGAAGAAAGCGTATGTATGACTGTCGTTTACACACCCTCCTTCTAGGACTTCTGGAAATCTGTTACAATACCATATTGATTTATATTGTTTGTTATATCACTACTTGCATATACAGTTCATATTTGTTGCACCACATTGAGCCTGCACTGGTTGTAGGGAATGTCATCACTAATAGCTTGTGCTTTTTATTGCTATGTGCTTGTGTAATACCTCCCATGCTGATGGGTTTGTGCATAATAAGACCCTTCAGCCCAGAAACCCGCTAGCAATCACCACTTCCCTTTGGTGCTTTTCATCTCCCTTCCTGAGATGTCAGGGAGGGCGTGATCACTTCCTTTTGGGGGCTCTCACCTCCCTGAGAAGTCAGGGATGGCATGACTACCTGTGTTCTAAAACAAAAAAAAGCGGAGGTGTAGAAGGCTGAAACTCTTGAGTCGATGCACTGAGGTCGGTTTGAGCACTTGAGGCTAACTGCCAATTGGACAATACATAGTGTGCCATGGGGTAAATAACAAGGCAAGGAACTGCTGGGAAGACTGATAAGAGAGTGGGGGCCTACAGAAGTGTCTTCAGCTAAGAGGGCAACATTTGTGAGGGGCCCTGAGCCCACAACATTCCCTGGAGCTAATTTTAGCCTGAGCTGTGGAGGTTCAATAAGGGCCTAAAGAAATCCTTTTCTTTAGGGATGTTGTTTCACACCCACATTTTCAGAAAGGGCTGCACATTTAGGGTTATGGGGTCTCACCCCAGGGATAGCAAGAGCCTCTTCTGGAACAGGGCAGGGGTAGGGAGAGGGTCCTGGGGCAAAGGGCCCAGTGTTTAGGCAGCATGGGGGAGCAGCTGATTAACATTGTCCATCCCTCCATCAGTCACTTGATAAATCCATTTCAATAAAATCCAGGGAAATTAGCAAGGTTACTGGAAACTCTTTGGAAACCCAGGTATTCCAGTCCTCCAGTCCTCTCCCTACATGTCTGGGACTAGAGCATCTTAAGAGCCAGTGGACCATTTGGGACCTAGAGTCCACCCCACCATCCCTTTTGTGGAGGACACTAAAGTCTAGGGGAGGAGTTGGGTTTAACCCAAGGTCACTTGGTCAGTTAATGACCAGCCAGGAAACCAGGTTTCTAACCAATTCACTGCCCATTAAACTACACAGCCCCCTTGTTTCCTCTCCACTGGGGGGCTTCCCAAGTAGGAGTGGGCCAGGCTGAAGTTCTGTTGCTATTCGGAAGCCAGTGACGAGGCTGCTGGGAAGAGCAAAGCAGGCCCAGCCCCCAGACTCCCCGGCCTCGGGAAACGGCATCCCCAGCCTCTTTTCACGCCCTTCCCAGAAATTTGGAAGCGAGATGGGGGAGGGGGAGGGAAGCGAGGGCCGGGGCGGAGCAGGCAAGTTCAGATCTTCATGGGCCAGTTTCCCCACCGCCTGTCGGGCCCAGGAACTGTAGACCCCCGCGCTGCCTGGTGTCGGGACCTGAGGGTGACTGACACAGAACCCAACCAGCCGCTTCGTGAGGTCATGCTGGAGAACAAGGGCTGGCTTCTGCCTTTCTACCCCCAGTGCCTGGCCCCGTGCCCCGCACACAGCGGCCCATTAGCAAATGCCAGCTGACAGACTGACCCCAGGGGATTTAGCCCGGGCCGGGGGCCGGGAAAGAGGCTTCCTCCACGCCCCAAACCCTCCCCGCTCCGCACACAAAGTCCCTCGATTCCCTCCCGGGCTCGCGGCCTTGCCAACCCCCTCCTCGTCCCTGCCTCGCTGCGGGCGGGGTCGTGGATGACCCTGGACCAGAGCCATCCTTTTCCCTCCTCCCCTCCGCCAGCGGGCTGTTGGCGCCAAGTTCAAGTTCGCTGAGAGCCGCCCCCGAGCCCTTGCTCCGCCCCAGCCCACCCGCTCCGCCCCGGGGCTGGGCCCAGACCTCGAGACTGTCATCAGCGTAAATAAATTGGGAACCCCCTCCCGGCCCTGCCAGGACCCGCGGACGTCAGACAGAGACCCAGGCGCTCCTGGCCAGCCGCTCCGCCCGGCGCCCGAACCCCCGCACGCCTGCCCGGCGCCCGAACCCCAGCTCGCCCGTCCGGGGCCCGAACCCCCGCACGCCCGCCCGGCGCCCGAACCCTCGCTCTCCTGTCCAGCGCCCGAACTCCTGCTCGTCGTCTCGGAACCGGACCGCTGCCTTCACCATGCTCACCTTCCTGCTGCTGCTATCCTCAGCCGGGCTCCTGAGGCCGACGGTCGGGGATCTTCTGCCCCAGCCCAAAGGTGAGAGCTAGAAGGTATTGGGGAGGGAGGAGGGTGGCGGTCCTGAGCTCCGGACTCTCCAGCCCGCCATCCCACTCCGGCCTCGGAACCTTCCCCTTCTCTTCACCCCCAAACCTCCCCAATTCCCCCTTCCTCCACTCTGTCCCTCCCCCCACTCCCCGCCTCCCCCTCGCCCAACTCCCCTCTGCCCTCTTGGTTCCCCCTCCCCACCTCTCCTTCCGGCCCCTTCCTTTCGGCCTAGCAGCCTCCTGGCCTCCTCTCATTCCTGTCTTCACCCTGTGCCCCAGACGTGGCCCCGGCGCGCTGCCTGCTGCCCCCCGATGCCGGGCCCTGCCGAGCCCTCGTGCCCAGCTTCTACTACGACCGCCACCTGCAGAGCTGTCGCTCCTTCATCTTTGGGGGCTGCGAGGGCAACGACAATAACTTCGACACGCAGGAGGACTGTGAGCAGGCGTGCGGCTGGATTCCGAGTGAGTGGGAGCCGGGGCAGCCGCTGCTTCCCCCCCTTTCCCTCCCTTTCCTCCCCCCCACTGCTGCCCCAGAGCCGGCTCCCCAGCGTGGGCTCTGAGCCCCCCCCCCCCAGCCAAGGGGCCGCCCCTCCCCCACCAGCATCCAGGCCGATCTGGTCATTACTGCCCAGAACCGGGAGGTCTCTTCTGGGGGGCTCCTTGCCAGCCCCGGGGTTATTACAGATCAGCTATGGTCCAATGTGGGGCGCTGGGTCAGGGATAAAAAGACTCCTGAGAAAGAGGTCCTGCCCTCAACAACAATAAGGGGGAGCATATAAAGGGAGGGAGTCCAGAGAGCTGCCTGTGGGGGGAGTCCCAAATTCTGAGCAGGCTCGGGGGTCCCACCTCTCCTGGCCCCACCCTGGGCATGGAAAGGGGCAGCGGCCAAAGGGCTGCTCCCAGACCAGAGCAGCTCCCAGAGCTCTTAGCAAAAAGCCCTTTGCCAGGGGCTTCACAAGCTGTTCCACGTCACCATAGCTTTTGTTCAATTTTCATTCTAGGAACTGAGTCGTGATTTTAAAAATCCTATTTTTTTCCTGGTAAATTGGAAACTGTTCCCCCCTCCTGGATCTTGTGGCTTTCTTGTGGTCTGTGAGTGAAGGGCCTAGGGAAGAAGACTATGGCCTTCTCTTTGACCAGAAAGACTGAATCACTTGGCAAAGCCCCCAGTAGGCGATGGTACCGAGTGCAGAGCCTTGCCTGGGGCCATAGCCACCTAGGCTGGTAGCCATGTACCCCAGGACCACCCTTTGGTTCTGAGAAAGAACCAGGCCACAGAGTTCTGGAACCAGAAGGGCTTGGCTCCCATCTCAGCCATTGCCTAGCTGGACGCCCCCTCTACTAGGTTTTCGTGACAACTTTCCACTCTGGACATTTTCACTGAACCCCATGCCTGCAGCGCTCTTCCCCCTCACCTCCACCTCCCCGTCTCCCTGACTTCCTTCCAGACCCAGATCTAAGCCCATCTGTTGCAAAATGCTTTCCCTCTAATCCTAAATTCACTTCTAACCCTTTCCACAATCCCAGTCTTTTCCCTCCGGGATTCGCTCCCATTTATTCTACACATGTACTCGCATGTCCCTGGCACGGTGTCCCCCCTTCCCGCCCCCCCCCCCAGTAGAAGGAAAGGTCCCGGAAGGCAGGCGTTCTGCCCTTTCCCAATGCCAGCAGTTAGCCCAGTGCATCCCATGCACACATAGAGTAGGGATGGCTCATTCAGTGCTTTCAGACTGTCCCC